>NC_091802.1:497500-797500 GCF_041296235.1 Equus asinus
GCTGGGGTGGTAAGTGGTGTCACTTCCCATTGGAGATGCTGGGTACCTCTCTTCCTGTTGGGGTCTAGCGTGCCTTGAGTGGCATGTTCATGAGAGTTCTCTCTTCTGGCTTCCCAATTCCATTTTAAATAAGGTTTCTCTTTATTAATTTTTACAACAGAGAAAGTGAAACTCTGAGAATTTGGGGCTAAGTCACCAAGAAGCAAGCAAAGGAGCTGGGCCTTTATATTGGGACCTTATTCAGTCAAGGGCTCCAGGTGTATAGGAGGCTGGTAACTTCCAGGGTTCAGCAGTTCCCATCAACCAAGAGCAATTTTACAGAGAAGGGGGCAGCTGTGAGGTGTGGAAATTCATAAAGAAACCTTAACTAGACTGGATGCCCTCAACATGGTAAGAGCAATTCACTACTTAATACTGGGACTCCTTGAGCTTGCTCACCCTACCCAGCCCCCCCCCCCCCAGTACTGTCTACTGAGAACGGCCCTTTTTCTTTAGGTTGGGATATGAAGGTTTGACAGGATATGTGCTGGAGAAGTAGGCAGAAACTAGAGTATAAGGTGCTTGAGTCCTGAATAGAGTTTAAAATTTAATTTCCTTTTTTCTTTCAAACACTTTTAGGAGTCAGTTCCAATTGGACCAAGCTCCCACCACCTCTCTTCAGTAAAGTTGTTATTGTGCTGATAGATGCCTTGAGAGATGATTTTGTCTTTGGCTCAAAGGGTGTGAAATTTATGCCCTATACAACTTATCTGGTGGAAAAAGGAGCATCGCACAGTTTTGTGGCTGAAGCAAAGCCACCTACAGTTACTATGCCTCGAATCAAGGAAATGGTTTGACTTAATGTTTTACAAATCATGGTTTGACTCCTTCGGAGGTTTAGAGGGGCTTTCTAGAGTAGTCTTTTACTTGGAGTCCCAGTTTTAACTAAAAGGAAATTAGTTTGGTGCTGTCAACCTGGCTGGGGCAATAGAATGCTGAAGAAGCCTCACAGATGGGATGGAGCTGAGACCAAAGATTTGTGCCCCTCGTCAAATAGTCAAAACTCATGGGGAACATAAAGGATTTAGAGCCAGATCATCCAGGCTAACCTAATCCAAGAGTTACCATCCTCCTTGTTAACCTGCTCTCTTCTTTAATCATCAGTGGGTTAGTTACAATCCTGGAAGGAGCCTTTAGTGTCATCTAGTTCAATCTCTTGACTTTACAAATGAAGAAGCAAACTCAGATAAAGTAAAAGACTTGTCCAAAATTGTAGTATACACAGTGGCCAAACCAGCATTATCTGGCCTTGACAGCTATCATGGTTTCTGCTGTATAAACACCTTCAGCTGTTCAGCCTACTGAGAGTGGCTTTGAAGTGCATAATGCTTCACTCAAGAACTATGGGTAAGGATAAAAGTAAGCTTTATTTATGGGCTCAAGAACTATTTCTTGAGCAACTCCTATGTGCTGACATTGTAATGGGTATACAGTTGAAGCAAAATAGTGTCTCTGCCTTCATGCAGCTTTTAGTCTCTAATGAGAGATGTAGCCATTAAATTCACATACAAGTGAACGTGCAGTTATAAAGTGTGATTAATGCATGAGGAAGAACGGGGCATGATGCTCATTGTTGGGGTCGTGGGCTCAGTGTAGGTTGGGGGATCAGAAAGCCTGTCTGAGGAAAGTACATTCAAGCTCAGACTGGAAGGATGAGTAAAGGGGAGGGGGCAGAAAGAGACAGAGGAGCTTAAATGTTTGTCTGTGAATATATTGCACGCTAGCATGTTATAAAAGCCACTGGCTGAGTGTTGCATAATATGGCTGATCATGTGACACCTTACTACTTTGTGAGAAGGAGCCACTTCTTAATTTAAAGCTTGGGGGCAGCATTTAGTAGATACTCAATACATGTTTACTGGATGAATAAAAGAGTCTGGGATTGAAGGGATTAATGCCACATATTTCACGACTTTGTATTCTTGAGTTTCCCACTCTGTCTGCCACTTTTGGATGTGGCAATATTCATTTGGCAATATTTATTGAGCATCTACTATGTGCCACACACTGTTCTAGATAAGAAGGATTCAGTGAAGAATAAGACAGCAACTGTCCTCTCTTCATGGAGCTTACTTTCTAATTGAGGGGACAGAAAATACATAAGTATACAAATAAACAAGATAGTTTCAGAAAGCGATATATGTTGTGGAAGAAATCAAGGAGGAGAACACGATGGAGAGTTGTAGGGAGTGGGAGAGGGCACTTTAGTAGAGATGCTCAAGGAAGGCCTCTGAGGAGTGGTCATTGTGCAGAGACCTGTCCTGGAAAATCTGGAAGAAAGGCATCTAGACTCTAGACAATCAGAGGCACTGATTTCTTAAACCATAAACCCTAACCTTAAACCCTAACCCTAAACCCTAACCTTAACCACAACCCTAACCCCTAACCCTAACTCTAACTGTAACCCCCAATCCTAACCCTAATCCTAACCTGACCCTGACACTGACCGAAATCCTAACCGTAACCCTCACCCTAACTGCAACCCTCACACTAACCCTAATCCTTACCCTGACCCTAGCTCTCCTGACCTGCTTGCTCCTCTTCCCTGGTGGTTTGCTTTCAGCAGGCAGTGGAGGGGATTTGTTTCCCGCCACTGCCCCTCCTGCCCTGCCACTGCCCCGAAGCTCCAGGAACCCTCAGTGTAGCAAATGAGGGTGGCAATGGAGGGCCCACTGCGAAGACAGGGGCATACCCAGGTTGGAGTGAATCAGAGAAGAAGCACGTATTGCTAATACTCGCCTTCGCCGCACTCTTTGTGCTTCGCCGCCACCACCCCTGGGCCCTGCTGGCCACACTGGGGCCATCCCACTCCCTGTTGTCTGGCTGCTGGACTGATGGCTGAGGTTGCGAATAGGTGGACGCCGTATGTGTCCTGCCCATGGTGAGTGCTTGCGGGTTGCACCAGCGGTGGTGGTGGTGGGGCTTAGGGGCTCGAGGCATGTTCCTGGCTCCTGCAGGAGCCCTGCACCCTCAACTTGTGTGGGGTGTTGGAGCTACATCCTGTGGCGGGTGAGCTGGGCAGGGCAAGAGGGTGGGCTGTGGGGCAGGGGTGGGGAACGAGGAGTTGCCGGTCGGTGGCTCCAGGGTTGGTGTTCCCACCAATTTTGGCTGAATTTAGCATGCCATGACCAGGACTCTAACCGTAACCCCAGTCCTCACTCCGTCACCCCTAACTCAAGACCCAGATCTTAGTCCTAATCGGACTCTTCGCCATCACCCCCTCCCGATGCCAACCACATCATAAACTCTATTCCCTGACACCAATCCCAACCCTAATCCCTGAACCTGATCTTCACCGTTCACCCATGGACCCTCACATCACACACACGCCTGGCCTTGACCCCTATAACCTAACACCTACCTTTGACCCTGGCCATGACTCTAGCCTTAAACCAACCCTAACCCTAAAGCCTCAAATAGAACCCAAGCCTATCCTTACCCCTAACCCTAGCTGTAGCCCTTGCCCAACCCTAACCCTAACCTTAATCTAACTTGTGATACTCACTCTAAACTTCGCTCATCACCCCAATACTCACCCACACCCTGACCGTGACCTAAACCTGGACTGTGACCCTTGCCCTGGCCCTAGCCCTAACCCCAACACAGACATCAACCCTAACCCCTGATCCTGAACCTATTACCTGACTCTGACCTTGACCACTGACTCCTGACCCCTCATCATCACTCTCACCCCTAGCCCTGACTCCTAAGTCCTAACTGCTACCCCTACCCCTCCCCTAACCATAGCTGTACTGCAGGCTCTAACCCTAATCTTAGCCCCAGCACTACACCTAGCCCTAGTCCCAACCATAACCCTGACCATGATCCTGACTCTATCCCTCAACATCATCCTCACCCTCACCCTCACCCTACTCCTGACCCTGACCCTCACCCTAACCCTGACCCCTACCCCTACCCCTGGTCCTAACTCTATTTCTAACCCCAACACCATCCTCATCCCCAACCCCACACCAACCTCACCATTACCAATACCTCATCTCATAACCCAACCTCAACCCTCACCCCTACCCCTGACCTTGACCCTGACCCTGATCCTGACCCTCCAACCACCTCCCCTATGATCATCATTCTCTCTCTCGGTCCCTAGGAATGACCTGGGGCACGTGGATGGGGTCACGGCTACCTCCTCAGTCGTGCACAACAGTAGCCTTGTGGTATCCTCCTCAGAAAGGTGTGATGACATTTCCTGGAATACTTTCAGGCCTAAGTGCTCTTTCCTCCGTATTTGTCTAGCTGACAGAGTTTGCACAAGTGGCAAGGATGCACAGCCTACTTTGGGCAATGCAGGCAAAGCATTGTTGCTCCTCTCCCACTGCACATCGGGGCACTCAAGAATTTTCCCAGGAGAATGCCTTCTTGGCTCTTAGTCTTGGGTTAATCCCAAGAAGTGTACCCTAGGCTGCAGGAGAGAATGGATCTCCTGACTCCAGAGAAGTGAGTACCACCTGGAGAAGGAAGAGCCTGTCTGGTGGCTTCCCTGTGCCTGAATTGCCTTTCATGGCCACACACCTTCAGCAAGTCATCTTTGGATTCTGAATAGTGTTTTGCCTCCTGGAATTGAAAGTTTCCAATCTTGATGTGTGTCCATGTCTTTTCAAGGAGAATATGAGGCCTGAAGGGGGCAGCTGGCAGAGGGATAGTCTTGATTGACTCCCCAGTCCGGTGTTAGCAAACAGGGCCAAACCATGACTCCAAAGGATAGAAGCAGTGACAAGAGGAGAAGGGTTTATAATGGACATGAGATAGACGTGAAGTAAATGTCAACCAGTGCCCTACAACATGTGAACCCTCTAGAAAGAGGATAGAATCATTGATAACAGTGAGGAACAAACACCAGCACAGAGAGCAGAATTGTCAAGCGTGAATTTAGGATCCAGCAAAAAACAAGTGGAGAGAGACAGAGTGTTTCTGAAGCAGTATTTGGAGATTTCAAGACTGATGGGGGCAGAAGTGGGGCTTTGGACTATAAGAAGAACCCCCATGGGGGTCACAATAAAAAATATCCTATCCAGGACCCCAAGAGGAGATGTGCTGAGAGCCACCCCAAGGTCTGAGAAGCTTTCTGTTGGGATGAAGAAAAAAAGTGCAGAGAGAGAGTACATTCCAAGGAGTAGCCCTGGCCTGGAAGACCTGCCACCATCACCCGCAACACCGGGGGACTCATTACCAGTCAAAACAGTAGAAGCCAGAAGATGAAGTGCTGGAAGGCCAGAACAGAGAGCTAAACTGCAAGTGGACCAGTGAGGGTTTTGCCATCCAGTTTACAGTTGAGTCAGTCCAGTTGTCCCAAAGTGACTTTCCTCTTCTTCATCGTGGCACCACAGTAAGGTCAGATTTTACCATTGAGAGAAGGGGACAGTGGCCATTAAAGTCATGAGCATCTCTTTGGACCTCATTTGGCTCCTTTCCTGCAGCCTCAAGTGAGTTCCTAATAAGTGCCTCTGGTGCTCCTGTGTTTGGAAAGTTGTCACTCAGGATAGGGAATGGCTTCTTCTAACTGGAGGCCCAAAGCCATGGCCAAGTCATGCACATCTTCAGAACACCCAAGAGAGAAAACACGGACGAGAAAAAAGGCACCCATTTGAACACAGCCACACAGGCACAAGGTCACCAGGAGGATTGGGGACTTCAGGCAGGTCCAAGCCAAGCAAGGAAGCCCCAACCCTCCACCAGCATGATAGCTCCTTAGGATCAGGCTGAGGCTCCAAGTAATGAAACATGTGATTGAGCCTATCCACCCAGAAACACACAGGCAGTCCTATTTTGGGGTCACACAGGAAACTACTTGCTGTCGAATCCCAAGCAAAACCTCTGAGCCAACCTCATGGAGGGATATCACCACTAGGCTTCTGATCCTTCTGGGTCAGCCTGGACCTGCATGGGCATCTTCCACCCTTGAGTTGTAGAAGCAACCTTCCTTCCTTCCTTCCTTCCTTCCTTCCTTCCTTCCTTCCTTCCTTCCTTCCTTCCTTCCTTCCTTCCTTCCTTCCTTCTCTCTCCGTTCATCCACACATCCACGCATCCATGCATCCATTCAGCTTTCATCCATTCATTCATGGATGCAGATCCCACTGATAGTGGTAGGCCACAGCATGCACCTGCACCTGGCCACCAACATAAGGCACTGCCACTCCCTCCGAGCCCTGAGGCTCCAGCACTTAGGAAACAGGTCAGTCATTGTGAGGCCAGAGGAGCAGCTTGACAAGAAGGCACATTTGGGGAGCCAGCTTTAAGGCCAGGGCACTAGGTTCCTGAAGGTTTGAGGGAAAGGAGAAGCAATTGAAGAGATGGGGGGCGTGCCCACCTTCTTCTCAGGTCCACTACATCCCAAATCACTTGGTGCCTGCCACTGCCACCACTACAGCTGCCGTCTCTCCACCACTGGAGAAACACCGCAGTTGTGGGCCCTACTTGGCAGTGACAAGCAGTATGCCCGTTGCCTCTCTTGTCTCCAAAGTGGACCTCGGTGTGTTTGTAATGGATCAGAGGGGGAGTGAGGTACTGCAACGTGAAATCTAGTGAGGAAAGGCGACAAGCATCCCCAAGTCCTGCTCTAAGTGACAGTCTTGGAAACAGTCAATCTATTGGCCCCAAGACTGGCCCTCCAGTAGACATGGGCAGAGGAGGACCTTTGACTGGAGCCACTTCCAAGGGGGCGCTGCTTCTGCCAGTTCCTTCCTGGTATCTATTGACTGACCCCCTCTCCCTGGCATCCCTCCAATCACCACCAAGATCATCATCCTCTCTCTTGGTACCTGGGAATGGCCCATCGGACGCTGGGTGCGGATGCTGATGCCTCCTTGGTTGGGCACATCAGTAGCCTTGTGGCTTCCTACTCACAAATGTTTGATGACAAGTCCCCAAAAACTGTGAGGACAAAGGATTCTTCTGCAGTTCTGACAGAGTCTTGGCCCAGGTGGCATGGACAGTCAACCCCCTATGGGCAACGAAGGCAAAGCTGTATGTTGCTCCTCTTCCTCTTGAAGCCCAATGTTTCCTTACTCATCTTCTGTTTGGATGATCTATCCATTGATGGAAGTGGAGTGTTAAATTTCCATACTGTTATTGTGTTATTGTTTATTTCTCCTTTTATGTCTGTCAATAACTCCTTTATATATTTAGGTGCTCCTATGTTGTGTGCATAGATATCTACAGGTGTTATGTCCTCTTGTTGGATTGTTCCCTTTATCATTATGTAGTGCGCTTCTTGGTCTCTTGTTATGGTTTTTGTTTCAAAGCTTTCTTTTCATTGCCATTTGCATGGAATATATTTTGCCAGCCCTTCATTTCGAGTTTGTGATTTTTAGATCTAAAGAGTCTCGCATGTAGCATATATGTGGGTCTTGTTTTTTTATCCAATCAACCGCGTTATGCCTTTTCCTGGAGCGTTTAGTCCACTGACATTTAAAGTAGCTATTGATAAGTATGTACTTATTGCCATTTTGTTATTTTTTCCAAGTAATTTTATTGAGATCATAATGGTTTATAATATTGTGTAGTTTTGGGTGTACATTATTGTTTATCAATTTCTGAATACACTTCCTCATGCTCACCCCCAGTAATCTAATTTTTATCCACCACCATACATATGTGCCCCTTTATTTCTTTCACCCAACCAACCATTTTGTTATTTTTTATGTGGGTGTTTTAGTAGTTTTTCTCTGTTCCTTTCTTCTCTTGCTTTCTGGTTTGGTGGCTTTCTTTAGTATTATGTTTGGGTTCCTTTCTCTTAATTTTTTGTGCATTAATTATAGGTTTCTGCTTTGTTATTACCGTGAGGTTCTTATATAATACCCTAGGTATATAGCCATCTATATTAAGTTGATGGTCTCTTTAGTTTGACCTCTTGCTGAAAGTTCTACTCTTTTACTCCCCTCCTCCCACATTTTTTGTTTTTGATATCATATCCAACTTGTTTGTGTGTGTGTGCGTATGTGTGTGTGTCTGTTACCTTCTTATCATGGAAGTAGATAATTGTAGTACTTTTGTCTTTTGGCCTTCAGAGGTGATTGATCTGCTACCTTTACTGTTTATGTGCCTTTACCAGTGAACTTATTGGGTTTTTTTGGATAATTTTATTATTCTTCTTTGTAGTCTTTTCTTTTCCACTTATATAAGTCCCTTTAGCATTTCTTGTAAGACTGTTTTTTTGTGATAGACTCCTCCAGTTTTTTCTTGTCTAGGAAACACTTTATCTCTCCTTCCCTTCTGAATGATAAGCTTGCTGGGTCGAGTATTCTTGGCTGTAGGTTTTTTCCATTCAGCACTTTAAATATATCGTGACACTCCCTTCTAGCCTGTAAGGTTTCTGCTGAGAAGTCAGCTGATAGCCTTATGGGGTTTCCTTTGTATGTAATTCTTTGCCCTTCTCTTGTGGCTTTTAAGATTCTCTCTGTCATTAACTCTTGACATTTTAATTATAAAATGTTTTGATGTGGGCCTCTTTGGCTTTATTTCATTTGGTGCTCTCTGCACTTCCTGTACCTGCATGTCTTTTCCTTCTTTAGTTTAGGAAAATTTTCAGCTATTATTTCTTCAAATAGATTCTCTGCCCATTTGTCTCTCTCTTCTCCTTCTGGGACACCTATAATACAAATGTTAGTACACTTAAAGTTGTCTCAGAGGTGCATTAGACCGTTGTTGTTCTTTATAATTCATTTTTCTTTTATCTGTTCAGCTTGGGTAATTTCCTTTAGTCTTTATCTAGCTTGCTGATCCATTCTTCTGTATCAACTACTCTGCTATTGAGCTCCTCTAGTGAATTTTTCATTTCCAGTATTGTATTCTCCACTTCTGATGTGTTCTTTTTTATGTTCCCAGTTCTTTGTTGAAGTTCTCACTGAGTTCATCCATTGTTCTCCCAAGATCAGTGAGCATACTTATGACTTTTTGTTTCAATTCTTTTTCAGGTAGATTGTTTATTTCTGTTTCTTTTAGTTCTTTATCAGGGGTTTTGTCCTGTTCCCTTACTTGGAATGTATTCCTTTGCCTCCTCATTTTGCCTCTTTCTTTGTGCTTATATCTATGTGTTAGGTAGGTCAGCTACATCCCTCTTGTCACCATTTCCAAATGTTCCATGGGTGTTCCCTGTGTGGGCTACAAGTGTCCTTCTGTTGTAGCAGGGTTGTTCTTGCTGCAGGTGCTCAGAGAGGCTAGGCTGTCCCCCTCGCTGGCTGTTTGTAATGCTCAGCTGTGTGTGGCTGCTATAGATCCTTCAGTCACTTTGTCAGACATGGGGACTCCCAGTGCAATTGGCTACAATGCCTAATAGCACGTTCCTGTTGCAATTTTTCTGGTAAATGAGCAGGAACCTACCTGACTCATTTCTAGGCTCAGGGTCTTACTATTGCTGTAGGTCTCCAGCTTTCAAGCCTCTTGTTGCCTCTCTCAGGGTTGCAGCTGTGTTGGGCTGGCTCCAGGCATGGGAGCACCCAATTCTTTCAGGCTTCCAAGGCGGGGCTGATCCTGTATGTGGCTCTTTGAGAAGTACAACTCTTCTGCAACTGACAAGCCCCACAACCCACAAGGCTACACACACTATCAAGACTGTCTCGCCCTGTGAGCACACCATGAGCCACTGTAGTGGACCCAGTCACCCCACAGCAGAGGCTCCCACACTCCACCTACTCCTTATGCATGCCCTGCCATGCAGAGGCAGACACACTCACCTGGCTGCAGAGGATTCAGCCACCCAGCCTATGCAGGCCCACAAATTGCCTGAGGTCTTGCTGTTGGAAGGGACCAGTCCCTAGGGTGGGCTGCTGACCCTGGGTCAGCTGGGTTAAATTGACACTCTAGTAGGTGGGCCAGATCCTGAGCTAACAGACCAGTGGAAGAACTCCAGTGGTGTCTGCCAGCATCTGTGCCAGCATGACTGTACTAGGTTACAATAATGGCTGCCACAATATCTCAGTCCCTGGAGAGGTCTCAACACTCACCAAGATGTGCCCAGAACCTATCAGGTGAGTCTGTTTTCAAGAAAGGAATGTGAACCTTTCTGGTGACTTTATATTTCTTTCTGAAACAGGTTAATTTGTGTGTGGACCTTCTAAGAGCTAACTTTTCTCCACTTATTTCCAATAGCTTTTCTGGGGTATTCCTCATTGTAGTTAATGGCCAGAAAAGCCAGATATTATGACACTCATCTCAGGTGTGCTGGATATTGAACCTGAAGTGAGTTTGCTCACCAATTGCAAAGCAAGACAATCTCTGACAATAGGGGTAGTGGAAGAAAGTATAAATTTTATTATTGCACAGCACTGAACAAGGAGAGAGGTCAGCTAATGCTGAAATCCCAAACTCCCAGAAAAGCTAAAAGGAAGGGTTTTTATTGGGGGTGTTATGTAGGGGAGGCAGGAGCACATAGCCTTGCTGGTCGGAGTTTTCCCACCAGCCTGTCTTTGGCCTTGAGACTACTTGCAGAGAGAAGGAAGCCTGTGACCTTGCTGGTCAGCAGCTTTCCCACCAGCCTGTGTCTCTGTGGAGAGGAGGCAATGAATCTTGGTGCTTGTCCTTGGCAGTGTCTGTCTCCATGGTGGATAGTGGATTCTGGAGCCAGGAAGCCAGGGAGTAAGCAAGGAATGAGTGTTTTGATTTCTAACCCCATATATGCTGGGTTTAATGTAGGGAAACTGATGTTAGGGTCCATATCAATTGCCCCCTATTTTATGTCCATCCCTCAATCTTGAGGGATTTGGGGAGGTGAACGATCTAGCTACTTCCTGCTGAAATGGGGCATAGGTTGTTTCATCTCGTGGAACCAGTGTTTTAATAAGGCAATGATGCTGGTGGGCTCCCAAAGCTAGGCCTGCATCAGGCAAGTAAGTAACCAGGTATTTAATAAAAAGTTTTTCTAGAGAAACAAAAAGAGAAAAACAAGCTTAATGGTTGGAGCAAATTATAAACAAGTTTTTTAGCCCAGGGGGCAGGCAATTAAGATTCCCAGAAGTCAAGGTTGAAGCATCTTTTGCAGTTTGAAATGTCTTTGATGGTGTCATCGGTCACTCAGGTACCTTTTTGAGTGGCTTATGCAGCAGTAGATATGAATCTCTTTTAAGTTTATATTAGGTTCTCCAGCATCAGTTTACAAGCATCTAGGAAAAAGGGCAGATTTAGTTTTCAATGACTCCAAATGAAAGTGATGTGGAAAAAAACCCTGAAAATGTTAGTTTGGATGTTTGTAGCCAGACAAGAAGAACTCAGGATCCAGACCAGTTAACAGATGTAACAAAAATCTTAAAAACAGTTGACAAAACCAAAATGCAATATCCGCAAATGTGTATTATAGTTTCTATTGAAACATAATCTTCTCTAAAATAACTCTCAATTTCACTAGACATAGCCAAATTAAGACTAACTGGTTTGCAAAATAAGTCTAGTTTTAATAAATTTGGCATAATAATTTACATAAGTACAACAAGAATAGTAATTGATTATATAGGCTCTTTTAAATCTGCTTTGTTGGAACCTTATAGGGAATCTGGGGTTAAAGTTTAAAGGCCTCTCAAGGAAAGCCAAGCAAAGTACCTGTCATCAGATTCCACCTGCAGTACCTACATATTTGGGTGGGTCCCTCTCTTCGTGAGGTTCCCCAAAATATTGAGGTTCCTTGTACCTGCCAGAGGGAGCAACATTCTTTGCTCAACCTTACCAGGTCACTGAACCCGTAAGCAAGGTACCAGGCCAATATTTCCAAGTGGTTTTATTCCAGAATGTCAACTTTCATTCCTCAAAAGCTGTCTTATTATATCCAAGCCCATATGTTTTTTCAAATATGATGTTCCAGTCAAAGCCCTGGTAATATAACTAGTGTTTCCAATTGTGTCCTGTTATAAGAACAGATTCTTATTGGGCTTATGCAAACAACCATATTGCCATGAGAGTCAGAATACTTACTCATCAGGAGTTTTTACATTTTGGATGTCTCAGATAGGGAGAAAAAGATAAATGTTTCAATTTTGTTTATAAATTGCTATAAATCATAGCTCCTTAATAGAATACATAAAAAGGGTTTTTTTAATCTGAAAAAAACAAAGCATCAAAAATCAGCAATATCTCAATCAAAAACCTATAAAACTTATAATCATCCCTATTGGTTTATTCAGTCCTGTGTAATCGGTTCTTGATCTTACTCTTCTTAGGAGTTTGTGAGGTCATCAGCTTTTCCTTTAGAGTTCTGTAATTTTTACCCAGTTTAGTTTTATAACCTCAAAGTTTATTGGAAACCTGTATTCTAGAGTGTCAGAGTCTTTTCCATGAATTTCTCTGAAGATGAAACATATTTGTAAAACCATCAAAGTAAAATAGCAACTGTCTGCAAATAACAAAACATTCAAAAATGGTAACTGACAAAGGCATTTGACCATCTCTGTGATATATAACACTTTGAGATAATGACCAGAATTATGGCTGACAATCAGAACAGATCAGATAATTTTTAAAATACTTATAACAATAACACTCATTTACATAATACCATTTAAGGAAGTTTATCATTACTTATTTGACAACCCTTCTCATGTAATTTAACATACAAAATAAGCCTTATTAGTTTAGCATTTTTCTTATAGAAAGAGAGCACATTTCTCTGAGATGTCCCAGTGGCCCTCTGAAAATCTCCAGAGAAACTTTCCTTCCTCTTCCATGTCAAAAGAAACCTTTAATTCAGGACTTGAATATTTGTGGGTGGGGGGAAGTTTGTCAAAAATATTAAAAGCTTTAAAACATTTGTTCAGATAGGAAACTGGTTTCACTGCAAAACCATGTTCAGGTATCTACTCGAAGTGACAACAGAAACCGTCAAGGGGAAACAGTTAAAATAGAAAAAAAAAATCCTTTTTATAATATTTTTATCAAGAGCAGATTAAAAGTTTAGAAAACTTTTTCTTTTAAGAAAGAGGAGACCAAGTTTTAATTTTGTACCAGTTTACTCTTGACATATAAATTTGCTTGCTTAATTGGGTTTGCTTTACTCTTAGCCAACTTGGCCATGCACAAAATTTCACAGGGTTTTACTTTCACAGACCTTTTGTTGTTGTTGTTGTTGTTGTTTACATTTAGAATTTGTCCCAGCACTTCAGGACAAATTTACCTTTCTCAACACAAGAAACAAAAATATTTCCGTTCTTTATATCTTTTTACTGAAAGCATATATTTTACTTTCCTTGTATACAGACCTTTTAGAAATATATGTTTTCTCATAGAAGATTTCTCAACATACAGAAAACGTGTTTATCAATAAAGCTAAGCACTTTTCAGTTTCTTTGATATAAGAAACCAAAGGGAGACAAATATATGCTTAGTAGTTAAACTTTAATATTGTATCTTATGTGGAAATGATCTAGATACCCAATAAACTGTTATTATTTAACTTAGTAAAGCTATAAAGTTTAAGTTTCTAAAAAGATTTTTGGAAGCTGTCTTTTAAGTATGCATACTATAAAGCATAATTATTGTACATAAAACTCGTACTCAGTTTTAACAATTACTCTTAAAAACTTCATGTGACATTACAGCAGTTAACTATCATCTTCAGTTGTTTTAAGTACATACATCATAATACATATAATTATTGTTAAAAAGTTTTCCAAAAACTTTTATCTTTTTATATTTATTTGATTTGTCTGTTTTTAGCAATTATATTTAGATTATCCACAAAAACCTCTTGAGACATTAAACAAAATTAGCTATTATACTGAGTTATTAGTTTTGAGGATAAGTTTTGTAACAGAGGTGACATGAGCTCATTTGACTGGTAAACCCAGGCTGTATGTCTGCATCATATCCAATGCCGATATCTCTTGTGACATGTCTATTTTAAATCAAAGCAGTAAATTTAAATAGGCTCTTATCTACCAAAGATCATTTTATATCATGTTAAATAACATTGTCTCTTAGATGTTTTTGCATATTCATTATAGACTGCATTCCATTTTGAGAGATTTTGAATCCTCTTCTGAAACAGGTTTTCAGAATGGCCATTACAATTCCAAATTATCTCAAAAGTTTACTTGTTTAATTTTAGATCAGAAATTTTGGGGGCATTGAAACAAAGCTCAGCTTGCTGGGAAGCTCAGCAAGAGAGTAGACAAAAGCAGCAGATTTGGGTTCAGCTGCTGGCATGTTTAATTATTTTCTCTTAAAGAGGTAGTAAAGTATTTCTAATTTTATTTAGAAGCCTCAGAAGATTAAAATAGGCTCCCCATTGTTGCAGCTGGCTTTTACAATTGCACACATCAGTTTGGGTGAACTGAAATTGGCCCTTTCAAGTATATCAATTTTTACAAAACCTTATCTTAGTTTTACTAACTCTTATACTTTTAATTAGAACTTACACTAGAATTCTATCAAGTTTTCATATTAAAACATTGTGTAGGGGAAGCATTCCAAGTTAGACATAACATTGATTCCCAAAACAAATATCTAAGCAAAATTGACATAAACTCTTTATATAATATTAGCTTAAACACTTTAATCTTTATAGTCTTATTACCCTTAGTAGCCTAACTGTTACCCCAAATAATTGCGGGTCAGGTTCTTCACTCTGATTTTTGCCTCCTGACCTTTTAAATTTTTCAAACTGGGGTAAATAGAACAAGTTTCTCTGATGTCCTTTAACTTTGAGGAGTCAATGGGGGGGTCCCTTTAGCCCATGAAACTTTAGGCAGTGTTTTATTAAAACCGTTGTTTTACCTTTATTTATATCTGTTCTATTTGTCCCATTTTTATTTTAATAACTAGCTAAAGATTTTTATCCCATTGGGAGGAGTCCTGTGACTCTTCCCTGTCTGACTTCTTTTTCTTAACTTAATATTTTCATTAGCATCTGTAGGACTATGAGAAGCTGAGACCCCAAGTTTGAGTAAGTTCTTAAGACTAGTCATTATAGTTTCCTTTTATTTTGGTCTTTTTATAGGTAACAATAAAACAGCTGTTTATCATAAAAGCTCTCTAAAAAGTTTCCCAAGTTAAGTGTCTATTGTTTGGCTTTTTTTTTCCTCTGGAAGCTAAAGAATATTGTGGCCATGTGGTGTTACAAAAGAAAATCATCCCTCTTTAGACAATGGCTTATAACTACAGGTTGACCAGTCTGCCAAAGTTTTTCCCAAGGGGCTCTTAGGTGGAATAGATGTGGCACCTCCCATGTTAACACTTTTAAAAGGAAAGACAGACAAACAGCAGATACCAAACAAGCACACTTTCCAAAACACCCTCAGCCACAAATGTAAACCAAAACAAAGACCAAAACCAAAAACCAAAGTGCTTCCAGTCCTAGCTTAGTCCATGTCCTACACTTGGTGGGTGCACAACAAAGATCCACTACACAAATCTTCCCAAATGAGCAAGGGACCTCGGTTGTGCACACCTAGGGGATTTACCAAAATCTGGCCAGGGCATTGCAACTCAAAACAATCAGAGCCCAAAGGGCTGCCAAGGTACCCATTATTTCCGGCCAGTCCTGCTGGAAAAGGTTAACACAAAGACAAAGACAAAAACTACCAGCTAGTTACAAGAGACGTCTTCCTAAGACCTAAACCTAGTTTCTTCCACCACCAAAGCAAAAGCGCCATGGGCCAATGACATCTGGCTAGAAGCCAGTTGCTTGGTGCTGTCCATGAGACCAGGGGCCCAGGCACCTGCAGGACAGCTTCCAACAGACGCCTTTAGCTAGAGGCCAATGTGCCACAGACGAGACGTCCACCTGGGACATAGTCCCATTTGGGTCGCCAAATTGATATCAAACCTGAAGTTAGTTTGCTCACCTGTTGCACAACAAGCCAATCTCTGACATCAAGGGTAGTGTAAGAAAGTAGGAATTTTATTATTGCACAGCGCTGAGCAAGGGGAGAGGGCAGCTAATGCTGAAATCCCAAACTCCTGGAAAAGCTAAAAGGAAGGGTTTTTATTTGGGGTTTTAGGTAGGGGAGGGGGAGCATATGGCCTTGCTGGTTGGAGCTTTCTCATCAGCCTGTCTTTGGCCTTGAGACAATTGCAGAGAGGAGGGAGCCTGTGACCTTGCTGGTCAGCAGCTTTTCCACCAGCCTGTATCTCTTTGTGGGGAAGAGATAATGAATCCAGGTGCTTGTCCTTGGCGGTGTCTGTCTCCATGGAAGATAGTGGATTCTGGAGCCAGGACGCCAGAGAGTAAGCAGGGAATGAATGTTTTGGTTTTAACCCCATATATGCTGGGTTTAATGTAGGGAAACTGATATCAGGGTCAGTATCGTGCTGAGTCCCAAGGGTGCTTATGGCAGTAACACTCCCCCATTTGTATCACCACTCCTCCAGGGAAGGCTCTATATCTTAGGATTGCTCCCGGCCAGCTGTGAAGCACCTTGGCTCACTAAGGTGAATCCTTTTCTCTCCAAAAGGGAACTCCTGTCTCTTCCACCTCAGGACTGTCCCTTATTGCAGAGGTTCTTTTTATCCAGTCTGAAGTTCTCTCTCAGGAATAATTGTACCAAGAGTAGTTGTAGATCAGTTGTGTCCGTGGGAGGAGGTGAGTTTTTCCAAAAACTTTTATCCTTTTACATTTATTTACTTTACCAGTCTGTTTTTCTAAGATAATTATATGTATTATGATATATGTACTTAAAACAACTTTAAATGATGCTTAACTGCTTTAATGTCACATAAAGTTCTTAAGAGTAATATAAACATAATTATTGAAACTGGGTAATGACCTGGCCACACATCTGTCCCTGGCCAACAACAGAGGGTGCTCACACTCTCTCAGAGCCCTGAAGCTCCATTGGTTAGCAACCACACCAGTCATTGTGAGGCCAGAGGAGCCTGTTGCCATGCACACACAGTTGGAGGGCCTGCTTGAAGGCCAGGGTGCTGGGGTCCTGAAGGGGTGAAGGAAAGGAGGAGCAATCAAAGAATTGAGGGGTTATGGAGGGTGCACCAACCTTCATCTCCTCAGGTCCACAAACTCACAGATTCATTAGCGGCTGCAGCCAACATTACACCACAGCTGCCAAAAGCACTGCCTGACTTGGTGGCCAGAGGCTGGCATGCTGGTCTACTCTCTGGTCTCAAAATTAGACTTCGGTGGGTGTGTTATGGGTCAGATGAGGGAGGTAGTGCAGGATGAAATCCAGTGAGGCAGGATGATGAAGATCCCCAACTCATGCTCTAAGTGATAGTCATGGAAACCTTCAATCTATAGACCCCAAGACTGGTTCCTCCGCTAAACACGGGCAGAGGATGTCCTTTCACTGGAGCCACACACCATGGTGTGCTGCCTCTCCTAGTCACTTCCTGGTATCTGTTGAAAGGCCCCATCTTGCTGGCGCCTCTCCAACTGGCACCCTTAAGATCATCATCCACTGTCTCAGTACCTGGGAATGGCCCAGGAATGCTACATCCTTCCTTGGGCACACCACCAGTATTTCTGTGGCATCCTCCTCAGAATGATGTGAAGACATTTCCCGCAAAACTTTCAGGATGAAGGACTCTTTCCTCTGTAATTGTCACAATGACGGAATTTTTGCCCAGGTGGCAACGATGGTCAGCCTCCTTTAGACAATGAAACCAATGCCAAATGTTGCTCCTCTCCCTATGCTCTGCACATGTGCTCTCACAGAGAGGGCCAGAGAGAGCCTTTCTTGGCCCTTAGTATTGGATTTCTCCCAAGATGAACAGCCCAGGCAGTAGATTGAATTTCCTGACTCCAGAAAAGAATGTGGGACCTGTTGAAAGATGAGCCCACCTGGTGGGTTCCCAATTCCTTAGTTAGCCTGCCAAGTGTGGCCACACTAATTTGGCAAGTCTTTCTTGGCCTTCTGACTTGATGACATCTTTCCTCTTCTTGGAGTGTAAAGGTTCCAATCATGTATGAGACCGTTTTCTTTGAGGAGGAAAGGAAGTCTAGGAGGAACCAGCTGTCAGAGCAATAGCCTTGATTGACTCCCCAGTGGTATTAGCAAACAGAGCCAGACCACGAACTCCAAAGAGTAGACTCACCGACCTGAGCAGAAGAATTGAAGAAGACGTGAGACACAGCTGAAGGAAATGTGAACCCAGTGCTATACAACATGGGCATCCTTGAGTAAGTAGGGGGAATATTGCATAATGGTGAGGAGCAAACACCAGCACAGAGAGCATAAAGGTAAAGTGTGAATTTGGGATCCAGCAAGGAAATGTGGAGAGAGGGCCTGAGTGTTTCTGAGGCAGTATTTGGAGATTTCAACACTAACAGGGGCCACAAATGATTCTTTGGACCAGAAGGATAACCCACAGGAGGAGCATGATCAAGAATATCCTATCCAGGATCCCAAGAGGAAATGTTCTGGGTCCAACCTCAAAGTCTAAGAAGCTTGCACTCGGGTGAAAACAGAAAAGGCAGAGACAGAAAGAGAGAAAGAGAACTCATTCCAAGGAGCAGCCCTGGCCCCAGAAGACCAGCAACCGTCACCCACAACCCCGGGGACCTCATTCCCCGTCAGAAGAGTGGAAGCCAGAAGGTGAAGCACTGGAATTCCAGAAAACACAACTAAACTTCAAGTGGACCAATGACTAATTTACCTTCCAGTTTACAGTCGAGTCAGTCCAGTCATACCACTGTGACTTTCCTCTTCTTGATTGTGGCTCCACAGTAAGGTCAGATTTTAGCATTGAGGGAAGGGGTTTTGGGGGCATTAGAGTCATGAGCATCTTTTTGGACCTTGTTTGGCTCCTTTCCTCCAAGTCTCAGATGAGCTCCTGATAATCCCCTCTGGCATTCCTGTGCTTGGAAAGGTGTTTCTCAGTATGGAGAAGGGCTTGTTCCTACTGTCAGCCCCAAACCATGGCCAAGTCAAGCACACCTTTCAAACACACAAGAGAGACATTATGTTGTGGATAAAAGGCCCCAGCTGAACACACACGCATAGACACAGGGTTACCAGGAAGAGCTGGGAGTTCAAGGAGGCCCAAGCCCAACAGGCATGACCCAAACCCTCCAAAGGGAAGATAATTTGGAACGAGATTTGGCTCCAGGCACTGAATCCGATGATGGTGCAAAGCCCCCCAGAAACACACAGGCAGTCCTATTTTTGGATCACACAGAAAAATTCTTTCTCTCAAAGCCCAGGCATATCCTCAGAGCTGACCTCAGGAAAGGAAATCACCATAGGCTCCTGATCCTGCTTGGTCGCCCTGACCTTGCCTGGATATACTTCACCCTTGCGAGCTATATCCACCCTTCCTTCTTTGTTTTCTTCCTTTCTTCATTCCCTCTCCATTCATTCACTCAACCACTCACCCACAGAGTCATTCGCTCATTCATTCATCCTTATGGAAGTCTCACTGGCAGAAGCAGGCCACAGCATGCACCTGCACCTGCCTCTGTCCACCGCCAGAGGGCGCACCCACTCCCTCAAAGCCCAGAGGTCCCATCGCTTGCCAACCACGTCAGTCACTGTGAGACCAGAGGAGCCCATTTTCACGCATGCGCAGTTGGAGTGCTGCGTTTAAGCCCAGGGCGCAGGGCTCCTGGAAGAGTGAGGGAGTGGAAGAGCCATCTGAGACATGGCGGGAGGTGGTGAGGGTGCACTCACTTTTGTATCATCAGGTCCACGACATCCCACATCCCTGGGTGGCTGCCTCCACTGCTGCCACCATCATACACTCTTCCACATAAAACACCACAGAGTGGGCCCAAGTTGGCAGTGAAAGGCAGGCACGCTGGTCGACGTCAAAAGTGGACCTCGGTGGGTGTGTAATGGGCCAGATGGGGCAGAGTGAAATCCAACGAGGCAGGGGCAATGAAATTCCCATAGTCCTCTCTAAGTGATAGTCATGGTAACCATGAAACTATTGACCCCAAGACTGGCCCTCCACTAGACATGAGCAGAAGAGTCCCTTTGGCTGGAGCCACATCCAAGAGGGTGCGACCTCTCCCAGTTATTCTCGTTATCAGTCAAATGCTTCCCTCACCCCAGTGCCCCTCCAACAGCCACCCATAAGGTCATCATCCTCTCTCTCGGTACCTGGGAATGACCCATGAGATCCTGGACGTGGACAGTGCTACCTCATTAGTTGGACACGCTAGTAGCCCTTGGCATGCTACTCAGACAGGTGTGATGACACCTCCCAGAACACCTTCAAACCAAGGGCTCTTTCCTGCATACTTGTCTCATGACAGAATCTTGGCTCAGGTGGCAGGGACCACCAGCCCCCTTTTGACAACACAAGCAAGCCCTATGTTGCTCCTCAGTCCCAGCCCTGTATCAGTGCACTCTGGGAGTGGGCCATGGGAGGGTTTTCCTTGGCATTTGATCTTGGATTTATCACAAGTCCTGTGCCCTATGCTGCAAGAAATTGTGCCGTTCCTGGCTGCAGAGAAGAGGGTGGGAACTACTGAAGGGTAAGCCCATCTGGTGGATTCCCCATCTGTAGGAAGGCTCCCTGACCTGGCAACACTCTTTCAGCACGTCATTCTCAGCCTTCTTGACAAATTCTATCCTCCTCCTGGAGTTGAAAGACTGCAATCCTGATGAGAGGCTGTGTTTTTTTTGAAGAGCAAATGAAGACTAGAAGGAAATCATTTGCAGATGGACAGCCTCGATTGACTCCTCCCGTTCAGTGTTGGCAAACAGGGCCAGATTATGACTTCCAAAGGATGAAAGCACTGACTTAGGCAAAAGTTTTGAATAGGAGGTGCAACACAGCTGAAAGAAATGTGAACCAGTGCCATACAATATATATACCCCTGAGTAAATGGAGAGAACCATGGATAAAGGTGAGGAGCAAACATAGACACAGAGAGCAGAAAGGCCAAGTGTGAATTTGGGATCCAGCAAGGTAAGTTGCAAAGAGAGACAGAGTGTTTCTGAGGCAGCATTTGGAGAATTCAAGACTGACGGGGACCACAAGCCTCACTTTGAACTGCAAGAAGAACACCCAGGGGGATCAAAATCAAGAACATCCTATCCAGGACCCCAAGAGGACATGTGCTCAATGCCACTCCAAGGTCTGAGAAGCTTGCGGTCTGGGTGAAAAGAAAGAAAAAGGAGAGAGAGAAGAAAGAGAGCACAAACCAAGGAGCAGCCCTTGGCCCTGTAGGCATGCCACTGATGCCGGCAACCACAAATACCTCATTCCCAGCCAAAAGAATGGAAGCCAGAAGATTAAGCCCTGGAAGGCCAGAACAGACAGCTCTACTGCAACTGGACCAGTGATGAATTTGCCATCCAGTTTGCAGTTCAATGAGTCCTGTCATCCCAAAGTGTCTTTCCTCTTCTTGATCTTGACACCACAGTGAGGTCGATTTCAGCATTGAAGGAAGGAGGCTAGGGTGCATTCGAGTCAGGAGAATCTTTTTCGGATCTCATTTGGCTCCTTTCCTCCAAGTATCAAAGGAGCTGCTGATATGGACCTATGTCGTGCCTATGTTTGGAGACTTGTTTCTCAGGATAGAGAAGGGCTTCTTCCAACTGGTGGTCTGAAGCCATGGCCAAGTCAGGCACACCTTCAGAACACTCAAGAGAGACAAAATGGAGGGGGAAAGTTGCACCCATTTGAACAAAGCCACACAGACACAAAATCACTGGGAGGAATGGAGACTTCAATGAGGTCCAAGCCAAGTGGAAAAGCCCCAATCACCCACCAGCATGGGCAGCCCCTTGCTCTCAGGCTGTGGCTCCAGGCACCAAAGCTCATGGTGGAACCAAGCTACCCAGAAACACACAAGCAGTCCTATCTC
The DNA here is from genome assembly GCF_041296235.1 of Equus asinus. Taxonomy (NCBI): domain Eukaryota; kingdom Metazoa; phylum Chordata; class Mammalia; order Perissodactyla; family Equidae; genus Equus; species Equus asinus. The sequence goes on from NC_091802.1 coordinate 519,249, forward strand.
AGGGTCACATGACAAACTCCTTGTTGGCCAATCCCAGAAGACCCTCAGGGTAGACCTCAGAGAGGGGTATCAATGCTCGGCTCCTGATCCTGCTTGGCCAGCCTGGCCCTGTCTTTGCATGCCACATGCCTGCAATCTAAAACAAATCTTGCTTCCTTCTTTCCCTCCTTCCCTCTCCATTCATCCACGCATGCATTCAACCACACATCCATTCACTCATTCATTGATTCTTTCATTCATTCATTTATCCATTCATAGGCAGATCCCACTGACAGAGGCAGGCCACAGCCTATGCTATCACCTGCACCTGGCCACTGACATAGGGCTCTCTCATTTCCTCAGAGACCTCAGGATCTATCTCTAAGAAATTGCATCGTCATTATGAGGTCAGAGTGGCTGGTTACCACTCATGAGCAGTTGGAGGGCCATACTTCAGGCAAGCGCCCTAGGCTCCTGAGGGGCTCTGGGAGAGGAGTAGAGATTGGAGACGTGGTGGGAGAGGGGATGAGCACACCCACTTTGCTCTCCTCAGGTTCACTCCATCTCATATCCCTGGGTTGTTGCCACTGCCACTGATGCCATCAAACCCAGTGCCCCTGAAAATACCGTGGTATGAGCCCACCTTGGCAATGAGTGGCAGGCAAGGCTATGGCTACTCCAGTCTCAATAGTGGACACTGATTAGTGTTTAATGGGTCAGATCGAGGAGGGAGGTGGGGCAGGATGAAATCCACAGGCAGGGACAATGAAGATCTTTGAGTCACACTTTAAGTGATGGTTGTGGCAGTGGTTAGTCTATTGACTCAGAGACTGGTCCCTTCAATAAACATGGGCAGAGCAGGCCCTTTAACTACAGCCAGACTCTTGTGGGCACTACCTCTCCCAGTTCCTTTCCTGTATCTGTTCAATGGCTCCCACTCCCCAGCGCCCCTCCAACTGCCACCCATAAGAGCATCATCCTCTCTCTCTTGATACCTGGAAATTGTCCCTGGAAGCCTGGATGTGGACATTGCTACCTGTTCAGTCAGGCACACCAGTAGCCCTGTGGCATGCTACTCAGAAAGGTGTGATGACACTTCCCAGAAAACTAGCAGATCTAAAGATTATTTCCTCAATAGCTGTCCCACTGGCAGAGTCTTCTCCCGTTGGCAGGGTCAGTCAGCTCCCTTTGGGCAATGCAGTCAAAAGCATATTTTGCCCTCTCCCTCTGACATGCATCTGTGTACTCAGGGACGGTTCCAGTAAAGGCCTTCTCAGCCCTTGGTTTGATTTTTCCCAAGACCTGTGCCCTAGCCAACAGGAAACTGTGGTTTTGCTGACACCAGAGAACATGGTGGGACCTGCTGAATGTTGAACCCACCTGGTGGAATCCCCATTCTATAGGTAGGCTGCCTGCTCTGGCCACCCTCCTTTGGCAAGTCTTACTCAGCCTCCTGACCTGACAAAATCCTTTCTCTTCCTCGACTTGAAAAGTTACCATTATGATGAGAGATGTTTTATTTTTTGATGAGGAAACGAGGCCTGGGAGGAACCAGTGGCAGAAAGATAGCCTTGATCAATACCCCAGTGTGGTGTTGGCAACAGGGCCAGACCACCACTCTCAAAGGAAGGAAGCAGCAACCTGAGCCTGTTGCTGACTAAAAGAATACACAAACACCGGTTGCTGTGCAGTAGTCTTCTCTCGAGTTTCTCGAGCTCTTTATCATTATAGCCTCTAAACAAAGCCGGCCTTTTGCCAAAGCAGTGAGTCAGCGACCTAAGCCTGCACAAGCGTCCCACAATAATGACCTTTCCACATCTGTTGACCATCTAATCATCTAATGACCCTACACATCTGTTCATAACAGGTTCCTTCATAATGTTTCAAACTCCCAAGGTCCCAGGCTTGCTCCTTTTGAGGAGCTGATAAAACATTCTTGTTTGCAAGCAATGTTTTACCTGGGGCCTTGGGAGTTCACCAGGCAGAACATTCTGTTTGCAGAAAAGTCCAGCTAGTCTTGTGGATGCCTTGAGTGCAAGAACAACCACATTTCATGCCAGGTCTCCTTCATCTCCCCCTCTTTTGTTAGCATTTTGACAGACAGCATGCGCAACGGTCTTAATGACACTTTTTAGTTGTTGTCGCTTTCTCCAGCGCCGGAAGACTACATAGAGAAGCAAGCATAAAATCAATATTAGCACCAGATTTCCCAAAGAAGTAGACAGTAGCGTATTTACATGCCCCAAAGGATTCAAACGGTTTAACCCCTCCTGCAGTCCCTTTAAAAGGTCATCCTCAGTCAATTTAGGCAATTCTTTATTGAAAGTGTCTGCAATAGATTGTTCAAGTTGCATTATCTCTGCAGTTAAATTCTGATGACCCCGTAAAGAGCGCTTAATCTTTTCCCATCCTTCTGACATGTTAAAATGCAGTCGGGTGACACACATTTGTGTACAAATCCAATCACATTTCAATATACTGCGGGTAGCAAGAACTGTCAGTTGATCTCCTAACCAAGATACAGTATGTTGCAAGTTAATTACATCGGTAGCTAATTGAGCATCTAAGTCCTTTTGCTGTTACCATAAGGCATGAGAGTCTTTATGCCATTCCCTGATAAAGTCCGTAGTTTGTATCTCTTGCTGCAGTGCCAGGCTGGCCACAGCGACCGTCGCAGTAACGGATGCAACCACAAGGATAGTCGCGACGATCAATCCCACTGGTCGACGGGAGCGATGTAGAACAACTTGAAGGGCATCATACAGATGTGAAACAGCAATAGAGTCAGACCAAGGACGTGTCAGATTAACAGGCATCCAAAGCTCGGAACGAGCTTTTACAATTATTACAGATTTGTTGGTATCTTCGATTTTCTCCCACCAAGTTTTGTTTACACATTGAGTAAAGACACAATCAGCAGTACAATTTACATATCCCTCTGTAACATTTAACATAATTTTCCTTGATAGTAAGGAATAGGGAAATTTGACACAAGCAGTTGTAGTGTAGGTGTTATTCTTATGCAGATGAACCTAAAAAAGATCTAGAACTTTGAGACACAATTAAAGTAAAATTACCAGTCCATACAGTCAAATGTCCAGAAACTGCCCACAATTGAAGCAAGTGCCTTGCCGCTGAGGCTTCAAGGCAGTAGCCATTTTGGAAATCAATTTATTTTCTTCTTCCTTCTTATTATTATCCTCCTCAGAATCTGAACTAGACTTAGAAATCCCATCAGGAGGCTCCGGTGGAGGGGGAGAGAAAGACCCCTCCTTTTCATCTCCTCCTTCCGCCGGAACGTCCTCATAATGAGCCTCACTACGACGGGAGTTAACCTCACTATCTGTTTCAAAAATTTCAAGCGCCTGAGTAACGGTGCTACAGAGAATCCAAAGTTTAAGAGACATAAGGTTTCCCCACTGATGTTGCTTCCGCAACTCCTTTTGAACTTGCTTCCACTCCCCTAAACTTAACTGAGTCTTTGTCTGATGACGAAACCAATAACAATGGCATTCAATATGCCAAGATAATTCATTCAAGCGCTGAGAGGACGCTTTTATCCCGATGGACTTAAGGAGTCCCTTTATGAGGTCTAAATACTGTGACCTTAGGGAATTAGAATTCCCCATGATTTATTTATTCCCAAAAGTCCCCCTTTCACTTTTCCGGGGTGCTTACCCTTTCGGTCTCATCGGGCCCCTCGCCGAGATGTACCTATTCCCAAAAGTCCCCCTTTCACTTTTCCGGGGTGAAGTCCCTTTCGGTTTCGTCAGATCCTGAAAGTCCCCCTTTCACAATGCCCGGGGTGCTTACCCTTTCAGTCTGGTCGTGCCCCACGTTGGGCGCCAGATGTCGCTGACGAAAAGAATACACAAACACCGGTTGCTGTGCAGTAGTCTTCTCTCGAGTTTCTTGAGCTCTTTATTATTATAGCCTCTAAACAAAGCCGGCCTTTTGCCAAAGCAGTGAGTCAGCGACCTAAGCCTGCACAAGCGTCCCACAATAATGACCTTTCCCCTACACATCTGTTCATAACAGGTTCCTTCATAATGTTTCAAACTCCCAAGGTCCCAGGCTTGCTCCTTTTGAGGAGCTGATAAAACATTCTTGTTTGCAAGCAATGTTTTCCCTGGGGCCTTGGGAGTTCACCAGACAGAACATTCTGTTTGCAGAAAAGTCCAGCCAGTCTTGTGGATGCCTCGAGTGCAAGAACAACCACATTTCATGCCAGGTCTCCTTCATGAGCCAAAGGTTGAAGAGGAAGTGAAACAGCCGAAGGAAAGGTGAACCCGGTGCCATACAACATGTGCACCCTCGAGTAAGAGGAGAGAATCATGGATAATGGGGAAGAGCAAACACTAGCACAGACAGCAGAAAAGGCCAAGTGTGAATTTGGGATCCAGCAAGGAAAGGTGGAGAGAGAGACTGTTTCTGAGTCAGTATCTGGAGCTTTCAAGACTGACTGGGAGCCCAAGCAGGACTTTGGGCTGCAAGAAGAACACCCGTGAGGGTCACCATCAAGAATATTGTATCCAGACCCCAAATAGAAAATGTGCTAAGGCCACCCCAAGGTCTGAAAAGGTTGCAGACAATGTGAACAGGAAAAAAAAGCAGAGTATGAGACACAGAGAGAGAGAGAGAGCTCATTTCAGGGAGCAGCCCTTTCCCAAAAGATTCACCCTCAGGTACCTCATTCAGTCAAAAGAGTGGAAGCCGGAGAATGAAGCGCTGGAAGGCAACAACAGAAAGCGAAATTGCAGCTGACAAAGTGATGAATTTACTATCCAGTTGCAGTGGAGTTAGTCCTGTCATCCCAAAGTGACTTTCCTCTTCTTGATCATGGCAACACAGTGAGGTCAGATTTTAGAACTGAGGGAAGGGGTGTGGGGGCCATTATAGTCATGAGCACCCTTTTGGGCCTCGTTTGCCTCCTTTCCTCCAAGTCTCAAGTGGGCTTCTGATGTGGACCTATGGCATTCCTCTGTTTGCAAAGTTGTTTCTGAGGATGGAGAAGGGCTTCTTTCAACTGGAAGTCTGAAGCCATGGGCAAGTCAGGCAGACCTTTAGAACACCCAAGAGAGACAACATAGAGGGGGAAAGGGGCATCCAGCTGAACATAACCACACAGATGCAAGGTTAATTGGAGGAATGGGGACTTCAGGGAGGCTCAAGACAAGCGGGCAAGCCCCAACCCTCCACCAGCACAGGTAGCTCCTCAGTCTTGAGCTGTGGCCCCTGGCACTGAATCCCATGATTGATGAAGCTGCCCAGAAGCACACAGGTGGTCGTATCTCAGGGTCATACAGCAAACTACTTGCTGTTGAATCCCAGGCGCAGCCTGCGAACCAACCTCAGAGAGGGATATCACCGCTAGGATCCTATTTCTGCTTGGTCAACCTGGCCCTGCCTGGGTGTGGTCCTCCCATGGGATCTAGCACCTCCCTTATTTCCATCTTTCCTTCCTTCATTCCCTCCCCATTCATCCACGCATACATTCAGACATGCATCCATTCAACCACACATCCATTCATCAATCAATTCACTCATATGCAGATGCCACTGGTAGAGGCAGGACACAGCATGCATCTGCACCTGCCCCTGGCCTCCACCAGAGGGCTCTATCACTCCGCCAAAGGCCTGAGTCTCCATCGCTTTCTAATCACTTCAGTTATTGTAAGGCGAGAGGAGCCAGTTGCTGCACATTCACAGTTGGACTGTCAGCTTTATTTTTATTATTATTACTTTATTTTGGTAACATTAGTTTATAACATTATATAAATTTCAGTTGTATATCTTTATGTTTTGATTCCTGTGGAGATTACATCATGTTCACCACCCAAAGACTAATCACAATACATCACCACACATATGTGCCACACACCATTTTGTCCTCTTCCCTCCACCCAACCCCTCTGGTAAACCACTAATTCAGTCTCCGTTTCTATGTTTCTTTGTCATCCTTTTTATCTTCTACTTTGAGTGAGATCATACAGTACTTGACTTTCTCCCCCTGACTTATTTCACTTAGCATAACACCATCAGGGTCCATCCATGTTTTCACAAAGGGCCAGATTTCATCGTTTCTTGTGGCTGAGTAGTGTCGACGAAAATAATCCATAACAAATCTATAAATGAAAATTTGGGAGAGTTTATTCTGAGCTGAAATCTGAGTACCATGGCCCAGGGTCTTTCTTCCCACAGGAAGAAAGGGCATCAAAGAAGTGAGGCATACAGAGTGGTTATATACCCCCATGCAGGACGTTTCACATATGATTGAAATGTCCCTCCCACAATAGTCACAAGATTGCCCTGTCAGCACAGCGCTTGATGGACACAGCAGGTAGTGGGTCTGCTATCTCGGAGGGCGTAGCAGGAGGCAAGTCTATTGTCTTGAGCTGGGTGATCACAGGTGAGCGCAGCAATCAGTTTCTAGCCTAAGGAAAGATGCTTAATCCTTAAAGAAATGCCAACATTGGGAAGGTGAGGGAAGTTGCAGCTTTATGTCAAGAGCCTTTGCTCTTGCCATGAGGAATATCTAAAGCAGATATACAATGCATGTTCAACGGCCTTGGACAGGCCCTTTTGGAAATACAATGTCAGGCCGAATTAGGTTTACACCAAATGGTTTCCTCATATTCTCCAATATATCCTATTCCTTGCCATTTTTATTTGTCAGTAGTATTCCATTGTGTATATACTACATCTTCTTTATCTATTCATACCTCGATGGACACCTATGTTGCTCCCAAGTCTTGGCTATTGTGAATAACGCTGGGATGAACAAAGTGATGCATGTATCTTTATGCATTTGTGTTTTCATGTTCTTTGGATAAATACCAAGTGGTGGAAGAGCTGGATCATATGGTAGTTCTATTAATTTTTTGAGGAATCTGCAGACTGTTTTCCATAGTGATTGCATCAGTTGGCACTCCCACTAGTGTTATTCTTTTATAATCGTTTGTATTTCTGAGGTGCCTGTTGTAATTTTCCCTCTTTTGTTTCTGAATGTATGTATTTCAACTTTCTTTCTTTTTTTCTTTGTGAGTCTTGTTACGGTTTTTCAATTTTGTTTAGCTTTCCAAAGAACCAGCTCTTGGTTTCATTGATTTTTTCCTGTTTTTTTTTTTAAGTCTCTACTTCCTTTATATCTGCTCTGATTTTTATTATTTCCTTCCTTCTACTGATTTTGGGCTTGGTTTGTTCTTCTTTTTCCAGTTCCCTTAGGTGCACTGTTAGATTGCTTATTTGAGATTTTTCTTGTTTGTTGAGATAGGCCTGTATTGCTATAAACTTCTCTCTTAGAACTGATTTGCTGTATGCTATAAATTTTGCAATGTCGTATTTTCATTTTCACTTGTCTCCAGCTATTCTTTTATTTCTCCTTTGATTTCTTCCTTGACTCAATTGTTGTTCAGTAGCAGTTTCGTTTTGGTTTTGTTTTGTTTTTGTTTTTTGAGTAAGATTAGCCCTCAGCTAACTGCTGACAGTCCTCCTCTTTTGTGCTGAGGAAGCCTGGCCCTGAGCTAACATCGTGCCCATCTTCCTCTACTTTCTTTGTGGGACGCCTTCCACAGCATGGCGTGCCAAGCAGTGCCATGTCCACAACCAGGATTTGGCATACATAAGAGGACCCATCTTGCAGAGGGATAGACTAGATCAAGTCCCAAGTCCGTTGTTAGCAAATAGGGCCATGCCATGTCTTCAAGGATGGAAGCAGCGACCTGATGAGAAGGGTTGACTAGGAGGCGAGATACTGCTAATGGACACGTGGACCAGTGTCATACAACATGTGCACCCTCAAGTAAGAGGAAAGAATCATGGGAAAAAGTGAGGAGCAAACTCCAGCACAGTGAGAAGAAAGGTCAAATGTGAATTTGGGATCCAGCAAGGAAAGTTGGAGAGAGAGATGGAGTGTTTCTGAGGCAGTATTTGGAGATATCCAGAATGACAGGGACAACAAGCGGGACAGTGGGCCACGAGAAGAACCCCCAGAGTGGTCAGGATCAAGAATACCCTATCCAGTAACCAGAGAGAAAATGTGCTGAGCACCACCCCAACTTCTGAGATGCTTTCACCGTTAGAAGACAGGAAAAGCAGAGAGAGAGAGAAAGAGTGCATTTCAAGGAGCTGCGCTGGCCTGTAAGAGCTGCCACCATCACCCACACCTCCTGGTGACCTCTTTTCCTGTCAAAAGAGTGGATGCCAGAAGATAAAGTGCTGGCAGGTCAGAACAGACAGCTAAACTGCAATTAGACAGATGATGAATTTGAGAACTAGCTGGCAGTTGAGTCAGTCCTGTCGTCCCAAGTTGACGTTCCTCTTCTTGACCATGGCACTACGTTGAGGTCAGATTTTAGCATTGAGGGGAGGGGGTTTGGTGGCATTAGAGTCATGAGCCTGCAAGTTTCAAATAAGCTCCTCATAAGATCCTCTGGCATTCGAGTGTTTGAGAAGGTCTCTCTCAGGATGGAGAAGGGCTTCTTCCTACTGGCACCTGAGGCTATAGCTAAGTCACGCACACATTTGGAACACCCAGGAGAGACAAGACGCAGGAGAGGAAAGGGAACCAGTTAAACACAGCCAAACAGACACAAGGTCACTTTGAGGAATGAGGACTTCAGGAAGGCTCCAAACAAGCAGGCAATCCCACCTCTCCACAGGCATGGTCAGCTCCTTGGGCTCAGGCTGTGGCTCCAGGCACTGAAGCCCATGAATGAGTCGAGCCAGCCAGAACAGCATGGGCAGGCCTACCTCGGGGTCACAGGGCAAATTACTCACTGTAGAACCCCAAGCACACCCTCAGACCCAAATTCAGTGAGGTATATCACTTCTAGGTTCCTGATCTTGCTTGGTCAGTCTGGGCCTACCTGGCATGCTGCACTCTTGTGGGCTGGAGCCACCCTCCCTTCCTTCCCTCCTTCTATCTCCATCATCCATACATCCATTCAGACACACATCCATTCAGCCACATATCCTTTCATTCATTCATTCATTCATCTATTCATTCCTTTGCATAGCCCAGTGACACAGACCACAGCAGACACCTGCCCCTGCACCAGGCCACAGGCAGAGAGAGCTCCCATCCCCTCAGAGGCCTGAGGCTCCATTGCTTAGCAGCCAGGTCAGTCATTGTTAGGCCAGAGGAGCTGTTTTCTGCACGTGTGCAGTTGGAAGCTGGCTTCAAGGCCTGGGTGCTGGGCTCCTGAATGTGTGAGGGAGAGGAAGTGATATTGGAGATTTGAGGGTGGTTGGGAAGGTGTGCCCAAATTCCTCTTCAGGTCCACGACATAGCAGATCATTGGGTAGCTGCTGCTGGCATTTCCTTGCCACAGCCAGAGAAACCGTTGTGTTGAACCAACTTGGCAGTGAGAATCAGGCATGCCACTTTCCTCTCTGGTGTCAAAAGTGGACCTTGGGTGGTGTGTAATGGGTCTTGTCTTTCCTGATCTCTGCGCTTGTGTTTTCTCCTCACCGTTATCCATGATTCTCTCCTCTTACTTGAGGGTGCACAGGTTGTATGGAACCTGGTTCACATTCCTTTCATCTATCTCTCACCTCTTCAACCTTTCTGCTCAGGTCATTGCTTCTGTCCTTAGGAAGTCATGGTCTGGACCTGTTTGTGAACAGTGGACTGGGAAATTGATCAAGGCTATCCGTCTGCCAGCTGGTTCTGCCTAGGCCTTGCTTGCTCCTCAAAAAAAAAAAAAAGTGGACTTGTATCATGATTCGAAACTTCATCTCCAGGAGGAAGAAAGACTTTGTCAAGTCATAAGGCCAAGAAAACTTGCCAAAGGAGTGTGGTTTCCCCAGGCAGGCTACCTAAGGAATGGGGAACCTAAAAGCCTGGCTCATCCTTCAGCAGGTCCAGCCCTCTTCTCTGGAGTCAGAAAAGTCACACTGTCCTTCTGCCTAGTGCACAGATCTTTGGAGAAACCCAAGACTAAATGCAGAGGAAGAGAAGGTGGGCCTTCTACCTGAGTGCAGATGCGGGGCAGAAGGAGAGGAGTAACACATGGCTCACCTGTGTTGTCTGAAGGGGGCTGGTCGTCCCTTCCACCTAGGCCTAGAATCTGTCAGTGGGACAACTATGGAGGAAGTTTTCTGGTAAGTTGCATCACACCTTTCTGAGTAGTATGCCCCAAGTCCGCTGGCATAACTTCCCGAGGTTGTAGCAGCATTCGCATCTGTGCTCCCACTGACCATTCCCAGGTACCTAGAAAGAGAGGATGATGACCTTATGGATGGCAGTTGGAGTGGCGTGGTGAGAGGGGTCCATTCAAGGGATACTCGTAATTAACTGGGAGAGGCACTGTCCCCTGGGATGTGGCTCCATTCAAGTGGCCTCCTCTGCCCATGTCTAGTGGAGGCCCAGTCTCAGGGTCAGTAGGTTGAAGGTTGCCTCAAGGGTCACTTAGACTGGGACTTGGAGATCCTCGTCACAGTGCCTCACTGGATTAAATCCTGACCCACCACCCTCCATAATCTGACACATTAGAAACTCACTGTTGTCCACTTTTGAGACCAGAGAGTTGGCCGACATGCCCGACTCTCAGTGCCAAGTTGGGCCCACACTTTCTTCGTGAGTCTTGTTACGGTTTTTCAATTTTGTTTAGCTTTCCAAAGAACAAGCTCTTGGTTTCATTGATTTTTTTCCTGGCTTTTTTTTTTTTTTTTTTTTTTAGTCTCTACTTCCTTTATTTCTGCTCTCATTTTTATTATTTCCTTCCTTCTACTGATTTTGGGCTTGGTTTGTCCTTCCTTTTCCAGTTCCATTAGGTGCACTGTTAGGTTGTTTATTTGAGAATTTTTTGTTTGTTGAGATAGGCCTGTATTGCTATAAACTTCCCTCTTAGAACTGATTTGCTGTATGCTATAAATTTTGCAATGTCGTATTTTCATTTTCACTTGTCTCCAGCTATTCTTTTATTTCTTCTTTGATTTCTTCCTTGACTCAATTGTTGTACAGCAGCACTTTTGTTTTGTTTGTTTTTGTTTTTTGAGGAAGATTAGCCCTGAGATAACTACTGCCAGTCCTCCTCTTTTTTGCTGAGGAAGCCTGGCCCTGAGCTAACATCATGCCCATCTTCCTCTACTTTATATGTGGGACGCCTTCCACAGCATGGCATGCCAGGCAGTGTCATGTCCACACCCGGGATCTGAAGCAGCGAACCCCCGGCCGCCGAGAAGTGGAACGTGCGAACTTAACCGCTGCGCCACCGGGCCGGCCCCTCTGTAGTATTTTGTTTCATGTCCACATATTTATGTCTTTACCAATTTACTTCCTGTAGTTGATTTCTAGTTTCCTACCTTTCTCGTCAGAAAAGATGCTTGGCATTATTTCAATCTTCTTAAATATATTGAGACTTGTTTTGTGGCCTAATATGTGATCAGCCCTGGAGAATATTCTATGTTTATTCGAAAAGAATGTGTATTCTGTGGGTTTGGGATAGAACATTCGGTATATATCTACTAAGTTCATCTGGTCTAAAGTGTCATTTAAGGCCAATGTTTCCTTATTGACTTTCTGTTTGGATGATCTATCCATTGGTGTAAGTGGAGAGTTAAATTCCCCTTCTATTATTGTGTTACTGTCGATTTCTCCTTTTATGTCTGTTAATAATTGCTTTATATATTTAGGTGCTCCTATGTTGGGTGCATAGACATTTACAGGCGTTATATCCTCTTTTGAGTTGTTCCATTTATCGTTACGTAGTGCCCTTCTTTGTCTCTTCTTACAGACTCTGTTTTAAGGTCTATTTTGTTGATATAAGTATTGCTACCCCAGCCTTCTTCATATTGTCATTTGCCTGGAGTATCTTTTTCCATCCCTTCACTTTCAGTTTGCGAGTGTCTTTAGGTCTGAAGTGTGTCTCTTGTATGCAGCATATATATGGGTCTTTTTTTGTATCCAATCGGCCACCCTATGCCTTTTGATTGGAGCATTTAGTCCCTTGACATTTAAAGTTGCTATTGATAAGTACATACTTATTGCCATTTTGTTACTTTTTTTCTGAGTGTTTTAGTAATTCTTCTCTCTTCCTTGCCTCTTATCTTGCAATCTTCCCTTGTGGTTTGATGGCTTCATTTAGTATTACGTTTGGGTTCCTTTCTCTTAATTTTTTGTGTATTAATTATAGATGTCTGGTTAAGCACTGTGACTGGTGCACACACAGCACAGTGCCTGCCTGGCGAGAACACAGCATTGTGCTTGCTAAGCATTCAGCACAGTTCCTGGTGACCATTCAACACAGTGCCTATCTGATAAGTAATCAGTACAGTGGCTGGGGAGCTTTCAGCTGAGTGCCTGGGGAGCACTCAGAAGAAAGCACAATGAACACTCAGCATAGTGCCTTGTGAGCATTCAGCACTATGCCTGCTTGTGAGCACTCAGCACAGTGCCTTTCTGATGAGCACACAGTGTGGGACCAGGTGAGCACTCAGCATCATTCTGTATGGGGAGAACTCAGCACAGGGTCAGCCTGATGAGTACTCATGCCAGTGCCTGTTCACTCATTACAGTGCCTCCATCAGGAATATCAGGGCAGTATCTGCCTTTGAACACTCCGCACATTGCCTACCTGTTTAACAAGCAACAATGTGTCTGGTGAGCACTAAGCACTCTGACTCATGAGCAACACACAAACTCCTGCAAGGTGAATACTTAGCACAGGGGTTGGTGAGGACTCAGCAAAGTGGATGGTGAACACTCAGTACAGTTCCTTCCTGGTGAGAACCCAGTACAGGTTTGCCTGATGAGCACTCAACACTGGGCCTGATAATCACTGAGCACAGTGCCTGCCTGTGAACACTCAGCAGAATGCCAGCCTGCTGATAACTCAGCACAGTGCCTGGTGAGCACTAAGGACAGTGCATACATGGTGAGTGTACAGCACTGTGATTGATAAGCACTCAGTACAATACATGATGAAAACTCAGCATAGTGTCTTGTGAGTATTCAGCACTGTACCTTCTTGATGAATACTCAGGAAATATTACTGGTTACTGCAGGATATGTACTGAGGTATAGTGCCTTGTCCATAGCAGGCACTGATGAATAGTTGCTGCTGCAGGTTTTGTACAGGGATGTAGATTCTGGTGAATGGTGGGCCCTGAGGCATAGTGGCTGGTGCTTAGTAGGCACTGAGGTACAGTGGATTGTAGATTATAGGCACTGAGTAATGTTGGCTGAGGCATAGTAAGTTCTCAGGCATAGTGGCTCTTGCATATTAGTAACTGACATTTTGTGGCTGGTGAATGGTAGGCATTGTAGTAGTATAGTGGCTGGTGCGTAGAAGCACTGAGGCATAATGGTTGGTGCATAGTTGACACTGAAGTATACTTGATGGTGCACAATTTGCACAGAGGTATAGTGGCTTTTTCATAGAAGGAACTGAAGTGTGGTCTCTGGTATATGGTAATTACTGAGGTAGTGTGGCAGGTGCATGGTTGGGACTGGTGTATAGTAGCTGGGCAGATAAGGCATTCTGGTATAGTGCCTGTTACTGGGTAGGCACTGTGGTGTAGCAGCTGTTGCATTTGTGGAACATTCAGCCACTGTGATAGAGTGAATAGTATACAGTTGCCATTGAGGTGCAGAGACAGGTTCGTAGTTGGCACTTAGGTGTAGTGGCTAGTGCATGGCAGTCAGAGCAAGAAGGTTTCACCGCAGAATTCTTTCATTGAGTGAATGTTATAGGTATTTTGGCATGGTTTTAATGAAATGTTTTAAAAGACATAAGAAAATGTTAGTAAACAAGTACTTGCAAGCTGGGGACAGTGACAGCATTCTTTAATTAAAAAAAAACTGATATCATTCTTTAAGCAGATATGGAAAATGTTAAGATTTCTTATATGCTGATGTTCCTAAGAGTTACTAGTAAGAAATTTTCACCAGTGTTCTTTCAGTGTATGAATGTTATAAATATTCTGTCCCACCTATAGTGAAATGTTTCATGAACATGATATGAACATGCTCCTAAAAGGTTGCAGGCAAGAAGTTTTCACCACAGTGTTCTTTCAGCAAATTTATGTTGTATATATTTGGTCCCACTTCTAGTGAAATGTTTCATAAATATTATATGAATATATTCCTAAACACCTATAAGAAAATGTTTTCTCCGCAGTGTTCTCTCACTGAATGAATGTTAAAGACATTCTGTCGTGGCTATAGTGAAACATTTGGAAAGACTTATAGTAAAATGTTAGTAAACAGGTACTTGCAAGCTGAGCTCAGTAAAAGCATTCTTCACTTTTAAAAAACTGATAGCCTTTCCATATGTATATATAGGAAAATCTTGAAATGTCTTATGTGAAGATGTTCCTAAAAAGCTACAAGTAAGAATTTTTCACCAGCGTTCTTTCAGTGAATGCATGTTATACGTATTCTGCCCCGCCTGTGGTGACATGTTTCGTAAGTGTTATATGAAGATATGCCTAAACAGCTACAAGCAGAAAGTCGTCAACATGCGGTTCTTTCAGTGAATGAATGTTAGAGTTATCCTGTCACAGCTTCAGTGAAACATTTAAAAAGACTTCTACAAAAATGTTCCCAAACAGCTACTTGCAAGATGGCTTCAGGGAGAGTATTCTTTCCCATGTGCGATGGAGAGAAATTCTGTATTGCTTATACTGCCGTGTTTGAAAAGTCTTGTAAGAAGATATTCATAAAGAGTTACAAGAAAACGGGTTTTAACAATGTGTGATTTCACTGAATGAAAGTTATAGATGTTTTATCACAGTTGTAGTGAAATATTTGAAATACTTATATGAAGTTGTTATTAAACAGATTTTTTCAAGCTGGATCCATGAAACTATTCTTTCATTGTAAGTAAGTGAGAGTCATTCTCTATGCACATATGCATACACTCGGCACAGTGCCTTCCTGGTGAGCACTAAGCACAATGATGGCCTGGTGAGCACTCACCACAGTCCTGCCTGGTGATCACTCAGCACAGTGCCTTCCTGGCACATAGTACACTGCCTGGAGAATACACAGCAAAGGGTCTAGGGAACACTCAGCACAGTGAATTGTGATTACTCAGCATAGTGTTTCCCTGCTGAGCATGCAGATGAGTGCCTGCCTCTTGAACACTCATCACACTGCGTGATGAGCACTCAGCACTTCCTTGGTGAACACTCAGTTTAGTGTATGATTAGCACTCATCAGAGTGGCTTTTGACGACTCAGTAGGGTGTTTGCCTGGTGAGCACTCAGCATAGTGCCTGTCTGGTGAGCCCTCAACACTATGGCCACCTGGTGAGCATTTGGTACAGTGCCTATTTGTAGAACAATCTGCATAGTCTCTGGTGAGCACTCAGCACAGTGCCATTGAGCCATCAGCAGACTGCCTACCTGTCAAGCAAACAGTGCATTGTTGTCCTGGTGAGCACTCAGCACAATGCCTGACTAACTAGTGAACGCTGAACAGAGCACAGTGGGCACTACACATTGTGACTTGTAAGCACTTAGCACAGTGTCCGCCTGGTGAGTACTCAGCACCAACCAGATCTGATGAGCAGTCTGCATCATGTCAGTGTGGTGAGCACTCAGAAGAGTGGCTGCCCAGTGAGCACAGGGCTTGGTGAACATTCAGCATTGTTCCTGACGAACATTAACCACAGCGTGTTGTGATCACTCAGCACAGTGCTGGCTTGGTTAGTACTCAGGACAGTGCCAGCCTGCTGAGAAATCATCACAGGGTCTGGTGAGCACCCAGAATATTAACAGCAAGGTGAGTACCCAGCACAGTGCCCGCCTGATGAACACTCAGCACAGTGCCTTGCAATCATGTAGCACAGTGCCTGCTTGGTTAGTACTCAGGACCATACCATCCTGCTGAGAAATCAACACAGGGTAAGATGAGAACTCAGCACAGTGCCTAATGGTCACCCAGCACAATGACTGGAGAGCACTTGTCACAGTGCCTGCCTGTCAAGCACTCAGCACAGTGACTGGTGGGAACTCAATACAGTGCTAGATGAGCCCTCTGCATAGAGCATATTGTGTACTGTGAACATTACCTGCCTTTTGAATACCCAACACAGAGACTTCCTTGTGAGCACTCAGCTTACTACCTTGTGAACATTCAGTGCAGAGCCTGCATTCTGAACACTCTGCACAGAGCCTGGTGATCACTCAGCACAGTTAATACCTGATGAGGACTCAGTACAGTGCCTTCCTGGTGAGTGCTTAGCACAGAACTTGATGATAACTCAGCACAGTGCTTAAAGAACACTCAGCACAGTGCCTGTCTGGTGAGCACCCAGCATAGTAATTTTTGAGCAATAAGTAAACTTCCCAATGGTGAGACCTCAGCACAATGCCAACTTTGTGAGAACTTAGCACAGTGTGGCCTTATTAGCACTCAGCACATTGCATAGTGAGTATCAGCACAGTGCCTGGTGAGCTCTCAGCACAGTGCTTGCCTGAGGAACACTCAACACAGTACTTTGTGAGCACTAAGCACTGTACCTGACTGTTGAGTACTCATCCCACTGCCTGGTGAAAGCTCGGCACAGTGCCTGGCTAGCACTCAGCACATTGCCTGTTGATGTCTCAGCACTGTGCCTGCCTCTTGAGCATTCAGCAGAGTGCTTGACAGGTGAGCACTCAGCACATTACCTGGTTAGCACTCAGCACAATCTCTGCATGGTAGCTATCAGCACAAGGTTTGGTGAGCACTCAGAAAAGTGCTGTTGAGCACTCAGTACGCTTCCTGCCTGATGAGGATGCAGCACAGTGCCTGCCTTGTGAGCCCTCAGCACAGTGCTTGGTGAGCACTCAGTATAGTGTTTGATGAACACTCAGCACAGTGACTTCTGAGCACTCAGCTCATTGCCTGCCTGGTAAGCACTCGACAGAGTGCCTGCATGCTGAGGAATCAGTGCAGTGCTGACTTGGTGGGCACTCAGCACAATGCCTGCCTGGCGAGCCCCCTTTACAGTACCAGGTGAACACTCAGTACAATCCTTTGTGATCATTAGGCATAGGGTCAGCCTGGTGAGCATCAGAACTGTCCCTGCCAGTTGAGGAGCCAGAACAATGCCTGTTGGCCTCTCATTAGAGTGCCTGTTTGGTGATCATCAGCACAGTGTCTGCCAGGTGAGCACTCAGCACATTGCCTGCTGAGTACTTAGCACAGTGCCTTGTGGACATTCAACACGATGCCTTAATAGTACTCAACAAAGTGCCTGCATGTTGAGAAATCTATGCAATGCCTGTTAAGCACCTTGCACATTTCCTGCCTGGAGAACACTCAGCACCATGCTTGGGGAATATTCAGCAGAGTGACTCTCAGGTGAGCATTCAGCATAGCGCCTGCCTGATTATCACACAGCACAGTCCATCGTGAGCAATCAGCATATTGTCTGCATGGTGAGAACTCAAAATACTGCTTTTGGTTATTATTTCGATCTCCTTACTGGTGACTGGTCTGTTCAAAATCTCTTGTATTAATTCAGTTTTCGAAGGTTGTATGATTTCAGGAATTTATCTATTTCTTCTAGGTTATCCAATTTGTTGGCAGATAGCTTCACATAGTATTCTCTAATAATCTTTTGTGTTTCTGAGATGTTTGTTGTAATTTCTCCTCTTTCATTTCTGATTTTACTTATTTGAGAATTCTCTCTTTTTTCTTGATGAGTCAAGATAAATGATTGTGAATTTTGTTTCTTTTCAAAGAAACAGGTTTTAGTGTCATTGATTTTTTTTGTATTTTTTTATTCTCTATTTCTGCTCTGATTTTTATTATTTTCTTTCTTCTAATGATTTTGGGCTTTGTTTGTTCTTCTTTTTCCAGTTTCTTGCTGCATTGTTTATTTGAGAGTTTTCTTGTTTATTGAGATAGGCCTGTATTGCTATAAACTTCCTACTCAGAACCAGTTTTACTGTATCCCATAAATTTTGTTATGTCGTATTTTTATTTGCAATTTTCTTCAGGTATTTTTTAATTTCTCTTCTGACGTCTTCATTTACACAATGATTGTTGAGTAGCATTTTGTTTACTCTCCACATAGTTGTGGCTTTTCTGTTTTGTTTCCTAAAGTTGATTTCTAGTTTCATACTGTTCTGATGAGAAAAGATGCTTGGTATTATTTCAATCTTCTTAAATTTATTGAGACATATTTTGGTCTAACTCACGATCTATCTTGGAGAATGTTCCATGCGCATTTGAAAAGATTGTGTGTTTTGTGGTTTTGGATGGAATGTTCTGTATATATATACTAAGTCCATGTGGTCTAATGTGTCATTTAAGGCCCATGTTTCCTTATTGATCTATTTGGATGATCTATCCATTGGTGTAAGTGGAGTGTTAATGCCCCCTACCATTGTTGTTCTCCTGTCTATTTCTCCTTTTATGTCTGTTAATAATTGCTTTATATGCTTAGGTGCTCCTATATTTGGGTGCATAGATACTTACGAGCATTACATGCTCTTGTTGGATTGTTCCCTTTATCATAGTGTAGTGTCCTTTTCTTTCTCTTGTTACAGTTTGTGTTTTCAAGTATATTTTGTCTAAGTATTGCCACCCCAGTTTTCTTTTCATT
This sequence comes from Equus asinus, assembly GCF_041296235.1. Classification (NCBI taxonomy): domain Eukaryota; kingdom Metazoa; phylum Chordata; class Mammalia; order Perissodactyla; family Equidae; genus Equus; species Equus asinus. Next base: position 537,773 of record NC_091802.1, read on the forward strand.
GCCATTTGCATGGAGTATTTTTTCTATCCCTTCACTTTAAGTTTGTGAGAGTCTTTAAGTCTGAAGTGTGTCTCTTGTATGCAGGGTATATATGGGTCTTTTTTTTAATCCAATTACCTACCTTATGCCTTTTTATGGGAGCATTCATCCATTGACACTTAAAGTAGCTATTGATGAGAATGTACTTATTGCCATTTTGTTAGTTTTTTTCTGGGTGTTTTAGTAGTGCTCCCCTGTTCTTTTCTTCTTCTCTTGCTATCTTCCTTGGTGATTTGATGGCTTTCTTTAGTATTATGTTTGGGCTCCTTTCTCTTAATGTTTTGTGCATTTATTATAGCTTTCTGGTTTGAGATTGTCATGTGGTTCATATATAGTAACTTACATACATAACAATCTACATTAATTTGATAGTCTCTTTAGTTCAACCTCTTGCTAAAAGCACTAATCTTTTACTCCCTTCCTCCCACATCTCCTGTTTTTTATATCATATCTAACCTCTTTTTGTGTGTGTATCTGTTACCCTCTTATCATGGAAGTATATACTTTTAGTACTTTTGTCTTTTGACCTTCCTATTACCTTCATAGTTGATTGATCTTCTACCTTTTCTGTACATTTTCCTTTACCAGTGATTTTATTGTTTTTTAAAATTATTTTTTACTCATATTTCTGGCGCTCTTTTTTTCCACTTAGATGAGTCCCTTTAACATTTCTTGTAAGACTGCTTTCTTTGTCATAAACTCCTATAGAGTTTGCTTGTCTGTGAAACTCTTTATCTCTCCTTCCATTCTGAATAATAACCTTGTCAGGTCAAATATTCTTGGCTGTAAGTGTTTTCCTGTCAGCACTTTAAATATATTGTGCCACTCTCTTCTAGCCTGTAAGGCCTCTGCTGAGAAGTCAGCTGATAGCCTTCTTGGGTTTCTTTGTATGTAACTTATTACCTTTCTCTTGTACTTGTACGTCTGTTTCCTTCCTTAGTTTAGGAAAGTTTTCAGCTATTATTTCTTCGAATAGAATATCTGCCCCTTTCTCTCTCTCTTCTCATTCTGGGACACTTATAACACAGATGTTAGCACACTTGATGTTGTCCCAAAGGTCCATGAGACTGCTCTTATTCTTTTTCATTCTTTTTTCTTTTATCTGTTCAGCTTGGATGATTTCTTCTACTCTGTTTTATCATCTCTTCTGTATCATCTACTCTGCTCTTGAATCGATGTAATGAATTTTTCGTTTCCAATATTGCATTCTCCACTTCTGTTTGATTATTTTTTATACTTTCCAATTCTTTGTTGAAGTTCTCACTGAGTTCATCCATTCTTCTTCTGAGATCAGTGAGCATCCTTATGACTCTTAGTTTGTACTCTTTGTCAGGTAGATTGTTCATGTCTGTTTCATTTAGTTCTTCTATGGCTTTGTCCTGTTCCCTCAGTCGGAATGTATTCCTTTGTCTCCTCATTTTGCCTCTTTCTCTGTGCTTATATCTATGTACTAGGTAGGTCAGCTATGTCTCTCGATCTTGGAGAGGTGCCTTTAAGTAAGAGATGCCTTATGAGGCCCGAAAGCATACTTCTTTTCTGTCACCAGTTCCAAATGTTCCAGGAGTGTCCCTTGTGTTGGCAACATGTGTCTGTTGTGGCAGAGTTGATCTTGCTGCAGGAACCTGTGAAGACTAGGCTGTCCCCCTGGCTGGCTGTTTGTAATGCTTATCTCTGTGTGGCTGCTATGCACCTTTCAGTCACTTTTCCAGGATGGGGAGCCCCAGCACAGTTGGATGCAAGGTCTAATATCACATTCCTGTTGCAGTGTTTCTGTTAAGTGAATACGCCCCCATCATGGCTGTTTGCCACACTCAGCAGCTTAAAATTGGTATGGACTTTTGGCCTGCATTGCTGTTGTCAGCCATCTCAGTGTTGCAGCTAAGCAAGTCCATCCCAAGGCATGGGAACACCCAGTTTTTTCAGGCTTTGAAAGGTGGACTGATGCCCTATGTTACTGTTTGAGAAGCACAGGTCTGCTGCAGCTGACAAGGCCCCCTCCCTGTAGGACCACACACCCCTTCAACACATTCCTGCTCCATGAACACTCTGGCACCCTGAAGTGGACCCAATTACCCCAGTGCAGAGGCTCCACACACTCCACCAATGTAGCCCACTCCTCACAAATGCCCTGCCCCCCAGAGGCAGACCCACTTGCCTGGCTGTAGAGGTTCAGACATCCCATTTATGCAGTCTCACAAGTTGTCTGAGGGCTTATTGTTGGATGGGGCCAGTCCCTAGGCTGGGCTGCCTGTCCCAGCTAAGCTGGATTAAATTGGTGCTCTAGTGAGTGGGGCCAATCCCTGTGCTAAAGGGCCATGGAAAGAATTCCAATGGCATCTGCCAGTGTCGATGTCAGCATGCCTGTACTAGGTCACAATAATGGCTGCCACCAATGTCTCACTCCCTGAGGAAGTCTCACCTCTCAACAAGATGCACCCATAGCTTATAAAGTGAGTCTCTTTCCACCAAAAGACTGTGCACCTTTCTTTCTTGTTATTTTATGTTGCTTTCTGAAGTGGATGAATTTGTGCATGGGCCAATTAAGAGCAGGCTTTTAATCTCTTATGTTTGCTAGCTTTTCTGGGGGTTAGGACAGCAAATTAAGAGTAATTCTTTTTTTTTTGGATGGAAGCAATTCGAGCAAGTATGGATTTCAGGAAAAATAAAAATGAAGGAAGGTAAGTATAGTTTCCCTAGGTCCTCTCATTTTGGTTTTTAAGCATACCAAGAAACTCTAAGATTCCTTTTGTTAAATTAAATTTGAACATTATAATTGTAAAACTATCTAGCTTTGATTCAAGCAAACTGTAGGTAGGGGTATTTTATTTGGACAATATTTCTCATTTTATAATAAAAACATAATATATGAGATATAATAAAGATGCAAGATAGTAATATACAAAATAGTAATATGTCTAATACATAATAGTATAATCTGAATAAGATCCTAGTAGAAAAAATAAAAATATAAGCAAAAATAAAATTAATTTTAATTTGGTCAATTTTGTTTATTAATTTATTAATAAATAAATTTATTTATTAATAATAAATTTATTGATTTTAAAATTAATTTCTAATTCGTTAATTTTCAAAATGTAATTAAACCTCATATTCTATTGTGCATGAAACATCAGTTTATGTTTTCACCCTGTTTTTAACAGACAGTTGCATGTGGCGTATTTTCATACTCTGTTCTGTTACACTGGCATATTTGTCCACCTCTATTTGAAAACTCTCACATTCTGCTTACTGCATTTTTATCAGACTTGATAACCTAGATAAAATTCTGCTACTTAGTTCTTTTCTAAGGGTGTCTTCAATAATCTTCACCCTCTAAATATTGATATAAATGATAAAATCCACTTGTCTAATTCCACTCCATAAGTGGAACTACTGTTTATTGTATCTCCTATTATTGTTGCTTTGTCCATTTTCCTGTGGTTCTATCAGTTATTAGGTATATAAAATTATCCTTTTTTTCAGGAATATTAGCCCTGAGCTAACACCTACTATCAATCCTCCTCTTTTTGCTGAGGAAGACTGGCCCTGAGCTAACATCTGTGTCCATTCTCCTCCACTTGATATGCAGAACGCCTACCACAGCTTGGCTTGCCAAGCAGTGCCATGTCCGCACCCAGGATCCGAACCGGTTAACCCTGGGCCACAGAAGTGGAACATATGAACTTAACCACTGCGCCACTGGGCCTGCCCAAAATTATATAAAATTTTGAGTGGTTATGTTTTTGTTTTAATTGAACCTTCTGTATTTCCCAAGTCTTCCTTTTATTTTAATAATAGTTTTTGCCGTTTAATCTACTTTGATATTAATAACGTGTATCTGTTTATTTTTGGGTAGAGTTTACATACTCTATCCTGTCCCATACTTTTAACTTTCTGTAATGTTAATATCTAGGTATATTTATTATGAAAACATATTTTTCTTACAACTGTCTACATTTTATTTTAATAAAAGCGTTTAGTCCATTTTCAGTTGATGTAATTACTGATCTATTTTAAGCTTTTTGTGTTACACCTTTTCTATGTGTTAACTTTAGTCTTTCTGTTCTCCTTTTGAATTGATTTAATTTTTCTAATTTGTCCAGTATTAGTTTTGAAGTTACACCTATTTTTCTAGTGACTAGCTTTCTTTAACAAAGTCTAATGTTAATTGGTACTTATCTGTTCTTTTCAGAGAGTGCAGGGACCCCATCTACCTCTTCCTGAATTCAGAATTCTAAGTTATTATTGTTATGTACTTAAATTTTATATATGCAATCTCATTTATTTTTCTATTTACGTACTTAAAGCCTACTACATATTATCATTTTTATATGTATTCTTTATTGACTTGGATCTACCCACATATTTATTAATTTTGTTAGTCTTAATTTGTTTCTGATTCTCCATCCATTTACCTGGGATTGTCCTTTTTCCTAAAAATTATCCTTCACTGTTATGCTTTAGTTTGGTATGTTCATGATAAATCTCAGCCTCTGCTTTTCTATAAATGCTTTTATTTCCTCTTTTTTCCCAAAAGATATTGTTGCATTGTATGCAATTCTTGGATTTGTCGTTATATACTTTTAGCATATGTAAGCTATCTTTCCATGGTGACCCAGCATCTTTTTTTGCTTTTGAGAAATTAGATGTTAATTTAACTTTTACTTCTTCAATGAAATCTCTCTTTCTTTTCTTTTTCTCTTTCTTTTCTTCTCTCTCTCTTTCCTTTCTTTCTTCTACTGTTTACCCCTCCTGACTGCTTGCATGTTTCCTCCTTGTATTTCTAATTCTTTCTACATTTCAACTGTGTTGCCATCAGTGTAAATGTGAAATTCTTCTTTTTGACAGGCCTGCAATCTGTTGAGGCTGTAGAACCTGAAGCATAGTCAGTCATCAGTTTTAAAGTTCCTAGTAATTTTCAATCTGAATATTGTTTTTTCTCATTTCTCTCTTTAATTTCTGTGATTTTCATTAATAGGTTTTTTTCATTTTTTACTGTGTTCTCATAGTCTCTCTCCTTTCTTCACAATTTTGCCTCTTTGGTCTTTATTCTTAACTTCTTTTCTAGCATTTATCTTGTTTACTAATTTTTCTTTAGCTCTTTTTAAGTGGTGTAGTTTTAAGCGCATCCATTTAGTTCTTAATATTAATTCCATTTCCATTTTAGAAGTTTTGTTTGAATTTTTAAAATTTGCTTCGTCGTTTTGAAAGATGTTTCACATTTCTGCCAAAATGTTCAAACATGTTTTTTATTACCATGAATATCATAAGCATAATTATATAAAGCTAGTGTCAGGAGATCAACAGGGCTGGGAGAGAGAGCGCTGGACTACCAGGTGTCAGAGTATCCAATTGAAACAGCAAACCAACAATAAAAGAATTAAGCCTTTAATTACTTACTGTGATGATATATTCAAGAAGCTAAAGCCAGAGAAAATATCAACTCCTCCTATTTCATTTCCCCCATAGAATGATACACTGGCTGAGTCTCATGTGGCTCATCACAGAAGTGGGGTGGTCTCACTCTTCACAGAGACCCAAATAAAAGTCTCAGATTTTTTTATAGACCCTGGAGTCTGAGAGAGACTTAGGTGGACGGACTATGTGTGGAAAAGGGCCGAGTACTGAGTCAGAGTGGGGAAAAGTGTTTCCAAGACTTCCCCCCTCTTCCCTCCATAGGGAGCCCTCAGCAGAGGGGTCTAAGAAAGACCTCCATCTGAGCACTCCGAGAAACAGACCTGGAAACGCTGATGTCAGGGCTGGGAACGTAAATATGGGAAGAGCATGCCTGGCCAGTGGAGCCTGAGTCCTGGACTGCACCTCCCCTCAGAGACTGCAGGCCAAGACTGGTATAGGGAGACCAGCTTCCCCCATGAGGCCAGGTAGGTAAAGCCAATGTAATTGCCTATAGTCAGTCCTGAAAAATAGCAAATAGCACCTTAGTCCATTCAGGCTCTTATAACAAAACGCCATAGACTGCTGGTTTAAGCAACACATTTCTTTCTCACTGTTCTGGAAGACAGAAGTCTAAGATCAAGGTGCTGCCAGATTCAGTGTCTGGTGAGGACCCACCTCCTGATTTGTAGATAGCCACCTCTAGCCATGTCCTCATATGGCAGAGAGAAAGAGTGCCGTTGTCCCTTTCTCTTCATGTAAGGGCACTAATACCATCATGAGAGCTTCCCCGTCATGACCTCATTTAAACCTAATTACTTATCAAAGGCCCCACCTCTAAATATTTTCACTGTTGGGATTAAGGCTCAACATAAGAAATTTGGAGGACAAATATTCAGTTTTGGCAACAGGTTTCTAACCAGGTCTTGGACTCCTCAGCTAATGCCTGGGAATCCCAACGTCCATAGTCTTTGCTTATCTGGATCTATTACTGTTCGTTTCTCCTGCTCTTCTTTACGGGGTCAAGTCCTCTCATTTGCCTAGTTATCTTTGATTATAACCTGCATACATAATTTTTCATGAAATTATCTTCGAAATAGTTTGAGGAGTAAAATATCTTCTTCTGGTTCTGGAAGGAGGGCCGTTAATTTGTAATCTGCTTAATCCAATTTTACAGACTAAGATTATTGTGGGCCAACAAGGGAGCTCCAAGTTGAGATGCAGACCTTAGAAGGATTGAGTTACTTTCGGTTCACATCACTCCTAAAATGTGGCTGTTCAGGCTCCTATTCCTAGCTTCTAGGAAGGAGCAAAACAAAATACCAGCCTCAGTGGGCTCTGGACCCAGTTATTACCCTCACCTTGTCTATCTGCGAAAATTGAAGGTTGGCCTCTCATCTGCCTCTTCTAGATTTGTAAATGGCAATCAGGCAAAGGCACTTGCAAAATGTCAGATTTAACTTTCGATTACCACAGTTTTATTAACTATAACTACATGAAGTACAAAATTCACTGCTGCCCGTTCAGTCTGTAAGTTACTAATGTTGAATAATAAACGTGCAACACTATCATTGGCCAATCACTCCACTTCTTTCAAAGCTTATTGCTTGGTGTGTGTCTGTTGTCCAGGTCACACGCACACAGCAAAGTGTGTAGTTGTTGTGTTGCCTCCTTGTCTCCCTCCAAAAATGAATAATCGAAAGAGGGAGTTGTCTAAGATGGATAAAAGTGTAGCCAAACAAAAACCAAAAGGCAATGATGATGGAGGTGATCTTGGATGTGATTAGGAGGCAGCTGCGCACAGATGGGACAACACTGCCACCCTGTGGGAGACAGTACACTTGCAACCAGAGCCACTGCATGTCGGCAATGTAACTAACATAAATGAGCACTGACTGAAGATGTCTCGGGGCAGCGACACTGGTGAAAATTTCCACACTAACGGGACTTAGTGAAATGAAATGAGAAACTTTTCAGTACAATCAAAGTGCAAAGGATAAAATGTTGGAAGCTAATCTAAAGTTAAAAAGAGTTATGACGACACATCAAGGTGAAAAAAATGGAACGGAGAGAATGAAAAGACAACTCACAATATAGAAAACAAGATTTGCAAATCTTATTTCTGATAAGGAATTTATACTCAGAATGAAAAGAGTTCCTCAAATAATAAGCAAACAAAGAAAGCGTCAGGCAGAAAAATTTTAAAAATGCTTTAATAAAGAGGATACACAGATTGTTAAGTACGTCAGACACAGTTAACATGATTGTGTTGTTAAAAGAACATGAACTACTAATAAAAAGAGATAAGACTACACTGTGATTAAATTGTTAATGTGTGTACAACTGCCCATACAAATTATTCACAAAGATGTGGAAAAACTGAAATATCCATTTACTTGCACTGGGTATGGAAAGCGGTACAATCATTTCGTAAAAACAATTTTCTAGGTTCTAATCTCAAAAATCATTTTTTAAACGGCAAACAAAGCTCTACAAAGTGTTTCTTTGGCCAACTTAAAGGAACAGTACGAAATCAGTATTTGCCCAAATGTGAGAGAAGAACAGACACAAGACAACGAGTAGTTTTTGACAAATAGAAATGGCAAGCAGGAGTATATATTGGAGTTTATGAGGAAGCCATTTGGCATAAACCTAATTCAGCCTGACTTTGCTTTTCCAAAAGGTCCTGACGTGGCCACTGAGCACACATCGTAGATCCACTTTAAACATTTCCTATCACAAAAACAAGTGGCCTTAAGATAAAGGTGCAACATCACCCCACTTTCGCATTTCCTGAAGGAGAAGCATCCTTCCTTAGGCTAGGAACGGATGGCTGCGCTAACCTTTGAGCGTCCAGCTCACCTGTGACCACCCAGGCCCAGATAACAGACCTGCCACCCAGCAGTGTCTGTTGATCGCTGTGCCGACAGAGCAGTCTCGCGACTATCGTCCAAGGGACCTTTTGATCCTATGTGAAAAGTCCTCTCTGGGGGTCTAGAAGCACTCTGTACACACCACTTCTCGGGTGCCCTTTCTTCCTTCGGGAAGAAAGGCCCCGGGCCACAGTCCTCACATTTTAGCTCAGAATAAACTCACCCCGATTTTCAAGGATAGATTGGTTCTGGATTATGTTCGTCGACAGAATGGAATCAAGTCAATAAGATTCAAGATCGGAGGGAAGCTGATGCAAAATCAGAATTTGCTTTTCTCGCTCTCGAAAGGATACTTTTCTCTAACTTCTAGTCTCCTCCTGATAAAGACATTGGAAAAGGTTTCTCTTGACCTTTGAGGGAATCGACACCAAAGACAGAGATCCTCCATTTTGTCAGAATGATTTCCTAGGCCTCCAATGGAGGAGGCGTCCCTAGGACGAGAGCTAAGCTTTTGTTTTGCAACAGTTTTCCTCTCTCTGCTTGCCTTTAACATCTCCTTTCCCGTTCTTCTTTTTTGGAAGGGAAATACGTGTACCGCTAAAAAAAAAAAAAAAAAAAAAATTTTCTAGATGACCAAAGAAGATCTACGACTGTTGTTATTTTGGTTTCACGGAGCAGTTCCACGTCCACATTCACCACATTTTAAACACCCACACACACTCACAGCACAGCGCTGTGAGGATGTCCCGGGGAACTCGATTTGTGGAGGGAATGGCTGTGAGGTCTCTGCCCCCCAACCCCCACCATTTGGGTGCTTCTGCTTGTTGATGAGGACGGGAAGCCCTGCTGAAATCCATATTCTTATCACCACACGTGCATCTGCACCCATGCTCCCCCGCGTGTCGTCTTTGGGCTTTGCTGTGGCCCCGTGCGGAGGGAGACCCGTTTTGTGTTGTAAACTTTTCCGCGGCCAAGCGGCTCGGTCCTTTCCTCTACGACTTGTGGGCTCTGTCTGTCCGTCTGCCTTAGAAAGACCCTCTGGGCCGGAAGTGACAGGCTGCACACAATTCCTGACAGACTGCGGACAATTCCTCCGTCGTCACGGTCCTTCTCTGATGACGTGCATGGTTTCGGTTTGACAGCGACCCCCACCCCCCACCCCGCCGTGATTTTCTAAGTCCTCCCGGGAGCCCGGGAAGTGCTCGGGCCGCTCCGGGAAGCGGGGGCCGGCAGCCCCGGCCTGCCCCGTGGCATCTCCGGGGACTTTTCCACCTCTGTCCGCGTCAGCCAGCCGGCAGCCCCGCGCCCGGCCCGGCCCAGGAGTCACGTGGGGAGTCTGTCCCCTTCCTGGCAAGCCCACCCACCCCACCCCCCTCCCCGCCGATTTTCCAACACCTCCTTCTGCGCCCAGGGTTGCCCTGTGCTGCCTGGGAGCTCCGAGGTGGACACCCTGGGGCCTCACGTGGTGATCTCCCGGCCGCCCCAAGAGGGCTCAGAGAGAGAGAGAGAGACAGAGGGAGACAGAGACAGAGACAGAGAGACAGAGACAGAGGGAGACAGAGAGAGACCTGACCCGGCGGTGGGCTCAGGCTGTGCACTCTCGCTGGCTGGTGACCCGGTTCCCTCCCGCTGACCCCTCCGCGCCGGTCGTTGGGCGCCATCTGGCGGCCGCTTTTACAGAGTGGCCCTCCTCCGGAGCCCCGGCGACATGAGCAAGGGATGGGACTCGCAGGACGTCTGTGTGGTTTCCAGTGTGGGGCTGTGTGGAACAGAGCTGCTAAGAACATTCATGCCCCGGATTCTGTGTGAATGAACAGGAACGTGGCCGCAGCCCCCACCCCGCTCCCTGCCCCAGCCCCCGGGAGTGGCGGGAATGGTGTCCTCCAGACCACCCTCGGGTTGGATGCCTCCCTCCCTGGAAGGACTCACGGGACTCCACAAAAGCTGACTTCCTGGAGGTCCAGCGGAGACCCCCAAGGCCCAAGGCCCCCCCCCACCCACCCACCACAGATCACTGTGGAAGCCTTAACGACCCAAGGCTCCAGCTACATACAGACGCTCTTAGGAGGCAAGATACACCAAGGGCTTATGTAGGTTGCCACTTTCGGTGGTTGTTTCCGCGGCGTGTCAGTTTTGGAACCCGCCACGCCCTTTTTCACAGAGGCCATACCGTTTCCCTTCACCACCAGTGAGGCGTGAGTGACTGACTTGGCATCTCCGCGACCTCACTAGCAGTTTGATCCTGTTCCTGTATTTGGAAGAAGGCAGTCTCACCCATGTGTCCCCACAATGTCTCCCTCTAATTTTCTCACTTGCTTTTCCAGGGAACAGGTCACATCTTTAAATGGGCTTAATGGTCATCCATGCGTACCTCCTCCTCTCGAGGTGAAAGTGCCTGCTCTGTCTATTGGTCTTCCTATGTATTTGGATTTTTCAGTGTTGATTTCCCTCAGGTCTCCACTCCATTCTGGGTTTTTTTTTTTTTTTTGCTTAAAGATTGGCAAATGAGATAGCCCCTGTTGCACATCGTCGTCAGTTTAAGAGGGTAGATATCTCAGTGTTGCTTTTTCCCCAGGTCTCCACTTCCCTTAGTGTGTGTGTGTGAGTGTGTGTGTGCGTTTTCTCTTAAAGATTGGCACCTGCCCTAGCCTCTCTTGTCCTTCTTTCTCAATTTCAGAGGGTAGATTTTTCAGTGTTGCTTTTCCATCAGGTCTTCACGTCCTTGTGTTATTTTTATTTATTTATTTTTTGCTTAATGATTGCCACCTGAGCTACCCTCTGTTGCCCATCTTCCTCAGTTTCATAGGGTAGATTTCGAAGTCTTACTTTTTCCCCACGTTTCCACACCCTTCTGTTTTTGTTTTTGATTTATTTTTATTTTTTGCTTAAAGAATGCCACCTGAGCTAGCTTCTTTTGCCCATCTTCCTCAGTTTCAGAGGGTGGATTTCTCCGTGTTGCTTTTTCCCCAGGTCTCCACAACCCTCAGTGTTTGTGTGAGTGTGTCTGTGTATGGTTTCTTTGCAAGATTGGCACCTGAGCTAACGTGTGTTACCAATCTTTGACAGTTTCTGCTGGTAGATTTTTCAGGGTTGCCATTTCCCAAGGTCTCCACTCCCTTGCGATTGTTTTTTTTTTTTTTTTTTTTTGCTTTAGGATTGTCGCCTGAGCTAGCCTCTTTTACCCTGCTTCCTTAGTTTCAGCTGGGAGATTTCTCATTGTTGCTGTTTCGCCAGATCTCCAGGCCCTTGTGTCTCTGTTTTTTTTGGCTCAAAGGTTGCCACCTGAGCTACCCTCTCTTGCCCATGTTCGTCAGTTTCAGAGGGTAGATTTCTGTGTTCCTTTTTCCCCAGGTCTACATGTACCTCAGTGTGCGTGTGTGTGTGTGTGAGTCTGTGTGTGTTTTCTTTGCAAGATTGGCACCTGAGCTAACGTGTGTTGCCCATCTTTGTCAGTTTCTGTTGGTAGATTTTTCAGGGTTGCCATTTGCCAAGATCCCCAGTCCCTTGCGTATATTTTGTTGTTGTTGTTGTTGTTGTTTTGCTTTACGATTGTCGCCTGAGCTAGCCTCTCTTGCTCATCATCCTCAGTTTCAGAGGGTAGATATTTCAGGGTTGCTTTTTCCACAGGTCTCCACGTCCTTGTGTTTTTGGGGTTTTTTTTTTTTCGCTTAATGGTTGTCACCTGACCTAGCCTCTCTTGCCCACCTTCCTCTCTTTCAGTGGGTCGATTTCTCAGTGTCCCTTTTTTCCCAGGTCTGCACGCCCTTATGTTTTGTTTTCGCTTCAGATTGCCACCTGAAGCCAGCCACCCTGGCCCATCTTGGTCAGTTTCAGAGGGTGGATTTCTCAGTGTTGCTTTTTTCCCAGGTCTCCACGTCCCTCAGTGTCTGTGTGTGTGTGTTTTCTTTGCAAGATAGGCACCTTTCCTTACGTGTGTTGCCGATCTTTGTCAGTTTCAGACGGAAGATTTCTCCGTGTTGCTCTTTCCCAAGTTCTCCACGCCCTTGTGTGTTCTTTTTGATCAAAGATTGAACCTGAGCTAGCCTCTGTTGCCCATATTCGTCAGTTTCAGAGGGTAGATTTCTCAGTGTTGCTCTTTCCCAGGGTCTCCACGCCCTTCTGTGGTATTTTTTGCTCAAATATTGAACCTGAGCTAGCCTCTCTTGGCCATATTCGTCAGTTTCAGAGGGTGGATTTCTCCGTGTTGCTTTTTCCCCAGGTCTCCACACCCTTGTGTGTTTCTTTGGCTTAACGATTGCCACCTGAGGTAGCCTCTGTTGCCCAACTTCCTCAGTTTCAGAGGGTGGATTACTCAGTGTTGCTTTTTTCCCAGGTCTCCAGGCCATTGTGTGTGTCTTTTGCTTAGCAATTGCCACCTCAGCTAGCCTCTGTTTCCCATCTTCGCCAGTTTCAGATGGTGGATTTATCAGTGTTGATTTTTCCCCAGGTCTCCACTTCCCTCAGTGTCTGTGTGTGTGTGTGTTTTCTTTGCAAGATTGGCACCTTTCCTTAGGTGTGTTGCAGATCTTTGTCAGTTTCAGAGGGAAGATTAATCAGTGTTGCTGTTTCCCAGGACTGCACGCCCTTGTGTTTTGTTTTTGCTTACACACTGCCACCTGAGCTAGCCTATGTAGCCCATCTTCGTCAGTTTCAGAGGGTAGATTTCTCAGCGTTGCTCTTTCCCAATGTCTCCAACCCTTGTGTGTTCTTTTTGCTCAGATATTGAACCTGAGCTAGCCTCTCGTGCCCATCTTCCTCAGTTTCAGAGGGTAGATATTTCAGGGTTCCTTTTTCCACAGGTCTCCACGTCCTTGTGTTTTTGGGTTTTTTTTTTTTTTCGCTTAATGGTTGTCACCTGAGCTAGCCTCTCTTGCCCATCTTCCTCTGTTTCACTGGGTCGATTTCTCAGTGTTGCTATAGCCCAAGTTCTCCATGCCCTTGTGTTTTGTTTTTGCTTAGAGATTGCCACCTGAGCTAGCCTCTGTTGTCCATATTCGTCCGTATCAGAGGGTCGATTTCTCAGTGTCCCTTTTTCCCCCGGTCTGCACGACCTTGTGTTTTGTTTTCGCTTCAAGATTGCCACCTGAAGCCAGCCACCCTTGCCCATCTTGGTCAGTTTCAGAGGGTAGATTTCTCGGTGTTGCTTTTTCGCCAGATCTCCACGCCCTTGTGTTTTGTTTTTGCTTACACATTGCCACCTGAGCTAGCCTCTGCTGCCCATCTTCGTCAGTTGCAGAGGGTGGATTTCCCAGTGTTGCTTTTTCCCCAGGTCTCCTCGCCCTTGTGTGTTTCTTTTGCTTAACGATTGCCACCTCAGCTAGCCTCTGTTGCCCATCTTCGTCAGTTTCAGAGGGTATATTTCTCAGTGCTGCTTTTTCCCCAGGTCTCCACGTCCCTCAGTGTCTGTGTGTGTGTGTTTTCTTTGCAAGATTGGCACCTTTCCTTACATGTGTTGCCCATCTTCGTCAGTTTCAGAGGGTGGATTCCACAGTGTTGCTTTTTCCCCAGGTCTCCACGCCCTTGTGTGTTTCTTTTGCTTAACGATTGCCACCTGAGGTAGCCTCTGTTGCCCAACTTCCTCAGTTTCAGAGGGTGGATTACTCAGTGTTGCTTTTTTCCCCGGTCTCCAGGCCATTGTGTGTGTCTTTTGCTTAGCAATTGCCACCTCAGCTAGCCTCTGTTGCCCATCTTCGCCAGTTTCAGATGGTGGATTTATCAGTGTTGATTTTTCCCCAGGTCTCCACTTCCCTCAGTGTCTGTGTGTGTGTGTGTGTTTTCTTTGCAAGATTGGCACCTTTCCTTAGGTGTGTTGCAGATCTTTGTCAGTTTCAGAGGGAAGATTAATCAGTGTTGCTGTTTCCCAGGACTGCACGCCCTTGTGTTTTGTTTTTGCTTACACACTGCCACCTGAGCTATCCTATGTAGCCAATCTTCGTCAGTTTTAGAAGGTAGGTTTCTCAGCGTTGCTCTTTCCCAATGTCTCCACGCCCTTGTGTGTTTCTTTTGCTTAAAGATTGCCACCTGAGCTAGCCTCTGTTGCCCATCTTCGTCCGTTTCAGAGGGTGGATTTCTCAGTGTTGCCTTTTCGCCAGCTCCCCAGGCCCTTGTGTGTTTCTTTTGCTTAAAGATTGTCACCTGAGCTAGGCACTGTTGCCCTGCTTCCTCAGTTTCAGAGGGTACCTTTTTCAGGGTTGCTTTTTGACCGGGTCTCCTCGCCATTGTATTTTTTTATTTTATTTTTTTTGCTTAAAGATTGCCACCTGAGCTAGCCTCTGTTGCCCATCTTCTTCGGTTTCAGAGGGTAGATTTCTCAGTGTTGCTTTTTCGCCAGCTCTCCACTCCCTTGCTTTTTCTTTTTTTTTTCTGCTTAAAAGTTGCAACCTGAGCTAGCTTCTTTTGCCCATGTTCGTCAGTTTCAGAGGGTGGATTTCTCCGTGTTGCTTGTTCCCCAGGTCTCCACGCCCTTGTGTGTTTCTTTTGCTTAACGATTGCCACCTGAGGTAGCCTCTGTTGCCCATCCTCGTCAGTTTCAGAGGGTAGATTTCTCAGTGCTGCTTTTTCCCCAGGTGTACACGCCTTAGGTTTTTTTTTTTCTTAACGATTGCCACCTGAGCTAGCCTCTGTTGCCCATCTTCCTCAATTTCAGAGGGTTGATATTTCAGGGTTGCTTTTTCCCCAGGTCTTCACGCCCTTGTGTGTTTCTTTTGCTTAACGATTGCCACCTGAGGTAGCCTCTGTTGCCCATCTTCGTCCGTTTCAGAAGGTAGATTTCTCAATGCTGCTTTTCCCCCAGGTCTCCACGCTCTTGTGTGTTTCTTTTGCTTAAAGTGTGCCACCTGAAGCCAGCCTCTCTTGCCCATCTTCCTCAGTTTCACAGGGTAGATATTTCAGGGTTGCTTTTTCCCCAGGTCTCCAAGCCTTTGGGTTTTGTTTTTGCTTAACGGTTGCCACCTGAGGTAGCCTCTCTTGCCCATCTTCCTCAGTTTCAGAGGGTAGATTTCTCAGTGCTGCTTTTTCCCCAGGTCTCCACGCCCTTGTGTGTTTCTTTTGCTTAAAGATTGCCACCTGAGCTAGCCTCTGTTGCCCATCTTCGTCCGTTTCAGTGGGTGGATTTCTCAGTGTTGCCTTTTCGCCAGCTCCCCACGCCCTTGTGTGTTTCTTTTGCTTAAAGATTGTCACCTGAGCTAGGCACTGTTGCCCTGCTTCCTCAGTTTCAGAGGGTACCTTTTTCAGGGTAGCTTTTTGACCGGGTCTCCTCGCCATTGTATTTTTTTATTTTCTTTTTTTTGCTTAAAGATTGCCACCTGAGCTAGCCTCTGTTGCCCATCTTCTTCGGTTTCAGAGGGTAGATTTCTCAGTGTTGCTTTTTCGCCAGCTCTCCACGCCCTTGCTTTTTCTTTTTTTTTTCTGCTTAAAGGTTGCAACCTGAGCTAGCTTCTTTTGCCCATGTTCGTCAGTTTCAGAGGGTGGATTTCTCCGTGTTGCTTTTTCCCCAGGTCTCCACGCCCTTGTGTGTTTCTTTTGCTTAACGATTGCCACCTGAGGTGCCTCTGTTGCCCATCCTCGTCAGTTTCAGACGGTAGATTTCTCAGTGCTGCTTTTCCTCAGGTCTCCACGCCCTTGTGTGTTTCTTTTGCTTAAAGTTTGCCAGCTGAAGCCAGCCTCTCTTGCCCATCTTCCTCAGTTTCAGAGGGTAGATATTTCAGGGTTGCTTTTTCCCCAGGTCTCCACGCCTTTGGGTTTTGTTTTTGCTTAACGATTGCCACCTGAGGTAGCCTCTGTTGCCCATCTTCCTCAGTTTCAGAGGGTGGATTTCTCCGTGTTGCTTTTTCCCCAGGTCTCCACGCCCTTGTGTGTTTCTTTTGCTTAACGTTTGCCACCTGAAGACAGCCTCTCTTGCCCATCTTCCTCAGTTTCAGAGGGTAGATATTTCAGGGTTGCTTTTTCCCCACGTCTCCACGCCCTTGTGTGTTTCTTTTGCTTAACGTTTGCCACCTGAAGACAGCCTCTGTTGCCCATCTTCCTCAGTTTCAGAGGGTTGATATTTCAGGTTTGCTTTTTCCCCAGGTCTCCACGCCCTTGTGTGTTTCTTTTGCTTAACGATTGCCACATGAGGTAGCCTCTGTTGTCCATCTTCCTCAGTTTCAGAGGGTGGATTTCTCCGTGTTGCTTTTTCCCCAGGTCTCCACGCCCTTGTGTGTTTCTTTTGCTTAAAGATTGCCACCTGAGCTAGCCTCTGTTTCCCATCTTCGTCCGTTTCAGAGGGTGGATTTCTCGGTGTTGCCTTTTCGCTAGCTCCCCACGCCCTTGTGTGTTTCTTTTGCTTAAAGGTTGTCACCTGAGCTAGGCACTGTTGCCCTGCTTCCTCAGTTTCAGAGGGTAAATTTTTCAGGGTTGCTTTTTGACCGGGTCTCCTCGCCATTGTATTTTTCTATTTCACTTTTTTTGCATAAAGATTGCCACCTGAGCTAGCCTCTGTTGCCCATCTTCTTCGGTTTCAGAGGGTAGATTTCTCAGTGTTGCTTTTTCGCCAGCTCTCCACGCCCTTGCGTCTTTTTTTTTTTCTGCTTAAAGGTTGCAACCTGAGCTAGCTTCTTTTGCCCATGTTCGTCATTTTCAGAGGGTGGGTTTCTCCGTGTTGCTTTTTCCCCAGGTCTGGACGCCCTTGTGTGTTTCTTTTGCTTAACGATTGCCACGTGAGGTGGCCTCTGTTGCCCATCCTCATCAGTTTCAGAAGGTAGATTTCTCAGTGCTGCTTTTTCCCCAGGTCTCCACGCCCTTGTGTGTTTCTTTTGCTTAACGTTTGCCACCTGAAGACAGCCTCTCTTGCCCATCTTCCTCAGTTTCAGAGGGTAGATATTTCAGGGTTGCTTTTTCCCCAGGTCTCCACGCCTTTGTGTTTTGTTTTTGCTTAAAGATTGCCACCTGAGGTAGCCTCTCTTGCCCATCTTCCTCAGTTTCAGAGGGTGGATTTCTCAGTGTTGCCTTTTCGCCAGCTCCCCATGCCCTTGTGTGTTTCTTTTGCTTAAAGACTGTCACCTTAGCTAGGCACTGTTGCCCTGCTTCCTCAGTTTCAGAGGGTACCTTTTTCAGGGTTGCTTTTTGACCGGGTCTCCTCGCCATTGTATGTTTCTATTTTCTTTTTTTTGCTTAATGATTGCCACCTGAGCTAGCCTCTGTTGCCCATCTTCTTCGGTTTCAGAGGGTAGATTTCTCCGTGTTGCTTTTTCCCCAGGTCTCCACGCCCTTGTGTGTTTCTTTTGCTTAACGATTGCCACCTGAGGTAGCCTCTGTTGCCCATCCTCGTCAGTTTCAGAGGGTAGATTTCTCAGTGCTGCTTTTTCCCCAGGTGTACACGCCTTAGGGTTTTTTTTTTCTTAACGATTGCCACCTGAGCTAGCCTCTGTTGCCCATCTTCCTCAATTTCAGAGGGTTGATATTTCAGGGTTGCTTTTTCCCCAGGTCTTCACGCCCTTGTGTGTTTCTTTTGCTTAACGATTGCCACCTGAGGTAGCCTCTGTTGCCCATCTTCGTCCGTTTCAGAAGGTAGATTTCTCAATGCTGCTTTTCCCCCAGGTCTCCACGCTCTTGTGTGTTTCTTTTGCTTAAAGTTTGTCAACTGAAGCCAGACTCTCTTGCCCATCTTCCTCAGTTTCAGAGGGTAGATATTTCAGGGTTGCTTTTTCCCCAGTTCTCCACGCCTTTGTGTTTTGTTTTTGCTTAACGTTTGCACCTGAGGTAGCCTCTGTTGCCCATCTTCCTCAGTTTCAGAGGGTGGATTTCTCCGTGTTGCTTTTTCCACAGGTCTCCACGCCCTTGTGTGTTTCTTTTGCATAACGATTGCCACCTGAGGTAGCCTCTGTTGCCCATCCTCGTCAGTTTCAGAGGGTAGATTTCTCAGTGCTGCTTTTCCCCCAGGTCTCCACGCCCTTGTGTGTTTCTTTTGTTTAAAGTTTGCCACCTGAAGCCAGCCTCTCTTGCCCATCTTCCTCAGTTTCAGAGGGTAGATATTTCAGGGTTGCTTTTTCTCCAGGTCTCCACGCCCTTGTGTGTTTCTTTTGCTTAACGATTGCCACCTGAGGTAGCCTCTGTTGCCCATCCTCGTCAGTTTCAGATGGTAGATTTCTCAGTGCTGCTTTTCCCCCAGGTCTCCACGCCCTTGTGTGTTTCTTTTGTTTAAAGTTTGCCACCTGAAGCCAGCCTCTCTTGCCCATCTTCCTCAGTTTCAGAGGGTAGATATTTCAGGGTTGCTTTTTCTCCAGGTCTCCACGCCCTTGTGTGTTTCTTTTGCTTAACGATTGCCACCTGAGGTAGCCTCTGTTGCCCATCCTCATCAGTTTCAGAAGGTAGATTTCTCAGTGCTGCTTTTCCCCAGGTCTCCACGCCCTTGTGTGTTGTTTTGCTTAAAGTTTGCCACCTGTGCCAGCCTCTCTTGACCAACTTCCTCAGTTTCAGAGGGTGGATTACTCAGTGTTGCTTTTTTCCCAGGTCTCCAGGCCATTGTGTGTGTCTTTTGCTTAGCAATTGCCACCTCAGCTAGCCTCTGTTGCCCATCTTCGCCAGTTTCAGATGGTGGATTTATCAGTGTTGATTTTTCCCCAGGTCTCCACTTCCCTCAGTGTCTGTGTGTGTGTGTGTTTTCTTTGCAAGATTGGCACCTTTCCTTAGGTGTGTTGCAGATCTTTGTCAGTTTCAGAGGGAAGATTAATCAGTGTTGCTGTTTCCCAGGACTGCACGCCCTTGTGTTTTGTTTTTGCTTACACATTGCCACCTGAGCTAGCCTATGTAGCCCATCTTCGTCAGTTTCAGAGGGTAGATTTCTCAGCGTTGCTCTTTCCCAATGTCTCCAACCCTTGTGTGTTCTTTTTGCTCAGATATTGAACCTGAGCTAGCCTCTCGTGCCCATCTTCCTCAGTTTCAGAGGGTAGATATTTCAGGGTTCCTTTTTCCACAGGTCTCCACGTCCTTGTGTTTTTGGGTTTTTTTTTTTTTTTCGCTTAATGGTTGTCACCTGAGCCAGCCTCTCTTGCCCATCTTCCTCTGTTTCACTGGGTCGATTTCTCAGTGTTGCTATAGCCCAAGTTCTCCATGCCCTTGTGTTTTGTTTTTGCTTAGAGATTGCCACCTGAGCTAGCCTCTGTAGTCCATATTCGTCCGTATCAGAGGGTCGATTTCTCAGTGTCCCTTTTTCCCCCGGTCTGCACGACCTTGTGTTTTGTTTTCGCTTCAAGATTGCCACCTGAAGCCAGCCACCCTTGCCCATCTTGGTCAGTTTCAGAGGGTAGATTTCTCGGTGTTGCTTTTTCGCCAGATCTCCACGCCCTTGTGTTTTGTTTTTGCTTACACATTGCCACCTGAGCTAGCCTCTGCTGCCCATCTTCGTCAGTTGCAGAGGGTGGATTTCCCAGTGTTGCTTTTTCCCCAGGTCTCCTCGCCCTTGTGTGTTTCTTTTGCTTAACGATTGCCACCTCAGCTAGCCTCTGTTGCCCATCTTCGTCAGTTTCAGAGGGTATATTTCTCAGTGCTGCTTTTTCCCCAGGTCTCCACGTCCCTCAGTGTCTGTGTGTGTGTGTTTTCTTTGCAAGATTGGCACCTTTCCTTACATGTGTTGCCCATCTTCGTCAGTTTCAGAGGGTGGATTCCACAGTGTTGCTTTTTCCCCAGGTCTCCACGCCCTTGTGTGTTTCTTTTGCTTAACGATTGCCACCTGAGGTAGCCTCTGTTGCCCAACTTCCTCAGTTTCAGAGGGTGGATTACTCAGTGTTGCTTTTTTCCCTGGTCTCCAGGCCATTGTGTGTGTCTTTTGCTTAGCAATTGCCACCTCAGCTAGCCTCTGTTGCCCATCTTCGCCAGTTTCAGATGGTGGATTTATCAGTGTTGATTTTTCCGCAGGTCTCCACTTCCCTCAGTGTCTGTGTGTGTGTGTGTTTTCTTTGCAAGATTGGCACCTTTCCTTAGGTGTGTTGCAGATCTTTGTCAGTTTCAGAGGGAAGATTAATCAGTGTTGCTGTTTCCCAGGACTGCACGCCCTTGTGTTTTGTTTTTGCTTACACACTGCCACCTGAGCTATCCTATGTAGCCAATCTTCGTCAGTTTTAGAAGGTAGGTTTCTCAGCGTTGCTCTTTCCCAATGTCTCCACGCGCTTGTGTGTTTCTTTTGCTTAAAGTGTGCCACCTGAAGCCAGCCTCTCTTGCCCATCTTCCTCAGTTTCACAGGGTAGATATTTCAGGGTTGCTTTTTCCCCAGGTCTCCAAGCCTTTGGGTTTTGTTTTTGCTTAACGGTTGCCACCTGAGGTAGCCTCTCTTTCCCATCTTCCTCAGTTTCAGAGGGTAGATTTCTCAGTGCTGCTTTTTCCCCAGGTCTCCACGCCCTTGTGTGTTTCTTTTGCTTAAAGATTGCCACCTGAGCTAGCCTCTGTTGCCCATCTTCGTCCGTTTCAGTGGGTGGATTTCTCAGTGTTGCCTTTTCGCCAGCTCCCCACGCCCTTGTGTGTTTCTTTTGCTTAAAGATTGTCACCTGAGCTAGGCACTGTTGCCCTGCTTCCTCAGTTTCAGAGGGTACCTTTTTCAGGGTAGCTTTTTGACCGGGTCTCCTCGCCATTGTATTTTTTTATTTTCTTTTTTTTGCTTAAAGATTGCCACCTGAGCTAGCCTCTGTTGCCCATCTTCTTCGGTTTCAGAGGGTAGATTTCTCAGTGTTGCTTTTTCGCCAGCTCTCCACGCCCTTGCGTCTTTTTTTTTTTCTGCTTAAAGGTTGCAACCTGAGCTAGCTTCTTTTGCCCATGTTCGTCAGTTTCAGAGGGTGGATTTCTCCGTGTTGCTTTTTCCCCAGGTCTCCACGCCCTTGTGTGTTTCTTTTGCTTAACGATTGCCACCTGAGGTGCCTCTGTTGCCCATCCTCGTCAGTTTCAGACGGTAGATTTCTCAGTGCTGCTTTTCCTCAGGTCTCCACGCCCTTGTGTGTTTCTTTTGCTTAAAGTTTGCCACCTGAAGCCAGCCTCTCTTGCCCATCTTCCTCAGTTTCAGAGGGTAGATATTTCAGGGTTGCTTTTTCCCCAGGTCTCCACGCCTTTGGGTTTTGTTTTTGCTTAACGATTGCCACCTGAGGTAGCCTCTGTTGCCCATCTTCCTCAGTTTCAGAGGGTGGATTTCTCCGTGTTGCTTTTTCCCCAGGTCTCCACGCCCTTGTGTGTTTCTTTTGCTTAACGTTTGCCACCTGAAGACAGCCTCTCTTGCCCATCTTCCTCAGTTTCAGAGGGTTGATATTTCAGGGTTGCTTTTTCCCCAGGTCTCCACGCCCTTGTGTGTTTCTTTTGCTTAACGATTGCCACATGAGGTAGCCTCTGTTGTCCATCTTCCTCAGTTTCAGAGGGTGGATTTCTCCGTGTTGCTTTTTCCACAGGACTCCACGCCCTTGTGTGTTTCTTTTGCATAACGATTGCCACCTGAGGTAGCCTCTGTTGCCCATCCTCGTCAGTTTCAGAGGGTAGATTTCTCAGTGCTGCTTTTTCCCCAGGTCTCCACGCCCTTGTGTGTTTCTTTTGCTTAAAGTTTGCCAGCTGAAGCCAGCCTCTCTTGCCCATCTTCCTCAGTTTCAGAGGGTAGATATTTCAGGGTTGCTTTTTCCCCAGGTCTCCACACCCTTGTGTGTTTCTTTGGCTTAACGATTGCCACCTGAGGTAGCCTCTGTTGCCCAACTTCCTCAGTTTCAGAGGGTGGATTACTCAGTGTTGCTTTTTTCCCAGGTCTCCAGGCCATTGTGTGTGTCTTTTGCTTAGCAATTGCCACCTCAGCTAGCCTCTGTTTCCCATCTTCGCCAGTTTCAGATGGTGGATTTATCAGTGTTGATTTTTCCCCAGGTCTCCACTTCCCTCAGTGTCTGTGTGTGTGTGTGTTTTCTTTGCAAGATTGGCACCTTTCCTTAGGTGTGTTGCAGATCTTTGTCAGTTTGAGAGGGAAGATTAATCAGTGTTGCTGTTTCCCAGGACTGCACGCCCTTGTGTTTTGTTTTTGCTTACACACTGCCACCTGAGCTAGCCTATGTAGCCCATCTTCGTCAGTTTCAGAGGGTAGATTTCTCAGCGTTGCTCTTTCCCAATGTCTCCAACCCTTGTGTGTTCTTTTTGCTCAGATATTGAACCTGAGCTAGCCTCTCGTGCCCATCTTCCTCAGTTTCAGAGGGTAGATATTTCAGGGTTCCTTTTTCCACAGGTCTCCACGTCCTTGTGTTTTTGGGTTTTTTTTTTTTTCGCTTAATGGTTGTCACCTGAGCTAGCCTCTCTTGCCCATCTTCCTCTGTTTCACTGGGTCGATTTCTCAGTGTTGCTATAGCCCAAGTTCTCCATGCCCTTGTGTTTTGTTTTTGCTTAGAGATTGCCACCTGAGCTAGCCTCTGTTGTCCATATTCGTCCGTATCAGAGGGTCGATTTCTCAGTGTCCCTTTTTCCCCCGGTCTGCACGACCTTGTGTTTTGTTTTCGCTTCAAGATTGCCACCTGAAGCCAGCCACCCTTGCCCATCTTGGTCAGTTTCAGAGGGTAGATTTCTCGGTGTTGCTTTTTCGCCAGATCTCCACGCCCTTGTGTTTTGTTTTTGCTTACACATTGCCACCTGAGCTAGCCTCTGCTGCCCATCTTCGTCAGTTGCAGAGGGTGGATTTCCCAGTGTTGCTTTTTCCCCAGGTCTCCTCGCCCTTGTGTGTTTCTTTTGCTTAACGATTGCCACCTCAGCTAGCCTCTGTTGCCCATCTTCGTCAGTTTCAGAGGGTATATTTCTCAGTGCTGCTTTTTCCCCAGGTCTCCACGTCCCTCAGTGTCTGTGTGTGTGTGTTTTCTTTGCAAGATTGGCACCTTTCCTTACATGTGTTGCCCATCTTCGTCAGTTTCAGAGGGTGGATTCCACAGTGTTGCTTTTTCCCCAGGTCTCCACGCCCTTGTGTGTTTCTTTTGCTTAACGATTGCCACCTGAGGTAGCCTCTGTTGCCCAACTTCCTCAGTTTCAGAGGGTGGATTACTCAGTGTTGCTTTTTTCCCCGGTCTCCAGGCCATTGTGTGTGTCTTTTGCTTAGCAATTGCCACCTCAGCTAGCCTCTGTTGCCCATCTTCGCCAGTTTCAGATGGTGGATTTATCAGTGTTGATTTTTCCCCAGGTCTCCACTTCCCTCAGTGTCTGTGTGTGTGTGTGTGTTTTCTTTGCAAGATTGGCACCTTTCCTTAGGTGTGTTGCAGATCTTTGTCAGTTTCAGAGGGAAGATTAATCAGTGTTGCTGTTTCCCAGGACTGCACGCCCTTGTGTTTTGTTTTTGCTTACACACTGCCACCTGAGCTATCCTATGTAGCCAATCTTCGTCAGTTTTAGAAGGTAGGTTTCTCAGCGTTGCTCTTTCCCAATGTCTCCACGCCCTTGTGTGTTTCTTTTGCTTAAAGATTGCCACCTGAGCTAGCCTCTGTTGCCCATCTTCGTCCGTTTCAGAGGGTGGATTTCTCAGTGTTGCCTTTTCGCCAGCTCCCCAGGCCCTTGTGTGTTTCTTTTGCTTAAAGATTGTCACCTGAGCTAGGCACTGTTGCCCTGCTTCCTCAGTTTCAGAGGGTACCTTTTTCAGGGTTGCTTTTTGACCGGGTCTCCTCGCCATTGTATTTTTTTATTTTATTTTTTTTGCTTAAAGATTGCCACCTGAGCTAGCCTCTGTTGCCCATCTTCTTCGGTTTCAGAGGGTAGATTTCTCAGTGTTGCTTTTTCGCCAGCTCTCCACTCCCTTGCTTTTTCTTTTTTTTTTCTGCTTAAAAGTTGCAACCTGAGCTAGCTTCTTTTGCCCATGTTCGTCAGTTTCAGAGGGTGGATTTCTCCGTGTTGCTTGTTCCCCAGGTCTCCACGCCCTTGTGTGTTTCTTTTGCTTAACGATTGCCACCTGAGGTAGCCTCTGTTGCCCATCCTCGTCAGTTTCAGAGGGTAGATTTCTCAGTGCTGCTTTTTCCCCAGGTGTACACGCCTTAGGTTTTTTTTTTTCTTAACGATTGCCACCTGAGCTAGCCTCTGTTGCCCATCTTCCTCAATTTCAGAGGGTTGATATTTCAGGGTTGCTTTTTCCCCAGGTCTTCACGCCCTTGTGTGTTTCTTTTGCTTAACGATTGCCACCTGAGGTAGCCTCTGTTGCCCATCTTCGTCCGTTTCAGAAGGTAGATTTCTCAATGCTGCTTTTCCCCCAGGTCTCCACGCTCTTGTGTGTTTCTTTTGCTTAAAGTTTGTCAACTGAAGCCAGACTCTCTTGCCCATCTTCCTCAGTTTCAGAGGGTAGATATTTCAGGGTTGCTTTTTCCCCAGTTCTCCACGCCTTTGTGTTTTGTTTTTGCTTAACGTTTGCACCTGAGGTAGCCTCTGTTGCCCATCTTCCTCAGTTTCAGAGGGTGGATTTCTCCGTGTTGCTTTTTCCACAGGTCTCCACGCCCTTGTGTGTTTCTTTTGCATAACGATTGCCACCTGAGATAGCCTCTGTTGCCCATCCTCGTCAGTTTCAGAGGGTAGATTTCTCAGTGCTGCTTTTCCCCCAGGTCTCCACGCCCTTGTGTGTTTCTTTTGTTTAAAGTTTGCCACCTGAAGCCAGCCTCTCTTGCCCATCTTCCTCAGTTTCAGAGGGTAGATATTTCAGGGTTGCTTTTTCTCCAGGTCTCCACGCCCTTGTGTGTTTCTTTTGCTTAACGATTGCCACCTGAGGTAGCCTCTGTTGCCCATCCTCATCAGTTTCAGAAGGTAGATTTCTCAGTGCTGCTTTTCCCCAGGTCTCCACGCCCTTGTGTGTTGTTTTGCTTAAAGTTTGCCACCTGTGCCAGCCTCTCTTGACCAACTTCCTCAGTTTCAGAGGGTGGATTACTCAGTGTTGCTTTTTTCCCAGGTCTCCAGGCCATTGTGTGTGTCTTTTGCTTAGCAATTGCCACCTCAGCTAGCCTCTGTTGCCCATCTTCGCCAGTTTCAGATGGTGGATTTATCAGTGTTGATTTTTCCCCAGGTGTCCACTTCCCTCAGTGTCTGTGTGTGTGTGTGTTTTCTTTGCAAGATTGGCACCTTTCCTTAGGTGTGTTGCAGATCTTTGTCAGTTTCAGAGGGAAGATTAATCAGTGTTGCTGTTTCCCAGGACTGCACGCCCTTGTGTTTTGTTTTTGCTTACACATTGCCACCTGAGCTAGCCTATGTAGCCCATCTTCGTCAGTTTCAGAGGGTAGATTTCTCAGCGTTGCTCTTTCCCAATGTCTCCAACCCTTGTGTGTTCTTTTTGCTCAGATATTGAACCTGAGCTAGCCTCTCGTGCCCATCTTCCTCAGTTTCAGAGGGTAGATATTTCAGGGTTCCTTTTTCCACAGGTCTCCACGTCCTTGTGTTTTTGGGTTTTTTTTTTTTTTTCGCTTAATGGTTGTCACCTGAGCCAGCCTCTCTTGCCCATCTTCCTCTGTTTCACTGGGTCGATTTCTCAGTGTTGCTATAGCCCAAGTTCTCCATGCCCTTGTGCTTTGTTTTTGCTTAGAGATTGCCACCTGAGCTAGCCTCTGTTGTCCATATTCGTCCGTATCAGAGGGTCGATTTCTCAGTGTCCCTTTTTCCCCCGGTCTGCACGACCTTGTGTTTTGTTTTCGCTTCAAGATTGCCACCTGAAGCCAGCCACCCTTGCCCATCTTGGTCAGTTTCAGAGGGTAGATTTCTCGGTGTTGCTTTTTCGCCAGATCTCCACGCCCTTGTGTTTTGTTTTTGCTTACACATTGCCACCTGAGCTAGCCTCTGCTGCCCATCTTCGTCAGTTGCAGAGGGTGGATTTCCCAGTGTTGCTTTTTCCCCAGGTCTCCTCGCCCTTGTGTGTTTCTTTTGCTTAACGATTGCCACCTCAGCTAGCCTCTGTTGCCCATCTTCGTCAGTTTCAGAGGGTATATTTCTCAGTGCTGCTTTTTCCCCAGGTCTCCACGTCCCTCAGTGTCTGTGTGTGTGTGTTTTCTTTGCAAGATTGGCACCTTTCCTTACATGTGTTGCCCATCTTCGTCAGTTTCAGAGGGTGGATTCCACAGTGTTGCTTTTTCCCCAGGTCTCCACGCCCTTGTGTGTTTCTTTTGCTTAACGATTGCCACCTGAGGTAGCCTCTGTTGCCCAACTTCCTCAGTTTCAGAGGGTGGATTACTCAGTGTTGCTTTTTTCCCTGGTCTCCAGGCCATTGTCTGTGTCTTTTGCTTAGCAATTGCCACCTCAGCTAGCCTCTGTTGCCCATCTTCGCCAGTTTCAGATGGTGGATTTATCAGTGTTGATTTTTCCGCAGGTCTCCACTTCCCTCAGTGTCTGTGTGTGTGTGTGTTTTCTTTGCAAGATTGGCACCTTTCCTTAGGTGTGTTGCAGATCTTTGTCAGTTTCAGAGGGAAGATTAATCAGTGTTGCTGTTTCCCAGGACTGCACGCCCTTGTGTTTTGTTTTTGCTTACACACTGCCACCTGAGCTATCCTATGTAGCCAATCTTCGTCAGTTTTAGAAGGTAGGTTTCTCAGCGTTGCTCTTTCCCAATGTCTCCACGCCCTTGTGTGTTTCTTTTGCTTAAAGTGTGCCACCTGAAGCCAGCCTCTCTTGCCCATCTTCCTCAGTTTCACAGGGTAGATATTTCAGGGTTGCTTTTTCCCCAGGTCTCCAAGCCTTTGGGTTTTGTTTTTGCTTAACGGTTGCCACCTAAGGTAGCCTCTCTTGCCCATCTTCCTCAGTTTCAGAGGGTAGATTTCTCAGTGCTGCTTTTTCCCCAGGTCTCCACGCCCTTGTGTGTTTCTTTTGCTTAAAGATTGCCACCTGAGCTAGCCTCTGTTGCCCATCTTCGTCCGTTTCAGAGGGTGGATTTCTCAGTGTTGCCTTTTCGCCAGCTCCCCAGGCCCTTGTGTGTTTCTTTTGCTTAAAGATTGTCACCTGAGCTAGGCACTGTTGCCCTGCTTCCTCAGTTTCAGAGGGTACCTTTTTCAGGGTTGCTTTTTGACCGGGTCTCCTCGCCATTGTATTTTTTTATTTTATTTTTTTTGCTTAAAGATTGCCACCTGAGCTAGCCTCTGTTGCCCATCTTCTTAGGTTTCAGAGGGTAGATTTCTCAGTGTTGCTTTTTCGCCAGCTCTCCACTCCCTTGCTTTTTCTTTTTTTTTTCTGCTTAAAAGTTGCAACCTGAGCTAGCTTCTTTTGCCCATGTTCGTCAGTTTCAGAGGGTGGATTTCTCCGTGTTGCTTGTTCCCCAGGTCTCCACGCCCTTGTGTGTTTCTTTTGCTTAACGATTGCCACCTGAGGTGCCTCTGTTGCCCATCCTCGTCAGTTTCAGAGGGTAGATTTCTCAGTGCTGCTTTTTCGCCAGGTGTACACGCCTTTGGGTTTTTTTTTCTTAACGATTGCCACCTGAGCTAGCCTCTGTTGCCCATCTTCCTCAATTTCAGAGGGTTGATATTTCAGGGTTGCTTTTTCCCCAGGTCTCCACGCCCTTGTGTGTTTCTTTTGCTTAACGATTGCCACCTGAGGTAGCCTCTTTTGCCCATCCTCATCAGTTTCAGAAGGTAGATTTCTCAGTGCTGCTTTTCCCCAGGTCTCCACGCCCTTGTGTGTTGTTTTGCTTAAAGTTTGCCACCTGTGCCAGCCTCTCTTGCCCAACTTCCTCAGTTTCAGAGGGTGGATTACTCAGTGTTGCTTTTTTCCCAGGTCTCCAGGCCATTGTGTGTGTCTTTTGCTTAGCAATTGCCACCTCAGCTAGCCTCTGTTTCCCATCTTCGCCAGTTTCAGATGGTGGATTTATCAGTGTTGATTTTTCCCCAGGTCTCCACTTCCCTCAGTGTCTGTGTGTGTGTGTGTTTTCTTTGCAAGATTGGCACCTTTCCTTAGGTGTGTTGCAGATCTTTGTCAGTTTCAGAGGGAAGATTAATCAGTGTTGCTGTTTCCCAGGACTGCACGCCCTTGTGTTTTGTTTTTGCTTACACACTGCCACCTGAGCTAGCCTATGTAGCCCATCTTCGTCAGTTTCAGAGGGTAGATTTCTCAGCGTTGCTCTTTCCCAATGTCTCCAACCCTTGTGTGTTCTTTTTGCTCAGATATTGAACCTGAGCTAGCCTCTCGTGCCCATCTTCCTCAGTTTCAGAGGGTAGATATTTCAGGGTTCCTTTTTCCACAGGTCTCCACGTCCTTGTGTTTTTGGGTTTTTTTTTTTTTTCGCTTAATGGTTGTCACCTGAGCTAGCCTCTCTTGCCCATCTTCCTCTGTTTCACTGGGTCGATTTCTCAGTGTTGCTATAGCCCAAGTTCTCCATGCCCTTGTGTTTTGTTTTTGCTTAGAGATTGCCACCTGAGCTAGCCTCTGTTGTCCATATTCGTCCGTATCAGAGGGTCGATTTCTCAGTGTCCCTTTTTCCCCCGGTCTGCACGACCTTGTGTTTTGTTTTCGCTTCAAGATTGCCACCTGAAGCCAGCCACCCTTGCCCATCTTGGTCAGTTTCAGAGGGTAGATTTCTCGGTGTTGCTTTTTCGCCAGATCTCCACGCCCTTGTGTTTTGTTTTTGCTTACACATTGCCACCTGAGCTAGCCTCTGCTGCCCATCTTCGTCAGTTGCAGAGGGTGGATTTCCCAGTGTTGCTTTTTCCCCAGGTCTCCTCGCCCTTGTGTGTTTCTTTTGCTTAACGATTGCCACCTCAGCTAGCCTCTGTTGCCCATCTTCGTGAGTTTCAGAGGGTGGATTTCTCAGTGTTGCCTTTTCGCCAGCTCCCCAGGCCCTTGTGTGTTTCTTTTGCTTAAAGATTGTCACCTGAGCTAGGCACTGTTGCACTGCTTCCTCAGTTTCAGAGGGTACCTTTTTCAGGGTTGCTTTTTGACCGGGTCTCCTCGCCATTGTATTTTTTTATTTTATTTTTTTTGCTTAAAGATTGCCACCTGAGCTAGCCTCTGTTGCCCATCTTCTTCGGTTTCAGAGGGTAGATTTCTCAGTGTTGCTTTTTCGCCAGCTCTCCACGCCCTTGCTTTTTCTTTTTTTTTTCTGCTTAAAGGTTGCAACCTGAGCTAGCTTCTTTTGCCCATGTTCGTCAGTTTCAGAGGGTGGATTTCTCCGTGTTGCTTGTTCCCCAGGTCTCCACGCCCTTGTGTGTTTCTTTTGCTTAACGATTGCCACCTGAGGTGCCTCTGTTGCCCATCCTCGTCAGTTTCAGAGGGTAGATTTCTCAGTGCTGCTTTTTCCCCAGGTGTACACGCCTTTGGGTTATTTTTTTCTTAACGATTGCCACCTGAGCTAGCCTCTGTTGCCCATCTTCCTCAATTTCAGAGGGTTGATATTTCAGGGTTGCTTTTTCCCCAGGTCTCCACGCCCTTGTGTGTTTCTTTTGCTTAATGATTGCCACCTGAGGTAGCCTCTGTTGCCCATCCTCATCAGTTTCAGAAGGTCGATTTCTCAGTGCTGCTTTTCCCCAGGTCTCCACGCCCTTGTGTGTTGTTTTGCTTAAAGTTTGCCACCTGTGCCAGCCTCTCTTGCCCAACTTCCTCAGTTTCAGAAGGTGGATTACTCCGTGTTGCTTTTTTCCCAGGTCTCCAGGCCACTGTCTGTGTCTTTTGCTTAGCAATTGCCACCTCAGCTAGCCTCTGTTTCCCATCTTCGCCAGTTTCAGATGGTGGATTTATCAGTGTTGATTTTTCCCCAGGTCTCCACTTCCCTCAGTGTCTGTGTGTGTGTGTGTTTTCTTTGCAAGATTGGCACCTTTCCTTAGGTGTGTTGCAGATCTTTGTCAGTTTCAGAGGGAAGATTAATCAGTGTTGCTGTTTCCCAGGACTGCACGCCCTTGTGTTTTGTTTTTGCTTACACACTGCCACCTGAGCTAGCCTATGTAGCCCATCTTCGTCAGTTTCAGAGGGTAGATTTCTCAGCGTTGCTCTTTCCCAATGTCTCCACGCCCTTGTGTGTTTCTTTTGCTTAAAGTTTGCCACCTGAAGCCAGCCTCTCTTGCCCATCTTCCTCAGTTTCAGAGGGTAGATATTTCAGGGTTGCTTTTTCCCCAGGTCTCCACGCCTTTGGGTTTAGTTTTTGCTTAACGATTGCCACCTGAGGTAGCCTCTGTTGCCCATCTTCCTCAGTTTCAGAGGGTGGATTTCTCCGTGTTGCTTTTTCCCCAGGTCTCCACGCCATTGTGTGTTTCTTTTGCTTAACGTTTGCCACCTGAAGACAGCATCTCTTGCCCATCTTCCTCAGTTTCAGAGGGTAGATATTTCAGGGTTGATTTTTCGCCAGGTCTCCACGCCTTTGGGTTTAGTTTTTGCTTAACGATTGCCACCTGAGGTAGCCTCTGTTGCCCATCTTGCTCAGTTTCAGAGGGTGGATTTCTCCGTGTTGCTTTTTCCCCAGGTCTCCACGCCCTTGTGTGTTTCTTTTGCTTAACGTTTGCAACCTGAAGACAGCCTCTCTTGCCCATCTTCCTCAGTTTCAGAGGGTAGATATTTCAGGGTTGCTTTTTCCCCAGGTCTCCACGCCTTTGGGTTTTGTTTTTGCTTAACGATTGCCACCTGAGCTACCTCTGTTGCCCATCTTCCTCTGTTTCAGAGGGTAGATATTTCAGGGTTGCTTTTCCCCAGGTCTCCACGCCCTTGTGTGTTTCTTTTGCTTAAAGTTTGCCACCTGAAGCCAGCCTCTCTTGCCCATCTTCCTCAGTTTCAGAGGGTAGATATTTCAAGGTTGCTTTTTCCCCAGGTCTCCACGTCTTTATGCTTTGTTTTGCTTAACGATTGCCACCTGAGGTAGCCTCTCTTGCCCATCTTCCTCAGTTTCAGAGGGTGGATTTCACCGTGTTGCTTTTTCCCCAGGTCTCCACGCCCTTGTGTGTTTCTTTTGCTTAACGATTGCCACCTCAGCTAGCCTCTGTTGCCCATCTTCGTCAGTTTCAGAGGGTATATTTCTCAGTGCTGCTTTTTCCCCAGGTCTCCACGTCCCTCAGTGTCTGTGTGTGTGTGTTTTCTTTGCAAGATTGGCACCTTTCCTTACATGTGTTGCCCATCTTCGTCAGTTTCAGAGGGTGGATTCCACAGTGTTGCTTTTTCCCCAGGTCTCCACGCCCTTGTGTGTTTCTTTTGCTTAACGATTGCCACCTGAGGTAGCCTCTGTTGCCCAACTTCCTCAGTTTCAGAGGGTGGATTACTCAGTGTTGCTTTTTTCCCTGGTCTCCAGGCCATTGTGTGTGTCTTTTGCTTAGCAATTGCCACCTCAGCTAGCCTCTGTTGCCCATCTTCGCCAGTTTCAGATGGTGGATTTATCAGTGTTGATTTTTCCGCAGGTCTCCACTTCCCTCAGTGTCTGTGTGTGTGTGTGTTTTCTTTGCAAGATTGGCACCTTTCCTTAGGTGTGTTGCAGATCTTTGTCAGTTTCAGAGGGAAGATTAATCAGTGTTGCTGTTTCCCAGGACTGCACGCCCTTGTGTTTTGTTTTTGCTTACACACTGCCACCTGAGCTATCCTATGTAGCCAATCTTCGTCAGTTTTAGAAGGTAGGTTTCTCAGCGTTGCTCTTTCCCAATGTCTCCACGCGCTTGTGTGTTTCTTTTGCTTAAAGTGTGCCACCTGAAGCCAGCCTCTCTTGCCCATCTTCCTCAGTTTCACAGGGTAGATATTTCAGGGTTGCTTTTTCCCCAGGTCTCCAAGCCTTTGGGTTTTGTTTTTGCTTAACGGTTGCCACCTGAGGTAGCCTCTCTTTCCCATCTTCCTCAGTTTCAGAGGGTAGATTTCTCAGTGCTGCTTTTTCCCCAGGTCTCCACGCCCTTGTGTGTTTCTTTTGCTTAAAGATTGCCACCTGAGCTAGCCTCTGTTGCCCATCTTCGTCCGTTTCAGTGGGTGGATTTCTCAGTGTTGCCTTTTCGCCAGCTCCCCACGCCCTTGTGTGTTTCTTTTGCTTAAAGATTGTCACCTGAGCTAGGCACTGTTGCCCTGCTTCCTCAGTTTCAGAGGGTACCTTTTTCAGGGTAGCTTTTTGACCGGGTCTCCTCGCCATTGTATTTTTTTATTTTCTTTTTTTTGCTTAAAGATTGCCACCTGAGCTAGCCTCTGTTGCCCATCTTCTTCGGTTTCAGAGGGTAGATTTCTCAGTGTTGCTTTTTCGCCAGCTCTCCACGCCCTTGCGTCTTTTTTTTTTTCTGCTTAAAGGTTGCAACCTGAGCTAGCTTCTTTTGCCCATGTTCGTCAGTTTCAGAGGGTGGATTTCTCCGTGTTGCTTTTTCCCCAGGTCTCCACGCCCTTGTGTGTTTCTTTTGCTTAACGATTGCCACCTGAGGTGCCTCTGTTGCCCATCCTCGTCAGTTTCAGACGGTAGATTTCTCAGTGCTGCTTTTCCTCAGGTCTCCACGCCCTTGTGTGTTTCTTTTGCTTAAAGTTTGCCACCTGAAGCCAGCCTCTCTTGCCCATCTTCCTCAGTTTCAGAGGGTAGATATTTCAGGGTTGCTTTTTCCCCAGGTCTCCACGCCTTTGGGTTTTGTTTTTGCTTAACGATTGCCACCTGAGGTAGCCTCTGTTGCCCATCTTCCTCAGTTTCAGAGGGTGGATTTCTCCGTGTTGCTTTTTCCCCAGGTCTCCACGCCCTTGTGTGTTTCTTTTGCTTAACGTTTGCCACCTGAAGACAGCCTCTCTTGCCCATCTTCCTCAGTTTCAGAGGGTTGATATTTCAGGGTTGCTTTTTCCCCAGGTCTCCACGCCCTTGTGTGTTTCTTTTGCTTAACGATTGCCACATGAGGTAGCCTCTGTTGTCCATCTTCCTCAGTTTCAGAGGGTGGATTTCTCCGTGTTGCTTTTTCCACAGGACTCCACGCCTTTGTGTGTTTCTTTTGCATAACGATTGCCACCTGAGGTAGCCTCTGTTGCCCATCCTCGTCAGTTTCAGAGGGTAGATTTCTCAGTGTTGCTTTTTCCCCAGGTCTCCACGCCCTTGTGTGTTTCTTTTGCTTAAAGTTTGCCAGCTGAAGCCAGCCTCTCTTGCCCATCTTCCTCAGTTTCAGAGGGTAGATATTTCAGGGTTGCTTTTTCCCCAGGTCTCCACGCCTTTGGGTTTTGTTTTTGCTTAACGATTGCCACCTGAGCTAGCCTCTCTTGCCCATCTTCCTGAGTTTCAGATGGTCGATTTCTCCGTGTTGCTTTTTCCCCAGGTCTCCACGCCCTTGTGTGTTTCTTTTGCTTAACGTTTGCCACCTGAAGCCAGCCTCTCTTGCCCATCTTCCTCAGTTTCAGAGGGTAGATATTTCAGGGTTGCTTTTTCCCCAGGTCTTCACGCCTTAGTGTTTTGTTTTTGCTTAACGATTGCCACCTGGGCTAGCCTCTGTTGCCCATCTTCCTCAGTTTCAGAGTGTGGATTTCTCAGTGTTGCTTTTTCCCCAGGTCTCCACGCCCTTGTGTGTTTCTTTTGCTTAAAGATTGCCACCTGAGCTAGCCTCTGTTGCCCATCTTCGTCCGTTTCAGAGGGTGGATTTCTCAGTGTTGCCTTTTCGCCAGCTCCCCATGCCCTTGTGTGTTTCTTTTGCTTAAAGATTGTCACCTGAGCTAGGCACTGTTGCCCTGCTTCCTCAGTATCAGAGGGTACCTTTTTCAGGGTAGCTTTTTGACCGGGTCTCCTCGCCATTGTATGTTTCTATTTCACTTTTTTTGCATAAAGATTGCCACCTGAGCTAGCCTCTGTTGCCCATCTTCTTCGGTTTCAGAGGGTAGATTTCTCAGTGTTGCTTTTTCGCCAGCTCTCCACGCTCTTGCGAATTTTTTTTTTCTGCTTAAAGGTTGCAACCTGAGCTAGCTTCCTTTGCCCATGTTCGTCAGTTTCAGAGGGTGGATTTCTCCGTGTTGCTTTTTCCCCAGGTCTGGACGCCCTTGTGTGTTTCTTTTGCTTAACGATTGCCACCTGAGGTAGCCTCGGTTGCCCATCCTCGTCAGTTTCAGAGGGTAGATTTCTCAGTGCTGCTTTTTCCCCAGGTCTCCACGCCCTTGTGTGTTTCTTTTGTTTAAAGTTTGCCACCTGAAGCCAGCCTCTCTTGCCCATCTTCCTCAGATTCAGAGGGTAGATATTTCAGGGTTGCTTTTTCCCCAGGTCTCCACGCCTTTGTGTTTTGTTTTTGCTTAACGTATGCCACCTGAGGAGCCTCTGTTGCCCATCATCCTCAGTTTCAGAGGGTGGATTTCTCCGTGTTGCTATTTCCACAGGTCTCCAAGCCCTTGTGTGTTTCTTTTGCTTGACGATTGCCACCTGAGGTACCCTCTGTTGCTCATCCTCGTCAGTTTCAGAGGGTTGATTTCTCAGTGCTGCTTTTTCCCCAGCTCTCCAGGCCCTTGTGTGTTTCTTTTGTTTAAAGTTTGCAACCTGAAGCCAGCCTCTCTTGCCCATCTTCCTCAGTTTCAGAGGGTAGATATTTCAGGGTTGCTTTTTCCCCAGGTCTTCACGCCTTAGTGTTTTGTTTTTCCTTAACGATTGCCACCTGGGCTAGCCTCTGTTGCCCATCTTCCTCAGTTTCAGAGGGTGGATTTCTCCGTGTTGCTTTTTCCCCAGGTCTCCACGCCCTTGTGTGTTTCTTTTGCTTAAAGATTGCCACCTGAGCTAGCCTCTGTTGCCCATCTTCGTCCGTTTCAGAGGGTGGATTTCTCGGTGTTGCCTTTTCGCTAGCTCCCCACGCCCTTGTGTGTTTCTTTTGCTTAAAGGTTGTCACCTGAGCTAGGCACTGTTGCCCTGCCTCCTCAGTTTCACAGGGTAAATTTTTCAGGGTTGCTTTTTGACCGGGTCTCCTCGCCATTGTATTTTTCTATTTCACTTTTTTTGCATAAAGATTGCCACCTGAGCTAGCCTCTGTTGCCCATCTTCTTCGGTTTCAGAGGGTAGATTTCTCAGTGTTGCTTTTTCGCCAGCTCTCCACGCCCTTGCGTCTTTTTTTTTTTCTGCTTAAAGGTTGCAACCTGAGCTAGCTTCTTTTGCCCATGTTCGTCATTTTCAGAGGGTGGGTTTCTCCGTGTTGCTTTTTCCCCAGGTCTGGACGCCCTTGTGTGTTTCTTTTGCTTAACGTTTGCCACCTGAAGCCAGCCTCTCTTGCCCATCTTCCTCAGTTTCAGAGGGTAGATATTTCAGGGTTGCTTTTTGTCCAGGTCTCCACGCCCTTGTGTGTTTCTTTTGCTTAAAGATTGCCACCTGAGCTAGCCTCTGTTGCCCATCTTCGTCCGTTTCAGAGGGTGGATTTCTCAGTGTTGCCTTTTCGCCAGCTCCCCACGCCCTTGTGTGTTTCTTTTGCTTAAATATTGTCACCTGAGCTAGGCACTGTTGCCCTGCTTCCTCAGTTTCAGAGGGTACCTTTTTCAGGGTAGCTTTTTGACCGGGTCTCCTCGCCATTGTATTTTTCTATTTCACTATTTTGCATAAAGATTGCCACCTGAGCTAGCCTCTGTTGCCCATCTTCTTCGGTTTCAGAGGGTAGATTTCTCAGTGTTGCTTTTTCGCCAGCTCTCCACGCCCTTGCGTCTTTTTTTTTTCTGATTAAAGGTTGCAACCTGAGCTAGCTTCTTTTGCCCATGTTCGTCATTTTCAGAGGTTTGATTTCTCCGTGTTGCTTTTTCCCCAGGTCTCCACGCCCTTGTGTGTTTCTTTTGCTTAACGATTGCCACCTGAGGTGGCCTCTGTTGCCCATCCTCATCAGTTTCAGAAGGTAGATTTCTCAGTGCTGCTTTTCCCCCAGGTCTCCACGCCCTTGTGTGTTTCTTTTGCTTAAAGTTTGCCACCTGAAGCCAGCCTCTCTTGCCCATCTTCCTCAGTTTCAGAGGGTAGATATCTCAGGGTTGCTTTTTCCCCAGGTCTCCACGCCTTTGGGTTTTGTTTTTGCTTAACGATTGCCACCTGAGCTAGCCTCTGTTGCCCATCTTCCTCAATTTCAGAGGGTTGATATTTCAGGGTTGCTTTTTCCAAAGGTCTCCACGCCCTTGTGTGTTTCTTTTGCTTAACGATTTCCACCTGAGGTAGCATCTGTTGCCCATCCTCATCAGTTTCAGAAGGTTGATTTCTCAGTGCTGCTTTTCCCCCAGGTCTCCACGCCCTTGTGTGTTTGTTTTGCTTAAAGTTTGCCACCTGAGCCAGCCTCTCTTGCCCATCTTCCACAGTTTCAGACGGTAGATATTTCAGGGTCGCTTTTTCCCCAGGTCTCCACGCCTTTGGGTTTTCTTTTTGCTTAAGGATTGCCACCTGAGGTAGCCTCTGTTGCCCATCTTCCTCAGTTTCAGAGGGTGGATTTCTCAGTGTTGCTTTTTCCACAGGTCTCCACGCCCTTGTGTGTTTCTTTTGCTTAACGATTGCCACCTGACCTAGCCTCTGTTGCCCATCCTCGTCAGTTTCAGAGGGTAGATTTCTCCGTGTTGCTTTTTCCCCAGGTCTCCACGCCCTTGTGTGTTTCTTTTGCTTAACGTTTGCCACCTGAAGCCAGCCTCTCTTGCCCATCTTCCTCAGTTTCAGAGGGTAGATATTTCAGGGTTGCTTTTTCCCCAGGTCTCCACGCCTTTGGGTTTTGTTTTTGCTTAAGGATTGCCACCTGAGGTAGCCTCTGTTGCCCATCTTCCTCAGTATCAGAGGGTGGATTTCTCCGTGTTGCTTTTTCCCCAGGTCTCCACGCCCTTGTGTGTTTCTTTTGCTTAACGTTTGCCACCTGAAGACAGCCTCTCTTGCCCATCTTCCTCAGTTTCAGAGGGTAGATATTTCAGGGTTGCTTTTTCCCCACGTCTCCACGCCCTTGTGTGTTTCTTTTGCTTAACGTTTGCCACCTGAAGACAGCCTCTGTTGCCCATCTTCCTCAGTTTCAGAGGGTTGATATTTCAGGGTTTCTTTTTCCCTAGGTCTCCACGCCCTTGTGTGTTTGTTTTGCTTAACGATTGCCACATGAGGTAGCCTCTGTTGTCCATCTTCCTCAGTTTCAGAGGGTGGATTTCTCCGTGTTGCTTTTTCCACAGGACTCCACGCCTTTGTGTGTTTCTTTTGCATAACGATTGCCACCTGAGGTAGCCTCTGTTGCCCATCCTCGTCAGTTTCAGAGGGTAGATTTCTCAGTGCTGCTTTTTCCCCAGGTCTCCACGCCCTTGTGTGTTTCTTTTGCTTAAAGTTTGCCAGCTGAAGCCAGCCTCTCTTGCCCATCTTCCTCAGTTTCAGAGGGTAGATATTTCAGGGTTGCTTTTTACCCAGGTCTCCACGCCTTTGGGTTTTGTTTTTGCTTAACGATTGCCACCTGAGCTAGCCTCTCTTGCCCATCTTCCTGAGTTTCAGAGGGTCGATTTCTCCGTGTTGCTTTTTCCCCAGGTCTCCACGCCCTTGTGTGTTTCTTTTGCTTAACGTTTGCCACCTGAAGCCAGCCTCCCTTGCCCATCTTCCTCAGTTTCAGAGGGTAGATATTTCAGGGTTGCTTTTTCCCCAGGTCTCCACGGGTTTGTGTTTTGTTTTTGCTTAACGATTGCCACCTGAGGTAGCCTCTGTTGCCCATCTTCCTCAGTTTCAGAGGGTGGATTTCTCCGTGTTGCTTTTTCCACAGGTCTCCACGCCCTTGTGTGTTTCTTTTGCTTAACGATTGCCACCTGAGCTAGCCTCTGTTGCCCATCCTCGTCAGTTTCAGAGGGTAGATTTCTCAGTGCTACTTTTTCCCCAGGTCTCCACGCCCTTGTGTGTTTATTATGTTTAAAGTTGGACACCTGAAGCCAGGCTCTCTTGCCCATCTTCCTCAGTTTCAGAGGGTAGATATTTCAGGGTTGCTTTTTCCCCAGGTCTCCACGCCTTTGGGTTTTGTTTTTGCTTAACGATTGCCACCTGAGCTAGCCTCTCTTTCCCATCTTCCTGAGTTTCAGATGGTCGATTTCTCCGTGTTGCTTTTTCCCCAGGTCTCCACGCCCTTGTGTGTTTCTTTTGCTTAACGTTTGCCACCTGAAGCCAGCCTCTCTTGCCCATCTTCCTCAGTTTCAGAGGGTAGATATTTCAGGGTTGCTTTTTCCCCAGGTCTCCACGCCTTTTGGCTTTGTTTTTGCTTAACGATTGCCACCTGAGGTAGCCTCTGTTGCCCATCTTCCTCAGTTTCAGAGGGTGGATTTCTCCGTGTTGCTTTTTCCCCAGTTCTCCACGCCCTTGTGTGTTTCTTTTGCTTAAAGATTGCCACCTGAGCTAGCCTCTGTTGCCCATCTTCGTCCGTTTCAGAGGGTGGATTTCTCAGTGTTGCCTTTTCGCCAGCTCCCCACGCCCTTGTGTGTTTCTTTTGCTTAAAGATTGTCACCTGAGCTAGGCACTGTTGCCCTGCTTCCTCAGTTTCAGAGGGTACCTTTTTCAGGGTAGCTTTTTGACCGGGTCTCCTCGCCATTGTATTTTTCTATTTCACTTTTTTTGCATAAAGATTGCCACCTGAGCTAGCCTCTGTTGCCCATCTTCTTCGGTTTCAGAGGGTAGATTTCTCAGTGTTTCTTTTTCGCCAGCTCTCCACGCTCTTGCGAATTTTTTTTTTCTGCTTAAAGGTTGCAACCTGAGCTAGCTTCCTTTGCCCATGTTCGTCAGTTTCAGAGGGTAGATTTCTCAGTGCTGCTTTTTCCCCAGGTCTCCACGCCCTTGTGTGTTTCTTTTGCTTAAAGTTTGCCACCTGAAGCCAGCCTCTCTTGCCCAACTTCCTCAGTTTCAGAGGGTAGATATTTCAGGGTTGCTTTTTCCCCAGGTCTCCACGCCTTTGTGTTTTGTTTTTGCTTAACGTATGCCACCTAGGTAGCCTCTGTTGCCCATCATCCTCAGTTTCAGAGGGTGGATTTCTCCGTGTTGCTTTTTCCACAGGTCTCCACGCCCTTGTGTGTTTCTTTTGCTTGACGATTGCCACCTGAGGTACCCTCTGTTGCTCATCCTAGTCAGTTTCAGAGGGTTGATTTCTCAGTGCTGCTTTTTCCCCAGCTCTCCAGGCCCTTGTGTGTTTCTTTTGTTTAAAGTTTGCAACCTGAAGCCAGCCTCTCTTGCCCATCTTCCTCAGTTTCAGAGGGTAGATATTTCAGGGTTGCTTTTTCCCCAGGTCTTCACGCCTTAGTGTTTTGTTTTTGCTTAACGATTGCCACCTGGGCTAGCCTCTGTTGCCCATCTTCCTCAGTTTCAGAGGGTGGATTTCTCCGTGTTGCTTTTTCCCCAGTTCTCCACGCCCTTGTGTGTTTCTTTTGCTTAAAGATTGCCACCTGAGCTAGCCTCTGTTGCCCATCTTCGTCCGTTTCAGAGGGTGGATTTCTCAGTGTTGCCTTTTCGCCAGCTCCCCACGCCCTTGTGTGTTTCTTTTGCTTAAAGATTGTCACCTGAGCTAGGCACTGTTGCCCTGCTTCCTCAGTTTCAGAGGGTACCTTTTTCAGGGTAACTTTTTGACCGGGTCTCCTCGCCAATGTATTTTTCTATTTCACTTTTTTTGCATAAAGATTGCCACCTGAGCTAGCCTCTGTTGCCCATCTTCTTCGGTTTCAGAGGGTAGATTTCTCAGTGTTGCTTTTTCGCCAGCTCTCCACGCCCTTGCGTCTTTTTTTTTTTCTGATTAAAGGTTGCAACCTGAGCTAGCTTCTTTTGCCCATGTTCGTCATTTTCAGAGGGTTGATTTCTCCGTGTTGCTTTTTCCCCAGGTCTCCACGCCCTTGTGTGTTTCTTTTGCTTAACGATTGCCACCTGAGGTGGCCTCTGTTGCCCATCCTCATCAGTTTCAGAAGGTAGATTTCTAAGTGCTGCTTTTCCCCCAGGTCTCCACGCCCTTGTGTGTTTCTTTTGCTTAAAGTTTGCCACCTGAAGCCAGCCTCTCTTGCCCATCTTCCTCAGTTTCAGAGGTTAGATATTTCAGGGTTGCTTTTTCCCCAGGTCTCCACGCCTTTGGGTTTTGTTTTTGCTTAACGATTGCCACCTGAGGTAGCCTCTGTTGCCCATCTTCCTCAGTTTCAGAGGGTGGATTTCTCCGTGTTGCTTTTTCACCATGTCTCCACGCCCTTGTGTGTTTCTTTTGCTTAACGATTGCCACCTGAGGTAGCCTCTGTTGCCCATCCTCGTCACTTTCAGAGGGTAGATTTCTCAGTGCTGCTTTTTCCCCAGCTCTCCACGCCCTTGTGTGTTTCTTTTGCTTAAAGTTTGCCACCTGAAGCCAGCCTCTCTTGCCCATCTTCCTCAGTTTCAGAGGGTAGATATTTCAGGGTTGCTTTTTCCCCAGGTCTCCACGCCTTTGGGTTTTGTTTTTGCTTAACGATTGCCACCTGAGCTAGCCTCTGTTGCCCATCTTCCTCAATTTCAGAGGGTTGATATTTCAGGGTTGCTTTTTCCAAAGGTCTCCACGCCCTTGTGTGTTTCTTTTGCTTAACGATTTCCACCTGAGGTAGCATCTGTTGCCCATCCTCATCAGTTTCAGAAGGTTGATTTCTCAGTGCTGCTTTTCCCCCAGGTCTCCACGCCCTTGTGTGTTTGTTTTGCTTAAAGTTTGCCACCTGAGCCAGCCTCTCTTGCCCATCTTCCACAGTTTCAGACGGTAGATATTTCAGGGTTGCTTTTTCCCCAGGTCTCCACGCCTTTGGGTTTTCTTTTTGCTTAAGGATTGCCACCTGAGGTAGCCTCTGTTGCCCATCTTCCTCAGTTTCAGAGGGTGGATTTCTCAGTGTTGCTTTTTCCACAGGTCTCCACGCCCTTGTGTGTTTCTTTTGCTTAACGATTGCCACCTGACCTAGCCTCTGTTGCCCATCCTCGTCAGTTTCAGAGGGTAGATTTCTCCGTGTTGCTTTTTCCCCAGGTCTCCACGCCCTTGTGTGTTTCTTTTGCTTAACGTTTGCCACCTGAAGCCAGCCTCTCTTGCCCATCTTCCTCAGTTTCAGAGGGTAGATATTTCAGGGTTGCTTTTTCCCCAGGTCTCCACGCCTTTGGGTTTTGTTTTTGCTTAAGGATTGCCACCTGAGGTAGCCTCTGTTGCCCATCTTCCTCAGTATCAGAGGGTGGATTTCTCCGTGTTGCTTTTTCCCCAGGTCTCCACGCCCTTGTGTGTTTCTTTTGCTTAACGTTTGCCACCTGAAGACAGCCTCTCTTGCCCATCTTCCTCAGTTTCAGAGGGTAGATATTTCAGGGTTGCTTTTTCCCCACGTCTCCACGCCCTTGTGTGTTTCTTTTGCTTAACGTTTGCCACCTGAAGACAGCCTCTGTTGCCCATCTTCCTCAGTTTCAGAGGGTTGATATTTCAGGGTTTCTTTTTCCCTAGGTCTCCACGCCCTTGTGTGTTTCTTTTGCTTAACGATTGCCACATGAGGTAGCCTCTGTTGTCC
The DNA here is from genome assembly GCF_041296235.1 of Equus asinus. Classification (NCBI taxonomy): domain Eukaryota; kingdom Metazoa; phylum Chordata; class Mammalia; order Perissodactyla; family Equidae; genus Equus; species Equus asinus. The sequence continues at coordinate 579,352 of NC_091802.1, forward strand.
ATCTTCCTCAGTTTCAGAGGGTGGATTTCTCCGTGTTGCTTTTTCCACAGGACTCCACGCCTTTGTGTGTTTCTTTTGCATAACGATTGCCACCTGAGGTAGCCTCTGTTGCCCATCCTCGTCAGTTTCAGAGGGTAGATTTCTCAGTGCTGCTTTTTCCCCAGGTCTCCACGCCCTTGTGTGTTTCTTTTGCTTAAAGTTTGCCAGCTGAAGCCAGCCTCTCTTGCCCATCTTCCTCAGTGTCAGAGGGTAGATATTTCAGGGTTGCTTTTTACCCAGGTCTCCACGCCTTTGGGTTTTGTTTTTGCTTAACGATTGCCACCTGAGCTAGCCTCTGTTGCCCATCTTCCTCAATTTCAGAGGGTTGATATTTCAGGGTTGCTTTTTCCAAAGGTCTCCACGCCCTTGTGTGTTTCTTTTGCTTAACGATTTCCACCTGAGGTAGCATCTGTTGCCCATCCTCATCAGTTTCAGAAGGTTGATTTCTCAGTGCTGCTTTTCCCCCAGGTCTCCACGCCCTTGTGTGTTTGTTTTGCTTAAAGTTTGCCACCTGAGCCAGCCTCTCTTGCCCATCTTCCACAGTTTCAGACGGTAGATATTTCAGGGTTGCTTTTTCCCCAGGTCTCCACGCCTTTGGGTTTTCTTTTTGCTTAAGGATTGCCACCTGAGGTAGCCTCTGTTGCCCATCTTCCTCAGTTTCAGAGGGTGGATTTCTCAGTGTTGCTTTTTCCCCAGGTCTCCACGCCCTTGTGTGTTTCTTTTGCTTAACGATTGCCACCTGACCTAGCCTCTGTTGCCCATCCTCGTCAGTTTCAGAGGGTAGATTTCTCCGTGTTGCTTTTTCCCCAGGTCTCCACGCCCTTGTGTGTTTCTTTTGCTTAACGTTTGCCACCTGAAGCCAGCCTCTCTTGCCCATCTTCCTCAGTTTCAGAGGGTAGATATTTCAGGGTTGCTTTTTCCCCAGGTCTCCACGCCTTTGGGTTTTGTTTTTGCTTAAGGATTGCCACCTGAGGTAGCCTCTGTTGCCCATCTTCCTCAGTATCAGAGGGTGGATTTCTCCGTGTTGCTTTTTCCCCAGGTCTCCACGCCCTTGTGTGTTTCTTTTGCTTAACGTTTGCCACCTGAAGACAGCCTCTCTTGCCCATCTTCCTCAGTTTCAGAGGGTAGATATTTCAGGGTTGCTTTTTCCCCACGTCTCCACGCCCTTGTGTGTTTCTTTTGCTTAACGTTTGCCACCTGAAGACAGCCTCTGTTGCCCATCTTCCTCAGTTTCAGAGGGTTGATATTTCAGGGTTTCTTTTTCCCTAGGTCTCCACGCCCTTGTGTGTTTCTTTTGCTTAACGATTGCCACATGAGGTAGCCTCTGTTGTCCATCTTTCTCAGTTTCAGAGGGTGGATTTCTCCGTGTTGCTTTTTCCACAGGACTCCACGCCTTTGTGTGTTTCTTTTGCATAACGATTGCCACCTGAGGTAGCCTCTGTTGCCCATCCTCGTCAGTTTCAGAGGGTCGATTTCTCCGTGTTGCTTTTTCCCCAGGTCTCCACGCCCTTGTGTGTTTCTTTTGCTTAACGTTTGCCACCTGAAGCCAGCCTCCCTTGCCCATCTTCCTCAGTTTCAGAGGGTAGATATTTCAGGGTTGCTTTTTCCCCAGGTCTCCACGGGTTTGTGTTTTGTTTTTGCTTAACGATTGCCACCTGAGGTAGCCTCTGTTGCCCATCTTCCTCAGTTTCAGAGGGTGGATTTCTCCGTGTTGCTTTTTCCACAGGTCTCCACGCCCTTGTGTGTTTCTTTTGCTTAACGATTGCCACCTGAGCTAGCCTCTGTTGCCCATCCTCGTCAGTTTCAGAGGGTAGATTTCTCAGTGCTGCTTTTTCCCCAGGTCTCCACGCCCTTGTGTGTTTATTATGTTTAAAGTTGGACACCTGAAGCCAGGCTCTCTTGCCCATCTTCCTCAGTTTCAGAGGGTAGATATTTCAGGGTTGCTTTTTCCCCAGGTCTCCACGCCTTTGGGTTTTGTTTTTGCTTAACGATTGCCACCTGAGCTAGCCTCTCTTTCCCATCTTCCTGAGTTTCAGATGGTCGATTTCTCCGTGTTGCTTTTTCCCCAGGTCTCCACGCCCTTGTGTGTTTCTCTTGCTTAACGTTTGCCACCTGAAGCCAGCCTCTCTTGCCCATCTTCCTCAGTTTCAGAGGGTAGATATTTCAGGGTTGCTTTTTCCCCAGGTCTCCACGCCTTTTGGCTTTGTTTTTGCTTAACGATTGCCACCTGAGGTAGCCTCTGTTGCCCATCTTCCTCAGTTTCAGAGGGTGGATTTCTCCGTGTTGCTTTTTCCCCATGTCTCCACGCCCTTGTGTGTTTCTTTTGCTTAAAGATTGCCACCTGAGCTAGCCTCTGTTGCCCATCTTCGTCCGTTTCAGAGGGTGGATTTCTCAGTGTTGCCTTTTCGCCAGCTCCCCACGCCCTTGTGTGTTTCTTTTGCTTAAAGATTGTCACCTGAGCTAGGCACTGTTGCCCTGCTTCCTCAGTTTCAGAGGGTACCTTTTTCAGGGTAGCTTTTTGACCGGGTCTCCTCGCCATTGTATTTTTCTATTTCACTTTTTTTGCATAAAGATTGCCACCTGAGCTAGCCTCTGTTGCCCATCTTCTTCGGTTTCAGAGGGTAGATTTCTCAGTGTTTCTTTTTCGCCAGCTCTCCACGCTCTTGCGAATTTTTTTTTTCTGCTTAAAGGTTGCAACCTGAGCTAGCTTCCTTTGCCCATGTTCGTCAGTTTCAGAGGGTAGATTTCTCAGTGCTGCTTTTTCCCCAGGTCTCCACGCCCTTGTGTGTTTCTTTTGCTTAAAGTTTGCCACCTGAAGCCAGCCTCTCTTGCCCAACTTCCTCAGTTTCAGAGGGTAGATATTTCAGGGTTGCTTTTTCCCCAGGTCTCCACGCCTTTGTGTTTTGTTTTTGCTTAACGTATGCCACCTGAGGTAGCCTCTGTTGCCCATCATCCTCAGTTTCAGAGGGTGGATTTCTCCGTGTTGCTTTTTCCACAGGTCTCCACGCCCTTGTGTGTTTCTTTTGCTTGACGATTGCCACCTGAGGTACCCTCTGTTGCTCATCCTAGTCAGTTTCAGTGGGTTGATTTCTCAGTGCTGCTTTTTCCCCAGCTCTCCAGGCCCTTGTGTGTTTCTTTTGTTTAAAGTTTGCAACCTGAAGCCAGCCTCTCTTGCCCATCTTCCTCAGTTTCAGAGGGTAGATATTTCAGGGTTGCTTTTTCCCCAGGTCTTCACGCCTTAGTGTTTTGTTTTTGCTTAACGATTGCCACCTGGGCTAGCCTCTGTTGCCCATCTTCCTCAGTTTCAGAGGGTGGATTTCTCCGTGTTGCTTTTTCCCCAGTTCTCCACGCCCTTGTGTGTTTCTTTTGCTTAAAGATTGCCACCTGAGCTAGCCTCTGTTGCCCATCTTCGTCCGTTTCAGAGGGTGGATTTCTCAGTGTTGCCTTTTCGCCAGCTCCCCACGCCCTTGTGTGTTTCTTTTGCTTAAAGATTGTCACCTGAGCTAGGCACTGTTGCCCTGCTTCCTCAGTTTCAGAGGGTACCTTTTTCAGGGTAACTTTTTGACCGGGTCTCCTCGCCAATGTATTTTTCTATTTCACTTTTTTTGCATAAAGATTGCCACCTGAGCTAGCCTCTGTTGCCCATCTTCTTCGGTTTCAGAGGGTAGATTTCTCAGTGTTGCTTTTTCGCCAGCTCTCCACGCCCTTGCGTCTTTTTTTTTTTCTGATTAAAGGTTGCAACCTGAGCTAGCTTCTTTTGCCCATCTTCCTCAATTTCAGAGGGTTGATATTTCAGGGTTGCTTTTTCCAAAGGTCTCCACGCCCTTGTGTGTTTCTTTTGCTTAACGATTTCCACCTGAGGTAGCATCTGTTGCCCATCCTCATCAGTTTCAGAAGGTTGATTTCTCAGTGCTGCTTTTCCCCCAGGTCTCCACGCCCTTGTGTGTTTGTTTTGCTTAAAGTTTGCCACCTGAGCCAGCCTCTCTTGCCCATCTTCCACAGTTTCAGACGGTAGATATTTCAGGGTTGCTTTTTCCCCAGGTCTCCACGCCTTTGGGTTTTGTTTTTGCTTAAGGATTGCCACCTGAGGTAGCCTCTGTTGCCCATCTTCCTCAGTTTCAGAGGGTGGATTTCTCAGTGTTGCTTTTTCCACAGGTCTCCACGCCCTTGTGTGTTTCTTTTGCTTAACGATTGCCACCTGACCTAGCCTCTGTTGCCCATCCTCGTCAGTTTCAGAGGGTAGATTTCTCCGTGTTGCTTTTTCCCCAGGTCTCCACGCCCTTGTGTGTTTCTTTTGCTTAACGTTTGCCACCTGAAGCCAGCCTCTCTTGCCCATCTTCCTCAGTTTCAGAGGGTAGATATTTCAGGGTTGCTTTTTCCCCAGGTCTCCACGCCTTTGGGTTTTGTTTTTGCTTAAGGATTGCCACCTGAGGTAGCCTCTGTTGCCCATCTTCCTCAGTATCAGAGGGTGGATTTCTCCGTGTTGCTTTTTCCCCAGGTCTCCACGCCCTTGTGTGTTTCTTTTGCTTAACGTTTGCCACCTGAAGACAGCCTCTCTTGCCCATCTTCCTCAGTTTCAGAGGGTAGATATTTCAGGGTTGCTTTTTCCCCACGTCTCCACGCCCTTGTGTGTTTCTTTTGCTTAACGTTTGCCACCTGAAGACAGCCTCTGTTGCCCATCTTCCTCAGTTTCAGAGGGTTGATATTTCAGGGTTTCTTTTTCCCTAGGTCTCCACGCCCTTGTGTGTTTCTTTTGCTTAACGATTGCCACATGAGGTAGCCTCTGTTGTCCATCTTCCTCAGTTTCAGAGGGTGGATTTCTCCGTGTTGCTTTTTCCACAGGACTCCACGCCTTTGTGTGTTTCTTTTGCATAACGATTGCCACCTGAGGTAGCCTCTGTTGCCCATCCTCGTCAGTTTCAGAGGGTAGATTTCTCAGTGCTGCTTTTTCCCCAGGTCTCCACGCCCTTGTGTGTTTCTTTTGCTTAAAGTTTGCCAGCTGAAGCCAGCCTCTCTTGCCCATCTTCCTCAGTGTCAGAGGGTAGATATTTCAGGGTTGCTTTTTACCCAGGTCTCCACGCCTTTGGGTTTTGTTTTTGCTTAACGATTGCCACCTGAGCTAGCCTCTGTTGCCCATCTTCCTCAATTTCAGAGGGTTGATATTTCAGGGTTGCTTTTTCCAAAGGTCTCCACGCCCTTGTGTGTTTCTTTTGCTTAACGATTTCCACCTGAGGTAGCATCTGTTGCCCATCCTCATCAGTTTCAGAAGGTTGATTTCTCAGTGCTGCTTTTCCCCCAGGTCTCCACGCCCTTGTGTGTTTGTTTTGCTTAAAGTTTGCCACCTGAGCCAGCCTCTCTTGCCCATCTTCCACAGTTTCAGACGGTAGATATTTCAGGGTTGCTTTTTCCCCAGGTCTCCACGCCTTTGGGTTTTGTTTTTGCTTAAGGATTGCCACCTGAGGTAGCCTCTGTTGCCCATCTTCCTCAGTTTCAGAGGGTGGATTTCTCAGTGTTGCTTTTTCCACAGGTCTCCACGCCCTTGTGTGTTTCTTTTGCTTAACGATTGCCACCTGACCTAGCCTCTGTTGCCCATCCTCGTCAGTTTCAGAGGGTAGATTTCTCCGTGTTGCTTTTTCCCCAGGTCTCCACGCCCTTGTGTGTTTCTTTTGCTTAACGTTTGCCACCTGAAGCCAGCCTCTCTTGCCCATCTTCCTCAGTTTCAGAGGGTAGATATTTCAGGGTTGCTTTTTCCCCAGGTCTCCACGCCTTTGGGTTTTGTTTTTGCTTAAGGATTGCCACCTGAGGTAGCCTCTGTTGCCCATCTTCCTCAGTATCAGAGGGTGGATTTCTCCGTGTTGCTTTTTCCCCAGGTCTCCACGCCCTTGTGTGTTTCTTTTGCTTAACGTTTGCCACCTGAAGACAGCCTCTCTTGCCCATCTTCCTCAGTTTCAGAGGGTAGATATTTCAGGGTTGCTTTTTCCCCACGTCTCCACGCCCTTGTGTGTTTCTTTTGCTTAACGTTTGCCACCTGAAGACAGCCTCTGTTGCCCATCTTCCTCAGTTTCAGAGGGTTGATATTTCAGGGTTTCTTTTTCCCTAGGTCTCCACGCCCTTGTGTGTTTCTTTTGCTTAACGATTGCCACATGAGGTAGCCTCTGTTGTCCATCTTTCTCAGTTTCAGAGGGTGGATTTCTCCGTGTTGCTTTTTCCACAGGACTCCACGCCTTTGTGTGTTTCTTTTGCATAACGATTGCCACCTGAGGTAGCCTCTGTTGCCCATCCTCGTCAGTTTCAGAGGGTCGATTTCTCCGTGTTGCTTTTTCCCCAGGTCTCCACGCCCTTGTGTGTTTCTTTTGCTTAACGTTTGCCACCTGAAGCCAGCCTCCCTTGCCCATCTTCCTCAGTTTCAGAGGGTAGATATTTCAGGGTTGCTTTTTCCCCAGGTCTCCACGGGTTTGTGTTTTGTTTTTGCTTAACGATTGCCACCTGAGGTAGCCTCTGTTGCCCATCTTCCTCAGTTTCAGAGGGTGGATTTCTCCGTGTTGCTTTTTCCACAGGTCTCCACGCCCTTGTGTGTTTCTTTTGCTTAACGATTGCCACCTGAGCTAGCCTCTGTTGCCCATCCTCGTCAGTTTCAGAGGGTAGATTTCTCAGTGCTGCTTTTTCCCCAGGTCTCCACGCCCTTGTGTGTTTATTATGTTTAAAGTTGGACACCTGAAGCCAGGCTCTCTTGCCCATCTTCCTCAGTTTCAGAGGGTAGATATTTCAGGGTTGCTTTTTCCCCAGGTCTCCACGCCTTTGGGTTTTGTTTTTGCTTAACGATTGCCACCTGAGCTAGCCTCTCTTTCCCATCTTCCTGAGTTTCAGATGGTCGATTTCTCCGTGTTGCTTTTTCCCCAGGTCTCCACGCCCTTCTGTGTTTCTCTTGCTTAACGTTTGCCACCTGAAGCCAGCCTCTCTTGCCCATCTTCCTCAGTTTCAGAGGGTAGATATTTCAGGGTTGCTTTTTCCCCAGGTCTCCACGCCTTTTGGCTTTGTTTTTGCTTAACGATTGCCACCTGAGGTAGCCTCTGTTGCCCATCTTCCTCAGTTTCAGAGGGTGGATTTCTCCGTGTTGCTTTTTCCCCATGTCTCCACGCCCTTGTGTGTTTCTTTTGCTTAAAGATTGCCACCTGAGCTAGCCTCTGTTGCCCATCTTCGTCCGTTTCAGAGGGTGGATTTCTCAGTGTTGCCTTTTCGCCAGCTCCCCACGCCCTTGTGTGTTTCTTTTGCTTAAAGATTGTCACCTGAGCTAGGCACTGTTGCCCTGCTTCCTCAGTTTCAGAGGGTACCTTTTTCAGGGTAGCTTTTTGACCGGGTCTCCTCGCCATTGTATTTTTCTATTTCACTTTTTTTGCATAAAGATTGCCACCTGAGCTAGCCTCTGTTGCCCATCTTCTTCGGTTTCAGAGGGTAGATTTCTCAGTGTTTCTTTTTCGCCAGCTCTCCACGCTCTTGCGAATTTTTTTTTTCTGCTTAAAGGTTGCAACCTGAGCTAGCTTCCTTTGCCCATGTTCGTCAGTTTCAGAGGGTAGATTTCTCAGTGCTGCTTTTTCCCCAGGTCTCCACGCCCTTGTGTGTTTCTTTTGCTTAAAGTTTGCCACCTGAAGCCAGCCTCTCTTGCCCAACTTCCTCAGTTTCAGAGGGTAGATATTTCAGGGTTGCTTTTTCCCCAGGTCTCCACGCCTTTGTGTTTTGTTTTTGCTTAACGTATGCCACCTGAGGTAGCCTCTGTTGCCCATCATCCTCAGTTTCAGAGGGTGGATTTCTCCGTGTTGCTTTTTCCACAGGTCTCCACGCCCTTGTGTGTTTCTTTTGCTTGACGATTGCCACCTGAGGTACCCTCTGTTGCTCATCCTCGTCAGTTTCAGAGGGTTGATTTCTCAGTGCTGCTTTTTCCCCAGCTCTCCAGGCCCTTGTGTGTTTCTTTTGTTTAAAGTTTGCAACCTGAAGCCAGCCTCTCTTGCCCATCTTCCTCAGTTTCAGAGGGTAGATATTTCAGGGTTGCTTTTTCCCCAGGTCTTCACGCCTTAGTGTTTTGTTTTTGCTTAACGATTGCCACCTGGGCTAGCCTCTGTTGCCCATCTTCCTCAGTTTCAGAGGGTGGATTTCTCCGTGTTGCTTTTTCCCCAGTTCTCCACGCCCTTGTGTGTTTCTTTTGCTTAAAGATTGCCACCTGAGCTAGCCTCTGTTGCCCATCTTCGTCCGTTTCAGAGGGTGGATTTCTCAGTGTTGCCTTTTCGCCAGCTCCCCACGCCCTTGTGTGTTTCTTTTGCTTAAAGATTGTCACCTGAGCTAGGCACTGTTGCCCTGCTTCCTCAGTTTCAGAGGGTACCTTTTTCAGGGTAACTTTTTGACCGGGTCTCCTCGCCAATGTATTTTTCTATTTCACTTTTTTTGCATAAAGATTGCCACCTGAGCTAGCCTCTGTTGCCCATCTTCTTCGGTTTCAGAGGGTAGATTTCTCAGTGTTGCTTTTTCGCCAGCTCTCCACGCCCTTGCGTCTTTTTTTTTTTCTGATTAAAGGTTGCAACCTGAGCTAGCTTCTTTTGCCCATGTTCGTCATTTTCAGAGGGTTGATTTCTCCGTGTTGCTTTTTCCCCAGGTCTCCACGCCCTTGTGTGTTTCTTTTGCTTAACGATTGCCACCTGAGGTGGCCTCTGTTGCCCATCCTCATCAGTTTCAGAAGGTAGATTTCTAAGTGCTGCTTTTCCCCCAGGTCTCCACGCCCTTGTGTGTTTCTTTTGCTTAAAGTTTGCCACCTGAAGCCAGCCTCTCTTGCCCATCTTCCTCAGTTTCAGAGGTTAGATATTTCAGGGTTGCTTTTTCCCCAGGTCTCCACGCCTTTGGGTTTTGTTTTTGCTTAACGATTGCCACCTGAGGTAGCCTCTGTTGCCCATCTTCCTCAGTTTCAGAGGGTGGATTTCTCCGTGTTGCTTTTTCACCATGTCTCCACGCCCTTGTGTGTTTCTTTTGCTTAACGATTGCCACCTGAGGTAGCCTCTGTTGCCCATCCTCGTCACTTTCAGAGGGTAGATTTCTCAGTGCTGCTTTTTCCCCAGCTCTCCACGCCCTTGTGTGTTTCTTTTGCTTAAAGTTTGCCACCTGAAGCCAGCCTCTCTTGCCCATCTTCCTCAGTTTCAGAGGGTAGATATTTCAGGGTTGCTTTTTCCCCAGGTCTCCACGCCTTTGGGTTTTGTTTTTGCTTAACGATTGCCACCTGAGCTAGCCTCTGTTGCCCATCTTCCTCAATTTCAGAGGGTTGATATTTCAGGGTTGCTTTTTCCAAAGGTCTCCACGCCCTTGTGTGTTTCTTTTGCTTAACGATTTCCACCTGAGGTAGCATCTGTTGCCCATCCTCATCAGTTTCAGAAGGTTGATTTCTCAGTGCTGCTTTTCCCCCAGGTCTCCACGCCCTTGTGTGTTTGTTTTGCTTAAAGTTTGCCACCTGAGCCAGCCTCTCTTGCCCATCTTCCACAGTTTCAGACGGTAGATATTTCAGGGTTGCTTTTTCCCCAGGTCTCCACGCCTTTGGGTTTTGTTTTTGCTTAAGGATTGCCACCTGAGGTAGCCTCTGTTGCCCATCTTCCTCAGTTTCAGAGGGTGGATTTCTCAGTGTTGCTTTTTCCACAGGTCTCCACGCCCTTGTGTGTTTCTTTTGCTTAACGATTGCCACCTGACCTAGCCTCTGTTGCCCATCCTCGTCAGTTTCAGAGGGTAGATTTCTCCGTGTTGCTTTTTCCCCAGGTCTCCACGCCCTTGTGTGTTTCTTTTGCTTAACGTTTGCCACCTGAAGCCAGCCTCTCTTGCCCATCTTCCTCAGTTTCAGAGGGTAGATATTTCAGGGTTGCTTTTTCCCCAGGTCTCCACGCCTTTGGGTTTTGTTTTTGCTTAAGGATTGCCACCTGAGGTAGCCTCTGTTGCCCATCTTCCTCAGTATCAGAGGGTGGATTTCTCCGTGTTGCTTTTTCCCCAGGTCTCCACGCCCTTGTGTGTTTCTTTTGCTTAACGTTTGCCACCTGAAGACAGCCTCTCTTGCCCATCTTCCTCAGTTTCAGAGGGTAGATATTTCAGGGTTGCTTTTTCCCCACGTCTCCACGCCCTTGTGTGTTTCTTTTGCTTAACGTTTGCCACCTGAAGACAGCCTCTGTTGCCCATCTTCCTCAGTTTCAGAGGGTTGATATTTCAGGGTTTCTTTTTCCCTAGGTCTCCACGCCCTTGTGTGTTTCTTTTGCTTAACGATTGCCACATGAGGTAGCCTCTGTTGTCCATCTTCCTCAGTTTCAGAGGGTGGATTTCTCCGTGTTGCTTTTTCCACAGGACTCCACGCCTTTGTGTGTTTCTTTTGCATAACGATTGCCACCTGAGGTAGCCTCTGTTGCCCATCCTCGTCAGTTTCAGAGGGTAGATTTCTCAGTGCTGCTTTTTCCCCAGGTCTCCACGCCCTTGTGTGTTTCTTTTGCTTAAAGTTTGCCAGCTGAAGCCAGCCTCTCTTGCCCATCTTCCTCAGTGTCAGAGGGTAGATATTTCAGGGTTGCTTTTTACCCAGGTCTCCACGCCTTTGGGTTTTGTTTTTGCTTAACGATTGCCACCTGAGCTAGCCTCTGTTGCCCATCTTCCTCAATTTCAGAGGGTTGATATTTCAGGGTTGCTTTTTCCAAAGGTCTCCACGCCCTTGTGTGTTTCTTTTGCTTAACGATTTCCACCTGAGGTAGCATCTGTTGCCCATCCTCATCAGTTTCAGAAGGTTGATTTCTCAGTGCTGCTTTTCCCCCAGGTCTCCACGCCCTTGTGTGTTTGTTTTGCTTAAAGTTTGCCACCTGAGCCAGCCTCTCTTGCCCATCTTCCACAGTTTCAGACGGTAGATATTTCAGGGTTGCTTTTTCCCCAGGTCTCCACGCCTTTGGGTTTTGTTTTTGCTTAAGGATTGCCACCTGAGGTAGCCTCTGTTGCCCATCTTCCTCAGTTTCAGAGGGTGGATTTCTCAGTGTTGCTTTTTCCACAGGTCTCCACGCCCTTGTGTGTTTCTTTTGCTTAACGATTGCCACCTGAAGCCAGCCTCTCTTGCCCATCTTCCTCAGTTTCAGAGGGTAGATATTTCAGGGTTGCTTTTTCCCCAGGTCTCCACGCCTTTGGGTTTTGTTTTTGCTTAAGGATTGCCACCTGAGGTAGCCTCTGTTGCCCATCTTCCTCAGTATCAGAGGGTGGATTTCTCCGTGTTGCTTTTTCCCCAGGTCTCCACGCCCTTGTGTGTTTCTTTTGCTTAACGTTTGCCACCTGAAGACAGCCTCTCTTGCCCATCTTCCTCAGTTTCAGAGGGTAGATATTTCAGGGTTGCTTTTTCCCCACGTCTCCACGCCCTTGTGTGTTTCTTTTGCTTAACGTTTGCCACCTGAAGACAGCCTCTGTTGCCCATCTTCCTCAGTTTCAGAGGGTTGATATTTCAGGGTTTCTTTTTCCCTAGGTCTCCACGCCCTTGTGTGTTTCTTTTGCTTAACGATTGCCACATGAGGTAGCCTCTGTTGTCCATCTTTCTCAGTTTCAGAGGGTGGATTTCTCCGTGTTGCTTTTTCCACAGGACTCCACGCCTTTGTGTGTTTCTTTTGCATAACGATTGCCACCTGAGGTAGCCTCTGTTGCCCATCCTCGTCAGTTTCAGAGGGTCGATTTCTCCGTGTTGCTTTTTCCCCAGGTCTCCACGCCCTTGTGTGTTTCTTTTGCTTAACGTTTGCCACCTGAAGCCAGCCTCCCTTGCCCATCTTCCTCAGTTTCAGAGGGTAGATATTTCAGGGTTGCTTTTTCCCCAGGTCTCCACGGGTTTGTGTTTTGTTTTTGCTTAACGATTGCCACCTGAGGTAGCCTCTGTTGCCCATCTTCCTCAGTTTCAGAGGGTGGATTTCTCCGTGTTGCTTTTTCCACAGGTCTCCACGCCCTTGTGTGTTTCTTTTGCTTAACGATTGCCACCTGAGCTAGCCTCTGTTGCCCATCCTCGTCAGTTTCAGAGGGTAGATTACTCAGTGCTGCTTTTTCCCCAGGTCTCCACGCCCTTGTGTGTTTATTATGTTTAAAGTTGGACACCTGAAGCCAGCCTCTCTTGCCCATCTTCCTCAGTTTCAGAGGGTAGATATTTCAGGGTTGCTTTTTCCCCAGGTCTCCACGCCTTTGGGTTTTGTTTTTGCTTAACGATTGCCACCTGAGCTAGCCTCTCTTTCCCATCTTCCTGAGTTTCAGATGGTCGATTTCTCCGTGTTGCTTTTTCCCCAGGTCTCCACGCCCTTGTGTGTTTCTCTTGCTTAACGTTTGCCACCTGAAGCCAGCCTCTCTTGCCCATCTTCCTCAGTTTCAGAGGGTAGATATTTCAGGGTTGCTTTTTCCCCAGGTCTCCACGCCTTTTGGCTTTGTTTTTGCTTAACGATTGCCACCTGAGGTAGCCTCTGTTGCCCATCTTCCTCAGTTTCAGAGGGTGGATTTCTCCGTGTTGCTTTTTCCCCATGTCTCCACGCCCTTGTGTGTTTCTTTTGCTTAAAGATTGCCACCTGAGCTAGCCTCTGTTGCCCATCTTCGTCCGTTTCAGAGGGTGGATTTCTCAGTGTTGCCTTTTCGCCAGCTCCCCACGCCCTTGTGTGTTTCTTTTGCTTAAAGATTGTCACCTGAGCTAGGCACTGTTGCCCTGCTTCCTCAGTTTCAGAGGGTACCTTTTTCAGGGTAGCTTTTTGACCGGGTCTCCTCGCCATTGTATTTTTCTATTTCACTTTTTTTGCATAAAGATTGCCACCTGAGCTAGCCTCTGTTGCCCATCTTCTTCGGTTTCAGAGGGTAGATTTCTCAGTGTTTCTTTTTCGCCAGCTCTCCACGCTCTTGCGAATTTTTTTTTTCTGCTTAAAGGTTGCAACCTGAGCTAGCTTCCTTTGCCCATGTTCGTCAGTTTCAGAGGGTAGATTTCTCAGTGCTGCTTTTTCCCCAGGTCTCCACGCCCTTGTGTGTTTCTTTTGCTTAAAGTTTGCCACCTGAAGCCAGCCTCTCTTGCCCAACTTCCTCAGTTTCAGAGGGTAGATATTTCAGGGTTGCTTTTTCCCCAGGTCTCCACGCCTTTGTGTTTTGTTTTTGCTTAACGTATGCCACCTGAGGTAGCCTCTGTTGCCCATCATCCTCAGTTTCAGAGGGTGGATTTCTCCGTGTTGCTTTTTCCACAGGTCTCCACGCCCTTGTGTGTTTCTTTTGCTTGACGATTGCCACCTGAGGTACCCTCTGTTGCTCATCCTCGTCAGTTTCAGAGGGTTGATTTCTCAGTGCTGCTTTTTCCCCAGCTCTCCAGGCCCTTGTGTGTTTCTTTTGTTTAAAGTTTGCAACCTGAAGCCAGCCTCTCTTGCCCATCTTCCTCAGTTTCAGAGGGTAGATATTTCAGGGTTGCTTTTTCCCCAGGTCTTCACGCCTTAGTGTTTTGTTTTTGCTTAACGATTGCCACCTGGGCTAGCCTCTGTTGCCCATCTTCCTCAGTTTCAGAGGGTGGATTTCTCCGTGTTGCTTTTTCCCCAGTTCTCCACGCCCTTGTGTGTTTCTTTTGCTTAAAGATTGCCACCTGAGCTAGCCTCTGTTGCCCATCTTCGTCCGTTTCAGAGGGTGGATTTCTCAGTGTTGCCTTTTCGCCAGCTCCCCACGCCCTTGTGTGTTTCTTTTGCTTAAAGATTGTCACCTGAGCTAGGCACTGTTGCCCTGCTTCCTCAGTTTCAGAGGGTACCTTTTTCAGGGTAACTTTTTGACCGGGTCTCCTCGCCAATGTATTTTTCTATTTCACTTTTTTTGCATAAAGATTGCCACCTGAGCTAGCCTCTGTTGCCCATCTTCTTCGGTTTCAGAGGGTAGATTTCTCAGTGTTGCTTTTTCGCCAGCTCTCCACGCCCTTGCGTCTTTTTTTTTTTCTGATTAAAGGTTGCAACCTGAGCTAGCTTCTTTTGCCCATGTTCGTCATTTTCAGAGGGTTGATTTCTCCGTGTTGCTTTTTCCCCAGGTCTCCACGCCCTTGTGTGTTTCTTTTGCTTAACGATTGCCACCTGAGGTGGCCTCTGTTGCCCATCCTCATCAGTTTCAGAAGGTAGATTTCTAAGTGCTGCTTTTCCCCCAGGTCTCCACGCCCTTGTGTGTTTCTTTTGCTTAAAGTTTGCCACCTGAAGCCAGCCTCTCTTGCCCATCTTCCTCAGTTTCAGAGGTTAGATATTTCAGGGTTGCTTTTTCCCCAGGTCTCCACGCCTTTGGGTTTTGTTTTTGCTTAACGATTGCCACCTGAGGTAGCCTCTGTTGCCCATCTTCCTCAGTTTCAGAGGGTGGATTTCTCCGTGTTGCTTTTTCACCATGTCTCCACGCCCTTGTGTGTTTCTTTTGCTTAACGATTGCCACCTGAGGTAGCCTCTGTTGCCCATCCTCGTCACTTTCAGAGGGTAGATTTCTCAGTGCTGCTTTTTCCCCAGCTCTCCACGCCCTTGTGTGTTTCTTTTGCTTAAAGTTTGCCACCTGAAGCCAGCCTCTCTTGCCCATCTTCCTCAGTTTCAGAGGGTAGATATTTCAGGGTTGCTTTTTCCCCAGGTCTCCACGCCTTTGGGTTTTGTTTTTGCTTAACGATTGCCACCTGAGCTAGCCTCTGTTGCCCATCTTCCTCAATTTCAGAGGGTTGATATTTCAGGGTTGCTTTTTCCAAAGGTCTCCACGCCCTTGTGTGTTTCTTTTGCTTAAAGATTGCCACCTGAGCTAGCCTCTGTTGCCCATCTTCGTCCGTTTCAGAGGGTGGATTTCTCAGTGTTGCCTTTTCGCCAGCTCCCCACGCCCTTGTGTGTTTCTTTTGCTTAAAGATTGTCACCTGAGCTAGGCACTGTTGCCCTGCTTCCTCAGTTTCAGAGGGTACCTTTTTCAGGGTAACTTTTTGACCGGGTCTCCTCGCCAATGTATTTTTCTATTTCACTTTTTTTGCATAAAGATTGCCACCTGAGCTAGCCTCTGTTGCCCATCTTCTTCGGTTTCAGAGGGTAGATTTCTCAGTGTTGCTTTTTCGCCAGCTCTCCACGCCCTTGCGTCTTTTTTTTTTTCTGATTAAAGGTTGCAACCTGAGCTAGCTTCTTTTGCCCATGTTCGTCATTTTCAGAGGGTTGATTTCTCCGTGTTGCTTTTTCCCCAGGTCTCCACGCCCTTGTGTGTTTCTTTTGCTTAACGATTGCCACCTGAGGTGGCCTCTGTTGCCCATCCTCATCAGTTTCAGAAGGTAGATTTCTAAGTGCTGCTTTTCCCCCAGGTCTCCACGCCCTTGTGTGTTTCTTTTGCTTAAAGTTTGCCACCTGAAGCCAGCCTCTCTTGCCCATCTTCCTCAGTTTCAGAGGTTAGATATTTCAGGGTTGCTTTTTCCCCAGGTCTCCACGCCTTTGGGTTTTGTTTTTGCTTAACGATTGCCACCTGAGGTAGCCTCTGTTGCCCATCTTCCTCAGTTTCAGAGGGTGGATTTCTCCGTGTTGCTTTTTCACCATGTCTCCACGCCCTTGTGTGTTTCTTTTGCTTAACGATTGCCACCTGAGGTAGCCTCTGTTGCCCATCCTCGTCACTTTCAGAGGGTAGATTTCTCAGTGCTGCTTTTTCCCCAGCTCTCCACGCCCTTGTGTGTTTCTTTTGCTTAAAGTTTGCCACCTGAAGCCAGCCTCTCTTGCCCATCTTCCTCAGTTTCAGAGGGTAGATATTTCAGGGTTGCTTTTTCCCCAGGTCTCCACGCCTTTGGGTTTTGTTTTTGCTTAACGATTGCCACCTGAGCTAGCCTCTGTTGCCCATCTTCCTCAATTTCAGAGGGTTGATATTTCAGGGTTGCTTTTTCCAAAGGTCTCCACGCCCTTGTGTGTTTCTTTTGCTTAACGATTTCCACCTGAGGTAGCATCTGTTGCCCATCCTCATCAGTTTCAGAAGGTTGATTTCTCAGTGCTGCTTTTCCCCCAGGTCTCCACGCCCTTGTGTGTTTGTTTTGCTTAAAGTTTGCCACCTGAGCCAGCCTCTCTTGCCCATCTTCCACAGTTTCAGACGGTAGATATTTCAGGGTTGCTTTTTCCCCAGGTCTCCACGCCTTTGGGTTTTGTTTTTGCTTAAGGATTGCCACCTGAGGTAGCCTCTGTTGCCCATCTTCCTCAGTTTCAGAGGGTGGATTTCTCAGTGTTGCTTTTTCCACAGGTCTCCACGCCCTTGTGTGTTTCTTTTGCTTAACGATTGCCACCTGACCTAGCCTCTGTTGCCCATCCTCGTCAGTTTCAGAGGGTAGATTTCTCCGTGTTGCTTTTTCCCCAGGTCTCCACGCCCTTGTGTGTTTCTTTTGCTTAACGTTTGCCACCTGAAGCCAGCCTCTCTTGCCCATCTTCCTCAGTTTCAGAGGGTAGATATTTCAGGGTTGCTTTTTCCCCAGGTCTCCACGCCTTTGGGTTTTGTTTTTGCTTAACGATTGCCACCTGAGGTAGCCTCTCTTGCCCATCTTCCTCAGTATCAGAGGGTGGATTTCTCCGTGTTGCTTTTTCCCCAGGTCTCCACGCCCTTGTGTGTTTCTTTTGCTTAACGTTTGCCACCTGAAGACAGCCTCTCTTGCCCATCTTCCTCAGTTTCAGAGGGTAGATATTTCAGGGTTGCTTTTTCCCCACGTCTCCACGCCCTTGTGTGTTTCTTTTGCTTAACGATTGCCACATGAGGTAGCCTCTGTTGTCCATCTTCCTCAGTTTCAGAGGGTGGATTTCTCCGTGTTGCTTTTTCCACAGGACTCCACGCCTTTGTGTGTTTCTTTTGCATAACGATTGCCACCTGAGGTAGCCTCTGTTGCCCATCCTCGTCAGTTTCAGAGGGTAGATTTCTCAGTGCTGCTTTTTCCCCAGGTCTCCACGCCCTTGTGTGTTTCCTTTGCTTAAAGATTGCCACCTGAGCTAGCCTCTGTTGCCCATCTTCGTCAGTTTCAGAGGGTGGATTTCTCAGTGTTGCCTTTTCGCCAGCTCCCCACGCCCTTGTGTGTTTCTTTTGCTTAAAGATTGTCACCTGAGCTAGGCACTGTTGCCCTGCTTCCTCAGTTTCAGAGGTTACCTTTTTCAGGGTAGCTTTTTGACCGGGTCTCCTCGCCATTGTATTTTTCTATTTCACTTTTTTTGCATAAAGATTGCCACCTGAGCTAGCCTCTGTTGCCCATCTTCTTCGGTTTCAGAGGGTAGATTTCTCAGTGTTTCTTTTTCGCCAGCTCTCCACGCTCTTGCGAATTTTTTTTTTCTGCTTAAAGGTTGCAACCTGAGTTAGCTTCTTTTGAGCATGTTCGTCAGTTTCAGAGGGTGGATTTCTCCGTGTTGCTTTTTCCCCAGGTCTCCACGCCCTTGTGTTTTTCTTTTGCTTAACGATTGCCACGTGAGGTGGCCTCTGTTGCCCATCTTCATCAGTTTCAGAAGGTAGATTTCTCAGTGCTGCTTTTCCCCCAGGTCTCCACGCCCTTGTGTGTTTCTTTTGCTTAAAGTTTGCCACCTGAAGCCAGCCTCTCTTGCCCATCTTCCTCAGTTTCAGAGGGTAGATATTTCAGGGTTGCTTTTTCCCCAGGTCTCCACGCCTTTGGGTTTTGTTTTTGCTTAACGATTGCCACCTGAGCTAGCCTCTGTTGCCCATCTTCCTCAGTTTCAGAGGGTGGATTTCTCCGTGTTGCTTTTTCCCCAGGTCTCCACGCCCTTGTGTGTTTCTTTTGCTTAACGATTGCCACCTGAGGTAGCATCTGTTGCCCATCCTCATCAGTTTCAGAAGGTAGATTTCTCACTGCTGCTTTTCCCCCAGGTCTCCACGCCCTTGTGTGTTTGTTTTGCTTAAAGTTTGCCACCTGAGCTAGCCTCTCTTGCCCATCTTCCACAGTTTCAGACGGTAGATATTTCAGGGTTGCTTTTTCCCCAGGTCTCCACTCCTTTGGGTTTTGTTTTTGCTTAAGGATTGCCACCTGAGGTAGCCTCTGTTGCCCATCTTCTTCGGTTTCAGAGGGTAGATTTCTCAGTGTTGCTTTTTCGCCAGCTCTCCACGCCCTTGCGTCTTTTTTTTTTCTGATTAAAGGTTGCAACCTGAGCTAGCTTCTTTTGCCCATGTTCCTCAGTTTCAGAGGGTGGATTTCTCCGTGTTGCTTTTTCCCCAGGTCTCCACGCCCTTGTGTGTTTCTTTTGCTTAACGATTGCCACCTGACCTAGCCTCTGTTGCCCATCCTCGTCAGTTTCAGAGGGTAGATTTCTCCGTGTTGCATTTTCCCCACTTCTCCAAGCCATTGTGTGTTTCTTTTGCTTACCGTTTGCCACCTGAAGCCAGCCTCTCTTGCCCATCTTCCTCAGTTTCAGAGGGTAGATATTTCAGGGTTGCTTTTTCCCCAGGTCTCCACGCCCTTCTGTGTTTCTTTTGCTTAACGATTGCCACCTGAAGCCAGCCTCTCTTGCCCATCTTCCTCAGTTTCAGAGGGTTTATTTCTCCGTGTTGCTTTTTCCCCAGGTCTCCACGCCCTTGTGTGTTTCTTTTGCTTAAAGATTGCCACCTGAGCTACCCTCTGTTGCCCATCTTCGTCCGTTTCAGAGGGTGGATTTCTCAGTGTTGCCTTTTCGCCAGCTCCCCACGCCCTTGTGTGTTTCTTTTGCTTAAAGATTGTCACCTGAGCTAGGCACTGTTGCCCTGCTTCCTCAGTTTCAGAGGGTACCTTTTTCAGGGTAGCTTTTTGACCGGGTCTCCTCGCCATTGTATTTTTCTATTTCACTTTTTTTGCATAAAGATTGCCACCTGAGCTAGCCTCTGTTCCCCTCTTCTTCGGTTTCAGAGGGTAGATTTCTCAGTGTTGCTTTTTCGCCAGCTCTCCACGCCCTTGCGTCTTTTTTTTTTCTGATTAAAGGTTGCAACCTGAGCTAGCTTCTTTTGCCCATGTTCGTCATTTTCAGAGGGTTGATTTCTCCGTGTTGCTTTTTCCCCAGGTCTCCACGCCCTTGTGTGTTTCTTTTGCTTAACGATTGCCACCTGAGGTGGCCTCTGTTGCCCATCCTCATCAGTTTCAGAAGGTAGATTTCTCAGTGCTGCTTTTCCCCCAGGTCTCCACGCCCTTGTGTGTTTCTTTTGCTTAAAGTTTGCCACCTGAAGCCAGCCTCTCTTGCCCATCTTCCTCAGTTTCAGAGGGTAGATATTTCAGGGTTGCTTTTTCCCCATGTCTCCACGCCTTTGGGTTTTGTTTTTGCTTAACGATTGCCACCTGAGGTAGCCTCTGTTGCCCATCTTCCTCAGTTTCAGAGGGTGGATTTCTCCGTGTTGCTTTTTCCCCAGGTCTCCACGCCCTTGTGTGTTTCTTTTGCTTAACGATTGCCACCTGAGGTAGCCTCTGTTGCCCATCCTCGTCAGTTTCAGAGGGTAGATTTCTCAGTGCTGCTTTTTCCCCAGCTCTCCACGCCCTTGTGTGTTTCTTTTGCTTAAAGTTTGCCACCTGAAGCCAGCCTCTCTTGCCCATCTTCCTCAGTTTCAGAGGGTAGATATTTCAGGGTTGCTTTTTCCCCAGGTCTCCACGCCTTTGGGTTTTGTTTTTGCTTAACGATTGCCACCTGAGCTAGCCTCTGTTGCCCATCTTCCTCAATTTCAGAGGGTTGATATTTCAGGGTTGCTTTTTCCAAAGGTCTCCACGCCCTTGTGTGTTTCTTTTGCTTAACGATTTCCACCTGAGGTAGCATCTGTTGCCCATCCTCATCAGTTTCAGAAGGTTGATTTCTCAGTGCTGCTTTTCCCCCAGGTCTCCACGACCTTGTGTGTTTGTTTTGCTTAAAGTTTGCCACCTGAGCCAGCCTCTCTTGCCCATCTTCCATAGTTTCAGACGGTAGATATTTCAGGGTTGCTTTTTCCCCAGGTCTCCACGCCTTTGGGTTTTGTTTTTGCTTAAGGCTTGCCACCTGATGTAGCCTCTGTTGCCCATCTTCCTCAGTTTCAGAGGGTGGATTTCTCAGTGTTGCTTTTTCCACAGGTCTCCACGCCCTTGTGTGTTTCTTTTGCTTAACGATTGCAACCTGACCTAGCCTCTGTTGCCCATCCTCGTCAGTTTCAGAGGGTAGATTTCTCCGTGTTGCTTTTTCCCCAGGTCTCCACGCCCTTGTGTGTTTCTTTTGCTTAACGTTTGCCACCTGAAGCCATCCTCTCTTGCCCATCTTCCTCAGTTTCAGAGGGTAGATATTTCAGGGTTGCTTTTTCCCCAGGTCTCCACGCCTTTGGGTTTTGTTTTTGCTTAAGGATTGCCACCTGAGGTAGCCTCTGTTGCCCATCTTCCTCAGTATCAGAGGGTGGATTTCTCCGTGTTGCTTTTTCCCCAGGTCTCCACGCCCTTGTGTGTTTCTTTTGCTTAACGTTTGCCACCTGAAGACAGCCTCTCTTGCCCATCTTCCTCAGTTTCAGAGGGTAGATATTTCAGGGTTGCTTTTTCCCCACGTCTCCACGCCCTTGTGTGTTTCTTTTGCTTAACGATTGCCACATGAGGTAGCCTCTGTTGTCCATCTTCCTCAGTTTCAGAGGGTGGATTTCTCCGTGTTGCTTTTTCCACAGGACTCCACGCCTTTGTGTGTTTCTTTTGCATAACGATTGCCACCTGAGGTAGCCTCTGTTGCCCATCCTCGTCAGTTTCAGAGGGTTGATTTCTCAGTGCTGCTTTTTCCCCAGCTCTCCACGCCCTTGTGTGTTTCTTTTGCTTAAAGTTTGCCAGCTGAAGCCAGCATCTCTTGCCCATCTTCCTCAGTTTCAGACGGTAGATATTTCAGGGTTGCTTTTTACCCAGGTCTCCACGCCTTTGGGTTTTGTTTTTGCTTAACGATTGCCACCTGAGCTAGCCTCTCTTGCCCATCTTCCTGAGTTTCAGAGGGTCGATTTCTCCGTGTTGCTTTTTCCCCAGGTCTCCACGCCCTTGTGTGTTTCTTTTGCTTAACGTTTGCCACGTGAAGCCAGCCTCCCTTGCCCATCTTCCTCAGTTTCAGAGGTTAGATATTTCAGGGTTGCTTTTTCCCCAGGTCTCCACGGGTTTGTGTTTTGTTTTTGCTTAACGATTGCCACCTGAGGTAGCCTCTGTTGCCCATCTTCCTCAGTTTCAGAGGGTGGATTTCTCCGTGTTGCTTTTTCCACAGGTCTCCACGCCCTTGTGTGTTTCTTTTGCTTAACGATTGCCACATGAGCTAGCCTCTGTTGCCCATCCTCGTCAGTTTCAGAGGGTAGATTACTCAGTGCTGCTTTTTCCCCAGGTCTCCACGCCCTTGTGTGTTTCTTTTGCTTAAAGTTGGCCACCTGAATCCAGCCTCTCTTGCCCATCTTCCTCAGTTTCAGAGGGTTGATATTTCAGGGTTGCTTTTTCCCCAGGTCTCCACGCCCTTGTGTGTTTCTTTTGCTTAACGTTTGCCACCTGAAGCCAGCCTCTCTTGCCCATCTTCCTCAGTTTCAGAGGGTAGATATTTCAGGGTTGCTTTTTCCCCAGGTCTCCACGCCTTTTGGCTTTGTTTTTGCTTAACGATTGCCACCTGAGGTAGCCTCTGTTGCCCATCTTCCTCAGTTTCAGAGGGTGGATTTCTCCGTGTTGCTTTTTCCCCATGTCTCCACGCCCTTGTGTGTTTCTTTTGCTTAAAGATTGCCACCTGAGCTAGCCTCTGTTGCCCATCTTCGTCCGTTTCAGAGGGTGGATTTCTCAGTGTTGCCTTTTCGCCAGCTCCCCACGCCCTTGTGTGTTTCTTTTGCTTAAAGATTGTCACCTGAGCTAGGCACTGTTGCCCTGCTTCCTCAGTTTCAGAGGGTACCTTTTTCAGGGTAGCTTTTTGACCGGGTCTCCTCGCCATTGTATTTTTCTGTTTCACTTTTTTTGCATAAAGATTGCCACCTGAGCTAGCCTCTGTTGCCCATCTTCTTCGGTTTCAGAGGGTAGATTTCTCAGTGTTTCTTTTTCGCCAGCTCTCCCCGCTCTTGCGAATTTTTTTTTTCTGCTTAAAGGTTGCAACCTGAGCTAGCTTCCTTTGCCCATGTTCGTCAGTTTCAGAGGGTGGATTTCTCCGTGTTGCTTTTTCCCCAGGTCTGGACGCCCTTGTGTGTTTCTTTTGCTTAAAGTTTGCCACCTGAAGCCAGCCTCTCTTGCCCATCTTCCTCAGTTTCAGAGGGTAGATATTTCAGGGTTGCTTTTTCCCCAGGTCTCCACGCCTTTGTGTTTTGTTTTTGCTTAACGTATGCCACCTGAGGTAGCCTCTGTTGCCCATCATCCTCAGTTTCAGAGGGTGGATTTCTCCGTGTTGCTTTTTCCACAGGTCTCCACGCCCTTGTGTGTTTCTTTTGCTTGACGATTGCCACCTGAGGTACCCTCTGTTGCTCATCCTCGTCAGTTTCAGAGGGTTGATTTCTCAGTGCTGCTTTTTCCCCAGGTCTCCAGGCCCTTGTGTGTTTCTTTTGTTTAAAGTTTGCAACCTGAAGCCAGCCTCTCTTGCCCATCTTCCTCAGTTTCAGAGGGTAGATATTTCAGGGTTGCTTTTTCCCCAGGTCTTCACGCCTTAGTGTTTTGTTTTTGCTTAACGATTGCCACCTGGGCTAGCCTCTGTTGCCCATCTTCCTCAGTTTCAGAGGGTGGATTTCTCCGTGTTGCTTTTTCCCCAGGTCTCCACGCCCTTGTGTGTTTCTTTTGCTTAAAGATTGCCACCTGAGCTAGCCTCTGTTTCCCATCTTCGTCCGTTTCAGAGGGTGGATTTCTCGGTGTTGCCTTTTCGCTAGCTCCCCACGCCCTTGTGTGTTTCTTTTGCTTAAAGGTTGTCACCTGAGCTAGGCACTGTTGCCCTGCTTCCTCAGTTTCAGAGGGTAAATTTTTCAGGGTTGCTTTTTGACCGGGTCTCCTCGCCATTGTATGTTTCTATTTTCTTTTTTTTGCTTAATGATTGCCACCTGAGCTAGCCTCTGTTGCCCATCTTCTTCGGTTTCAGAGGGTAGATTTCTCCGTGTTGCTTTTTCCCCAGGTCTCCACGCCCTTGTGTGTTTCTTTTGCTTAACGATTGCCACCTGAGGTAGCCTCTGTTGCCCATCCTCGTCAGTTTCAGAGGGTAGATTTCTCAGTGCTGCTTTTTCCCCAGGTGTACACGCCTTAGGGTTTTTTTTTCTTAACGATTGCCACCTGAGCTAGCCTCTGTTGCCCATCTTCCTCAATTTCAGAGGGTTGATATTTCAGGGTTGCTTTTTCCCCAGGTCTTCACGCCCTTTTGTGTTTCTTTTGCTTAACGATTGCCACCTGAGGTAGCCTCTGTTGCCCATCTTCGTCCGTTTCAGAAGGTAGATTTCTCAGTGCTGCTTTTCCCCCAGGTCTCCACGCCCTTGTGTGTTTCTTTTGTTTAAAGTTTGCCACCTGAAGCCAGCCTCTCTTGCCCATCTTCCTCAGTTTCAGAGGGTAGATATTTCAGGGTTGCTTTTTCCCCAGGTCTCCACGCCCTTGTGTGTTTCTTTTGCTTAACGATTGCCACCTGAGGTAGCCTCTGTTGCCCATCCTCATCAGTTTCAGAAGGTAGATTTCTCAGTGCTGCTTTTCCCCCGGTCTCCACGCCCTTGTGTGTTGTTTTGCTTAAAGTTTGCCACCTGTGCCAGCCTCTCTTGACCAACTTCCTCAGTTTCAGAGGGTGGATTACTCAGTGTTGCTTTTTTCCCAGGTCTCCAGGCCATTGTGTGTGTCTTTTGCTTAGCAATTGCCACCTCAGCTAGCCTCTGTTGCCCATCTTCGCCAGTTTCAGATGGTGGATTTATCAGTGTTGATTTTTCCCCAGGTCTCCACTTCCCTCAGTGTCTGTGTGTGTGTGTGTTTTCTTTGCAAGATTGGCACCTTTCCTTAGGTGTGTTGCAGATCTTTGTCAGTTTCAGAGGGAAAATTAATCAGTTTTGCTGTTTCCCAGGACTGCACGCCCTTGTGTTTTGTTTTTGCTTACACATTGCCACCTGAGCTAGCCTATGTAGCCCATCTTCGTCAGTTTCAGAGGGTAGATTTCTCAGCGTTGCTCTTTCCCAATGTCTCCAACCCTTGTGTGTTCTTTTTGCTCAGATATTGAACCTGAGCTAGCCTCTCGTGCCCATCTTCCTCAGTTTCAGAGGGTAGATATTTCAGGGTTCCTTTTTCCACAGGTCTCCACGTCCTTGTGTTTTTGGGTTTTTTTTTTTTTTCGCTTAATGGTTGTCACCTGAGCTAGCCTCTCTTGCCCATCTTCCTCTGTTTCACTGGGTCGATTTCTCAGTGTTGCTATAGCCCAAGTTCTCCATGCCCTTGTGTTTTGTTTTTGCTTAGAGATTGCCACCTGAGCTAGCCTCTGTTGTCCATATTCGTCCGTATCAGAGGGTCGATTTCTCAGTGTCCCTTTTTCCCCCGGTCTGCACGACCTTGTGTTTTGTTTTCGCTTCAAGATTGCCACCTGAAGCCAGCCACCCTTGCCCATCTTGGTCAGTTTCAGAGGGTAGATTTCTCGGTGTTGCTTTTTCGCCAGATCTCCACGCCCTTGTGTTTTGTTTTTGCTTACACATTGCCACCTGAGCTAGCCTCTGCTGCCCATCTTCGTCAGTTGCAGAGGGTGGATTTCCCAGTGTTGCTTTTTCCCCAGGTCTCCTCGCCCTTGTGTGTTTCTTTTGCTTAACGATTGCCACCTCAGCTAGCCTCTGTTGCCCATCTTCGTCAGTTTCAGAGGGTATATTTCTCAGTGCTGCTTTTTCCCCAGGTCTCCACGTCCCTCAGTGTCTGTGTGTGTGTGTTTTCTTTGCAAGATTGGCACCTTTCCTTACATGTGTTGCCCATCTTCGTCAGTTTCAGAGGGTGGATTCCACAGTGTTGCTTTTTCCCCAGGTCTCCAAGCCTTTGGGTTTTGTTTTTGCTTAACGGTTGCCACCTGAGGTAGCCTCTCTTGCCCATCTTCCTCAGTTTCAGAGGGTAGATTTCTCAGTGCTGCTTTTTCCCCAGGTCTCCACGCCCTTGTGTGTTTCTTTTGCTTAAAGATTGCCACCTGAGCTAGCCTCTGTTGCCCATCTTCGTCCGTTTCAGAGGGTGGATTTCTCAGTGTTGCCTTTTCGCCAGCTCCCCACGCCCTTGTGTGTTTCTTTTGCTTAAAGATTGTCACCTGAGCTAGGCACTGTTGCCCTGCTTCCTCAGTTTCAGAGGGTACCTTTTTCAGGGTTGCTTTTTGACCGGGTCTCCTCGCCATTGTATTTTTTTATTTTATTTTTTTTGCTTAAAGATTGCCACCTGAGCTAGCCTCTGTTGCCCATCTTCTTCGGTTTCAGAGGGTAGATTTCTCAGTGTTGCTTTTTCGCCAGCTCTCCACGCCCTTGCGTCTTTTTTTTTTTCTGCTTAAAGGTTGCAACCTGAGCTAGCTTCTTTTGCCCATGTTCGTCAGTTTCAGAGGGTGGATTTCTCCGTGTTGCTTTTTCCCCAGGTCTCCACGCCCTTGTGTGTTTCTTTTGCTTAACGATTGCCACCTGAGGTGCCTCTGGTGCCCATCCTCGTCAGTTTCAGACGGTAGATTTCTCAGTGCTGCTTTTCCCCAGGTCTCCACGCCCTTGTGTGTTTCTTTTGCTTAAAGTTTGCCACCTGAAGCCAGCCTCTCTTGCCCATCTTCCTCAGTTTCAGAGGGTAGATATTTCAGGGTTGATTTTTCCCCAGGTCTCCAGGCCTTTGGGTTTTGTTTTTGCTTAACGATTGCCACCTGAGGTAGCCTCTGTTGCCCATCTTCCTCAGTTTCAGAGGGTGGATTTCTCCGTGTTGCTTTTTCCCCAGGTCTCCACGCCCTTGTGTGTTTCTTTTGCTTAACGTTTGCCACCTGAAGACAGCCTCTCTTGCCCATCTTCCTCAGTTTCAGAGGGTAGATATTTCAGGGTTGCTTTTTCCCCAAGTCTCCACGCCCTTGTGTGTTTCTTTTGCTTAACGTTTGCCACCTGAAGACAGCCTCTGTTGCCCATCTTCCTCAGTTTCAGAGGGTTGATATTTCAGGGTTGCTTTTTCCCCAGGTCTCCACGCCCTTGTGTGTTTCTTTTGCTTAACGATTGCCACATGAGGTAGCCTCTGTTGTCCATCTTCCTCAGTTTCAGAGGGTGGATTTCTCCGTGTTGCTTTTTCCACAGGACTCCACGCCTTTGTGTGTTTCTTTTGCATAACGATTGCCACCTGAGGTAGCCTCTGTTGCCCATCCTCGTCAGTTTCAGAGGGTAGATTTCTCAGTGCTGCTTTTTCCCCAGGTCTCCACGCCCTTGTGTGTTTCTTTTGCTTAAAGTTTGCCAGCTGAAGCCAGCCTCTCTTGCCCATCTTCCTCAGTTTCAGAGGGTAGATATTTCAGGGTTGCTTTTTCCCCAGGTCTCCACGCCTTTGGGTTTTGTTTTTGCTTAACGATTGCCACCTGAGCTAGCCTCTCTTGCCCATCTTCCTGAGTTTCAGATGGTCGATTTCTCCGTGTTGCTTTTTCCCCAGGTCTCCACGCCCTTGTGTGTTTCTTTTGCTTAAAGATTGCCACCTGAGCTAGCCTCTGTTGCCCATCTTCGTCCGTTTCAGAGGGTGGATTTCTCAGTGTTGCCTTTTCGCCAGCTCCCCACGCCCTTGTGTGTTTCTTTTGCTTAAAGATTGTCACCTGAGCTAGGCACTGTTGCCCTGCTTCCTCAGTTTCAGAGGGTACCTTTTTCAGGGTAGCTTTTTGACCGGGTCTCCTCGCCATTGTATTTTTCTGTTTCACTTTTTTTGCATAAAGATTGCCACCTGAGCTAGCCTCTGTTGCCCATCTTCTTCGGTTTCAGAGGGTAGATTTCTCAGTGTTTCTTTTTCGCCAGCTCTCCACGCTCTTGCGAATTTTTTTTTTCTGCTTAAAGGTTGCAACCTGAGCTAGCTTCCTTTGCCCATGTTCGTCAGTTTCAGAGGGTGGATTTCTCCGTGTTGCTTTTTCCCCAGGTCTGGACGCCCTTGTGTGTTTCTTTTGCTTAACGTTTGCCACCTGAAGACAGCCTCTCTTGCCCATCTTCCTCAGTTTCAGAGGGTAGATATTTCAGGGTTGCTTTTTCCCCAGGTCTCCACGCCTTTGTGTTTTGTTTTTGCTTAACGTATGCCACCTGAGGTAGCCTCTGTTGCCCATCATCCTCAGTTTCAGAGGGTGGATTTCTCCGTGTTGCTTTTTCCACAGGTCTCCACGCCCTTGTGTGTTTCTTTTGCTTGACGATTGCCACCTGAGGTACCCTCTGTTGCTCATCCTCGTCAGTTTCAGAGGGTTGATTTCTCAGTGCTGCTTTTTCCCCAGGTCTCCAGGCCCTTGTGTGTTTCTTTTGTTTAAAGTTTGCAACCTGAAGCCAGCCTCTCTTGCCCATCTTCCTCAGTTTCAGAGGGTAGATATTTCAGGGTTGCTTTTTCCCCAGGTCTTCACGCCTTAGTGTTTTGTTTTTGCTTAACGATTGCCACCTGGGCTAGCCTCTGTTGCCCATCTTCCTCAGTTTCAGAGGGTGGATTTCTCCGTGTTGCTTTTTCCCCAGGTCTCCACGCCCTTGTGTGTTTCTTTTGCTTAAAGATTGCCACCTGAGCTAGCCTCTGTTTCCCATCTTCGTCCGTTTCAGAGGGTGGATTTCTCGGTGTTGCCTTTTCGCTAGCTCCCCACGCCCTTGTGTGTTTCTTTTGCTTAAAGGTTGTCACCTGAGCTAGGCACTGTTGCCCTGCTTCCTCAGTTTCAGAGGGTAAATTTTTCAGGGTTGCTTTTTGACCGGGTCTCCTCGCCATTGTATGTTTCTATTTTCTTTTTTTTGCTTAATGATTGCCACCTGAGCTAGCCTCTGTTGCCCATCTTCTTCGGTTTCAGAGGGTAGATTTCTCCGTGTTGCTTTTTCCCCAGGTCTCCACGCCCTTGTGTGTTTCTTTTGCTTAACGATTGCCACCTGAGGTAGCCTCTGTTGCCCATCCTCGTCAGTTTCAGAGGGTAGATTTCTCAGTGCTGCTTTTTCCCCAGGTGTACACGCCTTAGGGTTTTTTTTTCTTAACGATTGCCACCTGAGCTAGCCTCTGTTGCCCATCTTCCTCAATTTCAGAGGGTTGATATTTCAGGGTTGCTTTTTCCCCAGGTCTTCACGCCCTTGTGTGTTTCTTTTGCTTAACGATTGCCACCTGAGGTAGCCTCTGTTGCCCATCTTCGTCCGTTTCAGAAGGTAGATTTCTCAGTGCTGCTTTTCCCCCAGGTCTCCACGCCCTTGTGTGTTTCTTTTGTTTAAAGTTTGCCACCTGAAGCCAGCCTCTCTTGCCCATCTTCCTCAGTTTCAGAGGGTAGATATTTCAGGGTTGCTTTTTCCCCAGGTCTCCACGCCCTTGTGTGTTTCTTTTGCTTAACGATTGCCACCTGAGGTAGCCTCTGTTGCCCATCCTCATCAGTTTCAGAAGGTAGATTTCTCAGTGCTGCTTTTCCCCCGGTCTCCACGCCCTTGTGTGTTGTTTTGCTTAAAGTTTGCCACCTGTGCCAGCCTCTCTTGACCAACTTCCTCAGTTTCAGAGGGTGGATTACTCAGTGTTGCTTTTTTCCCAGGTCTCCAGGCCATTGTGTGTGTCTTTTGCTTAGCAATTGCCACCTCAGCTAGCCTCTGTTGCCCATCTTCGCCAGTTTCAGATGGTGGATTTATCAGTGTTGATTTTTCCCCAGGTCTCCACTTCCCTCAGTGTCTGTGTGTGTGTGTGTTTTCTTTGCAAGATTGGCACCTTTCCTTAGGTGTGTTGCAGATCTTTGTCAGTTTCAGAGGGAAAATTAATCAGTTTTGCTGTTTCCCAGGACTGCACGCCCTTGTGTTTTGTTTTTGCTTACACATTGCCACCTGAGCTAGCCTATGTAGCCCATCTTCGTCAGTTTCAGAGGGTAGATTTCTCAGCGTTGCTCTTTCCCAATGTCTCCAACCCTTGTGTGTTCTTTTTGCTCAGATATTGAACCTGAGCTAGCCTCTCGTGCCCATCTTCCTCAGTTTCAGAGGGTAGATATTTCAGGGTTCCTTTTTCCACAGGTCTCCACGTCCTTGTGTTTTTGGGTTTTTTTTTTTTTCGCTTAATGGTTGTCACCTGAGCTAGCCTCTCTTGCCCATCTTCCTCTGTTTCACTGGGTCGATTTCTCAGTGTTGCTATAGCCCAAGTTCTCCATGCCCTTGTGTTTTGTTTTTGCTTAGAGATTGCCACCTGAGCTAGCCTCTGTTGTCCATATTCGTCCGTATCAGAGGGTCGATTTCTCAGTGTCCCTTTTTCCCCCGGTCTGCACGACCTTGTGTTTTGTTTTCGCTTCAAGATTGCCACCTGAAGCCAGCCACCCTTGCCCATCTTGGTCAGTTTCAGAGGGTAGATTTCTCGGTGTTGCTTTTTCGCCAGATCTCCACGCCCTTGTGTTTTGTTTTTGCTTACACATTGCCACCTGAGCTAGCCTCTGCTGCCCATCTTCGTCAGTTGCAGAGGGTGGATTTCCCAGTGTTGCTTTTTCCCCAGGTCTCCTCGCCCTTGTGTGTTTCTTTTGCTTAACGATTGCCACCTCAGCTAGCCTCTGTTGCCCATCTTCGTCAGTTTCAGAGGGTATATTTCTCAGTGCTGCTTTTTCCCCAGGTCTCCACGTCCCTCAGTGTCTGTGTGTGTGTGTTTTCTTTGCAAGATTGGCACCTTTCCTTACATGTGTTGCCCATCTTCGTCAGTTTCAGAGGGTGGATTCCACAGTGTTGCTTTTTCCCCAGGTCTCCAAGCCTTTGGGTTTTGTTTTTGCTTAACGGTTGCCACCTGAGGTAGCCTCTCTTGCCCATCTTCCTCAGTTTCAGTGGGTAGATTTCTCAGTGCTGCTTTTTCCCCAGGTCTCCACGCCCTTGTGTGTTTCTTTTGCTTAAAGATTGCCACCTGAGCTAGCCTCTGTTGCCCATCTTCGTCCGTTTCAGAGGGTGGATTTCTCAGTGTTGCCTTTTCGCCAGCTCCCCACGCCCTTGTGTGTTTCTTTTGCTTAAAGATTGTCACCTGAGCTAGGCACTGTTGCCCTGCTTCCTCAGTTTCAGAGGGTACCTTTTTCAGGGTTGCTTTTTGACCGGGTCTCCTCGCCATTGTATTTTTTTATTTTATTTTTTTTGCTTAAAGATTGCCACCTGAGCTAGCCTCTGTTGCCCATCTTCTTCGGTTTCAGAGGGTAGATTTCTCAGTGTTGCTTTTTCGCCAGCTCTCCACGCCCTTGCGTCTTTTTTTTTTTCTGCTTAAAGGTTGCAACCTGAGCTAGCTTCTTTTGCCCATGTTCGTCAGTTTCAGAGGGTGGATTTCTCCGTGTTGCTTTTTCCCCAGGTCTCCACGCCCTTGTGTGTTTCTTTTGCTTAACGATTGCCACCTGAGGTGCCTCTGGTGCCCATCCTCGTCAGTTTCAGACGGTAGATTTCTCAGTGCTGCTTTTCCCCAGGTCTCCACGCCCTTGTGTGTTTCTTTTGCTTAAAGTTTGCCACCTGAAGCCAGCCTCTCTTGCCCATCTTCCTCAGTTTCAGAGGGTAGATATTTCAGGGTTGATTTTTCCCCAGGTCTCCAGGCCTTTGGGTTTTGTTTTTGCTTAACGATTGCCACCTGAGGTAGCCTCTGTTGCCCATCTTCCTCAGTTTCAGAGGGTGGATTTCTCCGTGTTGCTTTTTCCCCAGGTCTCCACGCCCTTGTGTGTTTCTTTTGCTTAACGTTTGCCACCTGAAGACAGCCTCTCTTGCCCATCTTCCTCAGTTTCAGAGGGTAGATATTTCAGGGTTGCTTTTTCCCCAAGTCTCCACGCCCTTGTGTGTTTCTTTTGCTTAACGTTTGCCACCTGAAGACAGCCTCTGTTGCCCATCTTCCTCAGTTTCAGAGGGTTGATATTTCAGGGTTGCTTTTTCCCCAGGTCTCCACGCCCTTGTGTGTTTCTTTTGCTTAACGATTGCCACATGAGGTAGCCTCTGTTGTCCATCTTCCTCAGTTTCAGAGGGTGGATTTCTCCGTGTTGCTTTTTCCACAGGACTCCACGCCTTTGTGTGTTTCTTTTGCATAACGATTGCCACCTGAGGTAGCCTCTGTTGCCCATCCTCGTCAGTTTCAGAGGGTAGATTTCTCAGTGCTGCTTTTTCCCCAGGTCTCCACGCCCTTGTGTGTTTCTTTTGCTTAAAGTTTGCCAGCTGAAGCCAGCCTCTCTTGCCCATCTTCCTCAGTTTCAGAGGGTAGATATTTCAGGGTTGCTTTTTCCCCAGGTCTCCACGCCTTTGGGTTTTGTTTTTGCTTAACGATTGCCACCTGAGCTAGCCTCTCTTGCCCATCTTCCTGAGTTTCAGATGGTCGATTTCTCCGTGTTGCTTTTTCCCCAGGTCTCCACGCCCTTGTGTGTTTCTTTTGCTTAAAGATTGCCACCTGAGCTAGCCTCTGTTGCCCATCTTCGTCCGTTTCAGAGGGTGGATTTCTCAGTGTTGCCTTTTCGCCAGCTCCCCACGCCCTTGTGTGTTTCTTTTGCTTAAAGATTGTCACCTGAGCTAGGCACTGTTGCCCTGCTTCCTCAGTTTCAGAGGGTACCTTTTTCAGGGTAGCTTTTTGACCGGGTCTCCTCGCCATTGTATTTTTCTGTTTCACTTTTTTTGCATAAAGATTGCCACCTGAGCTAGCCTCTGTTGCCCATCTTCTTCGGTTTCAGAGGGTAGATTTCTCAGTGTTTCTTTTTCGCCAGCTCTCCACGCTCTTGCGAATTTTTTTTTTCTGCTTAAAGGTTGCAACCTGAGCTAGCTTCCTTTGCCCATGTTCGTCAGTTTCAGAGGGTGGATTTCTCCGTGTTGCTTTTTCCCCAGGTCTGGACGCCCTTGTGTGTTTCTTTTGCTTAAAGTTTGCCACCTGAAGCCAGCCTCTCTTGCCCATCTTCCTCAGTTTCAGAGGGTAGATATTTCAGGGTTGCTTTTTCCCCAGGTCTCCACGCCTTTGTGTTTTGTTTTTGCTTAACGTATGCCACCTGAGGTAGCCTCTGTTGCCCATCATCCTCAGTTTCAGAGGGTGGATTTCTCCGTGTTGCTTTTTCCACAGGTCTCCACGCCCTTGTGTGTTTCTTTTGCTTGACGATTGCCACCTGAGGTACCCTCTGTTGCTCATCCTCGTCAGTTTCAGAGGGTTGATTTCTCAGTGCTGCTTTTTCCCCAGGTCTCCAGGCCCTTGTGTGTTTCTTTTGTTTAAAGTTTGCAACCTGAAGCCAGCCTCTCTTGCCCATCTTCCTCAGTTTCAGAGGGTAGATATTTCAGGGTTGCTTTTTCCCCAGGTCTTCACGCCTTAGTGTTTTGTTTTTGCTTAACGATTGCCACCTGGGCTAGCCTCTGTTGCCCATCTTCCTCAGTTTCAGAGGGTGGATTTCTCCGTGTTGCTTTTTCCCCAGGTCTCCACGCCCTTGTGTGTTTCTTTTGCTTAAAGATTGCCACCTGAGCTAGCCTCTGTTTCCCATCTTCGTCCGTTTCAGAGGGTGGATTTCTCGGTGTTGCCTTTTCGCTAGCTCCCCACGCCCTTGTGTGTTTCTTTTGCTTAAAGGTTGTCACCTGAGCTAGGCACTGTTGCCCTGCTTCCTCAGTTTCAGAGGGTAAATTTTTCAGGGTTGCTTTTTGACCGGGTCTCCTCGCCATTGTATGTTTCTATTTTCTTTTTTTTGCTTAATGATTGCCACCTGAGCTAGCCTCTGTTGCCCATCTTCTTCGGTTTCAGAGGGTAGATTTCTCCGTGTTGCTTTTTCCCCAGGTCTCCACGCCCTTGTGTGTTTCTTTTGCTTAACGATTGCCACCTGAGGTAGCCTCTGTTGCCCATCCTCGTCAGTTTCAGAGGGTAGATTTCTCAGTGCTGCTTTTTCCCCAGGTGTACACGCCTTAGGGTTTTTTTTTCTTAACGATTGCCACCTGAGCTAGCCTCTGTTGCCCATCTTCCTCAATTTCAGAGGGTTGATATTTCAGGGTTGCTTTTTCCCCAGGTCTTCACGCCCTTGTGTGTTTCTTTTGCTTAACGATTGCCACCTGAGGTAGCCTCTGTTGCCCATCTTCGTCCGTTTCAGAGGGTGGATTTCTCAGTGTTGCCTTTTCCCCAGCTCCCCACGCCCTTGTGTGTTTCTTTTGCTTAAAGATTGCCACCTGAAGCCAGCCTCTCTTGCCCATCTTCCTGAGTTTCAGAGGGTCGATATCTCCGTGTTGCTGTTTCCCCAGGTCTCCACGCCCTTGTGTGTTTCTTTTGCTTAACGTTTGCCACCTGAAGCCAGCCTCTCTTGCCCATCTTCCTCAGTTTCAGAGGGTAGATATTTCAGGGTTGCTTTTTCCCCAGGTCTCCACGCCTTTGTGTTTTGTTTTTGCTTAACGAGTGCCACCTGAGCTAGCCTCTCTTGCCCATGTTCCTCAGTTTCAGAGGGTAGATATTTCAGGGTTGCTTTGTCCCCAGGGCTCCACGCCTTTGTGCTTTGTTTTTGCTTAAGGATTGCCACCTGAGGTAGCCTCTCTTGCCCATCTTCCTCAGTTTCAGAGGGTGGATTTCTCCGTGTTGCTTTTTCCCCAGGTCTCCACGCCCTTGTGTGTTTCTTTTGCTTAAAGATTGCCACCTGAGCTAGCCTCTGTTGCCCATCTTCGTCCGTTTCAGAGGGTGGATTTCTCAGTGTTGCCTTTTCGCCAGCTCCCCACGCCCTTGTGTGTTTCTTTTGCTTAAAGATTGTCACCTGAGCTAGGCACTGTTGCCCTGCTTCCTCGGTTTCAGAGGGTACCTTTTTCAGGGTTGCTTTTTCACCGGGTCTCCTCGCCATTGTATTTTTTTATCTTATTTTTTTTGCTTAAAGATTGCCACCTGAGCTAGCCTCTGTTGCGCTTCTTTCTCAGTTCTAGAGGGTAGATTTCTCCGTGTTGCTTTTTCCCCAGGTCTCCACGCACTTCCTTTTATTTTTCCTTAAAAATTGCCACCTGAGCTAGCCTCTGTTGTCCATCTTCGTCGGTTTCAGAGAGTAGATTTCTCACTGTTGCTTTTTTGCCAGGTCTGCACGCCCTTGTGTTTTTTTTCTGCTTAAAGGTTGCAACCTGAGCTAGCTTCTTTTGCCCATGTCCCTCAGTTTCAGAGGGTGGATTTCTCCGTGTTGCTTTTTCCCCAGGCCTCCACGCCCTTGTGTGTTTCTTTTGCTTAAGGATTGCCACCTGAGCTAGCCTCTGTTGCCCATCTTCGTCCGTTTCAGAGGGTGGATTTCTCAGTGTTGCCTTTTCCCCAGCTCCCCACGCCCTTGTGTGTTTCTTTTGCTTAAAGATTGCCACCTGAAGCCAGCCTCTCTTGCCCATCTTCCTGAGTTTCAGAGGGTCGATATCTCCGTGTTGCTGTTTCCCCAGGTCTCCACGCCCTTGTGTGTTTCTTTTGCTTAACGTTTGCCACCTGAAGCCAGCCTCTCTTGCCCATCTTCCTCAGTTTCAGAGGGTAGATATTTCAGGGTTGCTTTTTCCCCAGGTCTCCACGCCTTTGTGTTTTGTTTTTGCTTAACGAGTGCCACCTGAGCTAGCCTCTCTTGCCCATGTTCCTCAGTTTCAGAGGGTAGATATTTCAGGGTTGCTTTGTCCCCAGGGCTCCACGCCTTTGTGCTTTGTTTTTGCTTAAGGATTGCCACCTGAGGTAGCCTCTCTTGCCCATCTTCCTCAGTTTCAGAGGGTGGATTTCTCCGTGTTGCTTTTTCCCCAGGTCTCCACGCCCTTGTGTGTTTCTTTTGCTTAAAGATTGCCACCTGAGCTAGCCTCTGTTGCCCATCTTCGTCCGTTTCAGAGGGTGGATTTCTCAGTGTTGCCTTTTCGCCAGCTCCCCACGCCCTTGTGTGTTTCTTTTGCTTAAAGATTGTCACCTGAGCTAGGCACTGTTGCCCTGCTTCCTCAGTTTCAGAGGGTACCTTTTCAGGGTATCTTTTTGACCGGGTCTCCTCGCCATTGTATTTTTTTATTTTATTTTTTTTGCTTAAAGATTGCCACCTGAGCTAGCCTCTGTTGCCCATCTTCTTCGGTTTCAGAGGGTAGATTTCTCAGTGTTGCTTTTTCGCCAGCTCTCCACGCTCTTGCGAATTTTTTTTTTCTGCTTAAAGGTTGCAACCTGAGCTAGCTTCCTTTGCCCATGTTCGTCAGTTTCAGAGGGTGGATTTCTCCATGTTGCTTTTTGCCCAGGTCTCCACGCCCTTGTGTGTTTCTTTTGCTTAACGATTGCCACCTGAGGTGCCTCTGGTGCCCATCCTCGTCAGTTTCAGACGGTAGATTTCTCAGTGCTGCTTTTCCCCAGGTCTCCACGCCCTTGTGTGTTTCTTTTGCTTAAAGTTTGCCACCTGAAGCCAGCCTCTCTTGCCCATCTTCCTCAGTTTCAGAGGGTAGATATTTCAGGGTTGCTTTTTCCCCACGTCTCCACGCCCTTGTGTGTTTCTTTTGCTTAACGTTTGCCACCTGAAGACATCCTCTGTTGCCCATCTTCCTCAGTTTCAGAGGGTTGATATTTCAGGGTTGCTTTTTCCCCAGGTCTCCACGCCCTTGTGTGTTTCTTTTGCTTAACGATTGCCACATGACGTAGCCTCTGTTGTCCATCTTCCTCAGTTTCAGAGGGTGGATTTCTCCGTGTTGCTTTTTCCACAGGACTCCACGCCTTTGTGTGTTTCTTTTGCATAACGATTGCCACCTGAGGTAGCCTCTGTTGCCCATCCTCGTCAGTTTCAGAGGGTAGATTTCTCAGTGCTGCTTTTTCCCCAGGTCTCCACGCCCTTGTGTGTTTCTTTTGCTTAAAGTTTGCCAGCTGAAGCCAGCCTCTCTTGCCCATCTTCCTCAGTTTCAGAGGGTAGATATTTCAGGGTTGCTTTTTACCCAGGTCTCCACGCCTTTGGGTTTTGTTTTTGCTTAACGATTGCCACCTGAGCTAGCCTCTCTTGCCCATCTTCCTGAGTTTCAGAGGGTCGATTTCTCCGTGTTGCTTTTTCCCCAGGTCTCCACGCCCTTGTGTGTTTCTTTTGCTTAACGTTTGCCACCTGAAGCCAGCCTCCCTTGCCCATCTTCCTCAGTTTCAGAGGGTAGATATTTCAGGGTTGCTTTTTCCCCAGGTCTCCACGGGTTTGTGTTTTGTTTTTGCTTAACGATTGCCACCTGAGGTAGCCTCTGTTGCCCATCTTCCTCAGTTTCAGAGGGTGGATTTCTCCGTGTTGCTTTTTCCACAGGTCTCCACGCCCTTGTGTGTTTCTTTTGCTTAACGATTGCCACCTGAGCTAGCCTCTGTTGCCCATCCTCGTCAGTTTCAGAGGGTAGATTACTCAGTGCTGCTTTTTCCCCAGGTCTCCACGCCCTTGTGGGTTTATTATGTTTAAAGTTGGCCACCTGAAGCCAGCCTCTATTGCCCATCTTCCTCAGTTTCAGAGGGTAGATATTTCAGGGTTGCTTTTTCCCCAGGTCTCCACGCCTTTGGGTTTTGTTTTTGCTTAACGATTGCCACCTGAGGTAGCCTCTCTTGCCCATCTTCCTCAGTTTCAGAGGGTGGATTTCTCCGTGTTGCTTTTTCCCCATGTCTCCACGCCCTTGTGTGTTTCTTTTGCTTAAAGATTGCCACCTGAGGTAGCCTCTGTTGCCCATCTTCGTCCGTTTCAGAGGGTGGATTTCTCAGTGTTGCCTTTTCGCCAGCTCCCCACGCCCTTGTGTGTTTCTTTTCCTTAAAGATTGTCACCTGAGCTAGGCACTGTTGCCCTGCTTCCTCAATTTCAGAGGGTACCTTTTTCAGGGTAGCTTTTTGACCGGGTCTCCTCGCCGTTGTATTTTTCTATTTCACTTTTTTTGCATAAAGATTGCCACCTGAGCTAGCCTCTGTTGCCCATCTTCTTCGGTTTCAGAGGGTAAATTTCTCAGTGTTTCTTTTTCGCCAGCTCTCCACGCTCTTGCGAATTTTTTTTTTCTGCTTATAGGTTGCAACCTGAGCTAGCTTCCTTTGCCCATGTTCGTCAGTTTCAGAGGGTGGATTTCTCCGTGTTGCTTTTTCCCCAGGTCTGGACGCCCTTGTGTGTTTCTTTTGCTTAACGATTGCCACCTGAGGTAGCCTCTGTTGCCCATCTTCCTCAGTTTCAGAGGGTGGATTTCTCCGTGTTGCTTTTTCCCCAGGTCTCCACGCCCTTGTGTGTTTCTTTTGCTTAAAGATTGCCACCTGAGCTAGCCTCTGTTGCCCATCTTCGTCCGTTTCAGAGGGTGGATTACTCGGTGTTGCCTTTTCGCTAGCTCCCCACGCCCTTGTGTGTTTCTTTTGCTTAAAGGTTGTCACCTGAGCTAGGCATTGTTGCCCTGCTTCCTCAGTTTCAGAGGGTAAATTTTTCAGGGTTGCTTTTTGACCGAGTCTCCTCGCCATTGTATTTTTCTATTTCACTTTTTTTGCATAAAGATTGCCACCTGAGCTAGCCTCTGTTGCCCATCTTCTTCGGTTTCAGAGGGTAGATTTCTCAGTGTTGCTTTTTCGCCAGCTCTCCACGCCCTTGCATCTTTTTTTTTTTCTGCTTAAAGGTTGCAACCTGAGCTAGCTTCTTTTGCCCATGTTCGTCAGTTTCAGAGGGTGGATTTCTCCGTGTTGCTTTTTCCCCAGGTCTCCACGCCCTTGTGTGTTTCTTTTGCTTAACGATTGCCACCTGAGGTAGCCTCTGTTGCCCATCCTCGTCAGTTTCAGAGGGTGGATTTCTCAGTGCTGCTTTTTCCCCAGGTCTCCACGCCCTTGTGTGTTTCTTTTGCTTAAAGTTTCCCAGCTGAAGCCAGCCTCTCTTGCCCATCTTCCTCAGTTTCAGAGGGCAGATATTTCAGGGTTGCTTTTTACCCAGGTCTCCACGCCTTTGGGTTTTGTTTTTGCTTAACGATTGCCACCTGAGGTAGCCTCTCTTGCCCATCGTCCTGAGTTTCAGAGGGTGGATTTCTCCGTGTTGCTTTTTCCCCAGGTCTCCACGCCCTTGTGTGTTTCTTTTGCTTCACGATTGCCACCTGAGGTAGCCTCTGTTGCCCATCCTCGTCAGTTTCAGAGGGTGGATTTCTCCCTGCTGCTTTTTCCCCAGGTCTCCACGCCCTTGTGTGTTTCTTTTGCTTAAAGTTTGCCACCTGAAGCCAGCCTCTCTTGCCCATCTTCCTCAGTTTCAGAGGGTAGATATTTCAGGGTTGCTTTTTCCCCAGGTCTTCATGCCTTAGTGTTTTGTTTTTGCTTAACGATTGCCACCTGAGCTAGTCTCTGTTGCCCATCTTCCTCAATTTCAGAGGGTTGATATTTCAGGGTTGCTTTTTCCCCAGGTCTCCACGCCCTTGTGTGTTTCCTTTGCTTAACGATTGCCACCTGAGGTAGCATCTGTTGCCCATCCTCATCAGTTTCAGAAGGTAGATTTCTCAGTGCTGCTTTTCCCCAGGTCTCCACGCCCTTGTGTGTTTGTTTTGCTTAAAGTTTGCCACCTGAGCCAGCCTCTCTTGCCCATCTTCCACAGTTTCAGACGGTAGATATTTCAGGGTTGCTTTTTCCCCATGTCTCCACGCCTTTGGGTTTTGTTTCTGCTTAAGGATTGCCACCTGAGGTAGCCTCTGTTGCCCATCTTCCTCAGTTTCAGAGGGTGGATTTCTCCGTGTTGCTTTTTCCCCAGGTCTCCACGCCCTTGTGTGTTTCTTTTGCTTAAGGATTGCCACCTGAGGTAGCCTCTGTTGCCCATCCTCGTCAGTTTCAGAGGGTAGATTTCTCAGTGCTGCTTTTTCCCCAGGTCTCCACGCCCTCGTGTGTTTCTTTTGCTTAAAGTTTGTCACCTGAAGCCAGCCTCTCTTGCCCATCTTCCTCAGTTTCAGAGGGTAGATATTTCAGCGTTGCTTTTTCCCCAGGTCTTCACGCCTTAGTGTTTTGTTTTTGCTTAACGATTGCCACCTGGGCTAGCCTCTGTTGCCCATCTTCCTCAGTTTCAGAGGGTGGATTTCTCCCTGTTGCTTTTTCCCCAGGTCTCCACGCCCTTGTGTGTTTCTTTTGCTTAAAGATTGCCACCTGAGCTAGCCTCTGTTGCCCATCTTCGTCCGTTTCAGAGGGTGGATTTCTCAGTGTTGCCTTTTCGCCAGCTTCCCACGCCCTTGTGTGTTTCTTTTCCTTAAAGATTGTCACCTGAGCTAGGCACTGTTGCCCTGCTTCCTCAGTTTCAAAGGTTACCTTTTTCAGGGTTGCTTTTTGACCGGGTCTCCTCGCCATTGTATTTTTCTATTTTCTTTTTTTTGCTTAAAGATTGCCACCTGAGCTAGCCTCTGTTGCCCATCTTCTTCGGTTTCAGACGGTAGATTTCTCAGTGTTTCTTTTTCGCCAGCTCTCCACGCCCTTGCGTCTTTTGTTTTTTCTGCTTAAAGGTTGCAACCTGAGTTAGCTTCTTTTGCCCATGTTCGTCAGTTTCAGAGGGTGGATTTCTCCGTGTTGCTTTTTCCCCAGGTCTCCACGCCCTTGTGTGTTTCTTTTGCTTCACGATTGCCACCTGAGGTAGCCTCTGTTGCCCATCCTCGTCAGTTTCAGAGGGTAGATTTCTCAGTGCTGCTTTTTCCCCAGGTCTCCACGCCCTTGTGTGTTTCTTTTGCTTAAAGTTTGCCAGCTGAAGCCAGCCTCTCTTGCCCATCTTCCTCAGTTTCAGAGGGTAGATATTTCAGGGTTGCTTTTTCCCCAGGTCTCCACGCCTTTGGGTTTTGTTTTTGCTTAACGATTGCCACCTGAGCTAGCCTCTGTTGCCCATCTTCCTCAATTTCAGAGGGTTGATATTTCAGGGTTGCTTTTTCCCCAGGTCTCCACGCCCTTGTGTGTTTCTTTTGCTTAACGATTGCCACCTGAGGTAGCATCTGTTGCCCATCCTCATCAGTTTCAGAAGGTAGATTTCTCAGTGCTGCTTTTCCCCAGGTCTCCACGCCCTTGTGTGTTTGTTTTGCTTAAAGTTTGCCACCTGAGCCAGCCTCTCTTGCCCATCTTCCACAGTTTCAGACGGTAGATATTTCAGGGTTGCTTTTTCCCCATGTCTCCACGCCTTTGGGTTTTGTTTCTGCTTAAGGATTGCCACCTGAGGTAGCCTCTGTTGCCCATCTTCCTCAGTTTCAGAGGGTGGATTTCTCCGTGTTGCTTTTTCCCCAGGTCTCCACGCCCTTGTGTGTTTCTTTTGCTTCACGATTGCCACCTGAGGTAGCCTCTGTTGCCCATCCTCGTCAGTTTCAGAGGGTGGATTTCTCCCTGCTGCTTTTCCCCCAGGTCTCCACGCCCTTGTGTGTTTCTTTTGCTTAAAGTTTGTCACCTGAAGCCAGCCTCTCTTGCCCATCTTCCTCAGTTTCAGAGGGTAGATATTTCAGCGTTGCTTTTTCCCCAGGTCTTCACGCCTTAGTGTTTTGTTTTTGCTTAACGATTGCCACCTGGGCTAGCCTCTGTTGCCCATCTTCCTCAGTTTCAGAGGGTGGATTTCTCCGTGTTGCTTTTTCCCCAGGTCTCCACGCCCTTGTGTGTTTCTTTTGCTTAAAGATTGCCACCTGAGCTAGCCTCTGTTGCCCATCTTCGTCCGTTTCAGAGGGTGGATTTCTCAGTGTTGCCTTTTCGCCAGCTCCCCACGCCCTTGTGTGTTTCTTTTCCTTAAAGATTGTCACCTGAGCTAGGCACTGTTGCCCTGCTTCCTCAGTTTCAGAGGTTACCTTTTTCAGGGTTGCTTTTTGACCGGGTCTCCTCGCCATTGTATTTTTCTATTTTCTTTTTTTTGCTTAAAGATTGCCACCTGAGCTAGCCTCTGTTGCCCATCTTCTTCGGTTTCAGAGGGTAGATTTCTCAGTGTTTCTTTTTCGCCAGCTCTCCACGCCCTTGCGTCTTTTGTTTTTTCTGCTTAAAGGTTGCAACCTGAGATAGCTTCTTTTGAGCATGTTCGTCAGTTTCAGAGGGTGGATTTCTCCGTGTTGCTTTTTCCCCAGGTCTCCACGCCCTTGTGTGTTTCTTTTGCTTCACGATTGCCACCTGAGGTAGCCTCTGTTGCCCATCCTCGTCAGTTTCAGAGGGTAGATTTCTCAGTGCTGCTTTTTCCCCAGGTCTCCACGCCCTTGTGTGTTTCTTTTGCTTAAAGTTTGCCAGCTGAAGCCAGCCTCTCTTGCCCATCTTCCTCAGTTTCAGAGGGTAGATATTTCAGGGTTGCTTTTTACCCAGGTCTCCACGCCTTTGGGTTTTGTTTTTGCTTAACGATTACCACCTGAGCTAGCCTCTGTTGCCCATCTTCCTCAATTTCAGAGGGTTGATATTTCAGGGTTGCTTTTTCCCCAGGTCTCCACGCCCTTGTGTGTTTCTTTTGCTTAACGATTGCCACCTGAGGTAGCATCTGTTGCCCATCCTCATCAGTTTCAGAAGGTAGATTTCGCAGTGCTGCTTTTCCCCAGGTCTCCACGCCCTTGTGTGTTTGTTTTGCTTAAAGTTTGCCACCTGAGCCAGCCTCTCTTGCCCATCTTCCACAGTTTCAGACGGTAGATATTTCAGGGTTGCTTTTTCCCCATGTCTCCACGCCTTTGGGTTTTGTTTCTGCTTAAGGATTGCCACCTGAGGTAGCCTCTGTTGCCCATCTTCCTCAGTTTCAGAGGGTGGATTTCTCCGTGTTGCTTTTTCCCCAGGTCTCCACGCCCTTGTGTGTTTCTTTTGCTTAACGATTGCCACCTGAGGTAGCCTCTGTTGCCCATCCTCGTCAGTTTCAGAGGGTAGATTTCTCAGTGCTGCTTTTTCCCCAGGTCTCCACGCCCTCGTGTGTTTCTTTTGCTTAAAGTTTGCCACCTGAAGCCAGCCTATCTTGCCCATCTTCCTCAGTTTCAGAGGGTAGATATTTCAGGGTTGCTTTTTCCCCAGGTCTCCACGCCTTTGGGTTTTGTTTTTGCTTAATGATTGCCACCTGAGCTAGCCTCTGTTGCCCATCTTCCTCAATTTCAGAGGGTTGATATTTCAGGGTTGCTTTTTCCCCAGGTCTCCACGCCCTTGTGTGTTTCTTTTGCTTAACGATTGCCACCTGAGGTAGCCTCTGTTGCCCATCTTCCTCAATTTCAGAGGGTTGATATTTCAGGGTTGCTTTTTCCCCAGGTCTCCACGCCCTTGTGTGTTTCTTTTGCTTAACGATTGCCACCTGAGGTAGCATCTGTTGCCCATCCTCATCAGTTTCAGAAGGTAGATTTCTCAGTGCTGCTTTTCCAAAGGTCTCCACGCCCTTGTGTGTTTGTTTTGCTTAAAGTTTGCCACCTGAGCCAGCCTCTCTTGCCCATCTTCCACAGTTTCAGACGGTAGATATTTCAGGGTTGCTTTTTCCCCATGTCTCCACGCCTTTGGGTTTTGTTTCTGCTTAAGGATTGCCACCTGAGGTAGCCTCTGTTGCCCATCTTCCTCAGTTTCAGAGGGTGGATTTCTCCGTGTTGCTTTTTCCCCAGGTCTCCACGCCCTTGTGTGTTTCTTTTGCTTAAAGATTGCCACCTGAGCTAGCCTCTGTTGCCCATCTTCGTCCGTTTCAGAGGGTGGATTTCTCAGTGTTGCCTTTTCGCCAGCTCCCCACGCCCTTGTGTGTTTCATTTCCTTAAAGATTGTCACCTGAGCTAGGCACTGTTGCCCTGCTTCCTCAGTTTCAGAGGTTACCTTTTTCAGGGTTGCTTTTTGACCGGGTCTCCTCGCCATTGTATTTTTCTATTTTCTTTTTTTTGCTTAAAGATTGCCACCTGAGCTAGCCTCTGTTGCCCATCTTCTTCGGTTTCAGAGGGTAGATTTCTCAGTGTTTCTTTTTCGCCAGCTCTCCACGCCCTTGCGTCTTTTGTTTTTTCTGCTTAAAGGTTGCAACCTGAGTTAGCTTCTTTTGAGCATGTTCGTCAGTTTCAGAGGGTGGATTTCTCCGTGTTGCTTTTTCCCCAGGTCTCCACGCCCTTGTGTGTTTCTTTTGCTTAACGATTGCCACCTGAGGTAGCCTCTGTTGCCCATCCTCGTCAGTTTCAGAGGGTAGATTTCTCAGTGCTGCTTTTTCCCCAGGTCTCCACGCCCTTGTGTGTTTCTTTTGCTTAAAGTTTGCCAGCTGAAGCCAGCCTCTCTTGCCCATCTTCCTCAGTTTCAGAGGGTAGATATTTCAGGGTTGCTTTTTACCCAGGTCTCCACGCCTTTGGGTTTTGTTTTTGCTTAACGATTGCCACCTGAGGTAGCCTCTCTTGCCCATCGTCCTGAGTTTCAGAGGGTGGATTTCTCCGTGTTGCTTTTTCCCCAGGTCTCCACGCCCTTGTGTGTTTCTTTTGCTTCACGATTGCCACCTGAGGTAGCCTCTATTGCCCATCCTCGTCAGTTTCAGAGGGTGGATTTCTCCCTGCTGCTTTTTCCCCAGGTCTCCACGCCCTTGTGTGTTTCTTTTGCTTAAAGTTTGCCACCTGAAGCCAGCCTCTCTTGCCCATCTTCCTCAGTTTCAGAGGGTAGATATTTCAGGGTTGCTTTTTCCCCAGGTCTCCACGCCTTTGGGTTTTGTTTCTGCTTAAGGATTGCCACCTGAGGTAGCCTCTGTTGCCCATCTTCCTCAGTTTCAGAGGGTGGATTTCTCCGTGTTGCTTTTTCCCCAGGTCTCCACGCCCTTGTGTGTTTCTTTTGCTTAACGATTGCCACCTGAGGTAGCCTCTGTTGCCCATCCTCGTCAGTTTCAGAGGGTAGATTTCTCAGTGCTGCTTTTTCCCCAGGTCTCCACGCCCTCGTGTGTTTCTTTTGCTTAAAGTTTGTCACCTGAAGCCAGCCTCTCTTGCCCATCTTCCTCAGTTTCAGAGGGTAGATATTTCAGCGTTGCTTTTTCCCCAGGTCTTCTCGCCTTAGTGTTTTGTTTTTGCTTAACGATTGCCACCTGGGCTAGCTTCTGTTGCCCATATTCCTCAGTTTCAGAGGGTGGATTTCTCCGTGTTGCTTTTTCCCCAGGTCTCCACGCCCTTGTGTGTTTCTTTTGCTTAAAGATTGCCACCTGAGCTAGCCTCTGTTGCCCATCTTCGTCCGTTTCAGAGGGTGGATTTCTCAGTGTTGCCTTTTCGCCAGCTCCCCACGCCCTTGTGTGTTTCTTTTGCTTAAAGATTGTCACCTGAGCTAGGCACTGTTGCCCTGCTTCCTCAGTTTCAGAGGGTACCTTTTTCAGGGTTGCTTTTTGACCGGGTCTCCTCGCCATTGTAATTTTTTATTTTATTTTTTTTGCTTAAAGATTGCCACCTGAGCTAGCCTCTGTTGCGCTTCTTTCTCAGTTCTAGAGGGTAGATTTCTCCGTGTTGCTTTTTCCCCAGGTCTCCACGCACTTCCTTTTATTTTTCCTTAAAAATTGCCACCTGAGCTAGCCTCTGTTGTCCATCTTCGTCGGTTTCAGAGGGTAGATTTCTCACTGTTGCTTTTTTGCCAGGTCTGCACGCCCTTGTGTTTTTTTTCTGCTTAAAGGTTGCAACCTGAGCTAGCTTCTTTTGCCCATGTCCCTCAGTTTCAGAGGGTGGATTTCTCCGTGTTGCTTTTTCCCCAGGCCTC
This sequence comes from Equus asinus, assembly GCF_041296235.1. Classification (NCBI taxonomy): domain Eukaryota; kingdom Metazoa; phylum Chordata; class Mammalia; order Perissodactyla; family Equidae; genus Equus; species Equus asinus. The sequence goes on from NC_091802.1 coordinate 623,912, forward strand.
CACGCCCTTGTGTGTTTCTTTTGCTTAAAGATTGCCACCTGAAGCCAGCCTCTCTTGCCCATCTTCCTCAGTTTCAGAGGGTAGATATTTCAGGGTTGCTTTGTCCCCAGGTCTCCACGCCTCTGTGTTTTGTTTTTGCTTAACGATTGCCACCTGAGCTAGCCTCTCTTGCCCATGTTCCTCAGTTTCAGAGGGTAGATATTTCAGGGTTGCTTTGTCCCCAGGGCTCCACGCCTTTGTGCTTTGTTTTTGCTTAAGGATTGCCACCTGAGGTAGCCTCTCTTGCCCATCTTCCTCAGTTTCAGAGGGTGGATTTCTCCGTGTTGCTTTTTCCCCAGGTCTCCACGCCCTTGTGTGTTTCTTTTGCTTAAAGATTGCCACCTGAGCTAGCCTCTGTTGCCCATCTTCGTCCGTTTCAGAGGGTGGATTTCTCAGTGTTGCCTTTTCGCCAGCTCCCCACGCCCTTGTGTGTTTCTTTTCCTTAAAGATTGTCACCTGAGCTAGGCACTGTTGCCCTGCTTCCTCAGTTTCAGAGGTTACCTTTTTCAGGGTTGCTTTTTGACCGGGTCTCCTCGCCATTGTATTTTTCTATTTTCTTTTTTTTGCTTAAAGATTGCCACCTGAGCTAGCCTCTGTTGCCCATCTTCTTCGGTTTCAGAGGGTAGATTTCTCAGTGTTTCTTTTTCGCCAGCTCTCCACGCCCTTGCGTCTTTTGTTTTTTCTGCTTAAAGGTTGCAACCTGAGTTAGCTTCTTTTGCCCATGTTCGTCAGTTTCAGAGGGTGGATTTCTCCGTGTTGCTTTTTCCCCAGGTCTCCACGCCCTTGTGTGTTTCTTTTGCTTAACGATTGCCACCTGAGGTAGCCTCTGTTGCCCATTCTCGTCAGTTTCAGAGGGTAGATTTCTCAGTGCTGCTTTTTCCCCAGGTCTCCACGCCCTTGTGTGTTTCTTTTGCTTAAAGTTTCCCAGCTGAAGCCAGCCTCTCTTGCCCATCTTCCTCAGTTTCAGAGGGTAGATATTTCAGGGTTGCTTTTTACCCAGGTCTCCACGCCTTTGGGTTTTGTTTTTGCTTAACGATTGCCACCTGAGGTAGCCTCTCTTGCCCATCGTCCTGAGTTTCAGAGGGTGGATTTCTCCGTGTTGCTTTTTCCCCAGGTCTCCACGCCCTTGTGTGTTTCTTTTGCTTAACGATTGCCACCTGAGGTAGCCTCTATTGCCCATCCTCGTCAGTTTCAGAGGGTGGATTTCTCCCTGCTGCTTTTTCCCCAGGTCTCCACGCCCTTGTGTGTTTCTTTTGCTTAAAGTTTGCCACCTGAAGCCAGCCTCTCTTGCCCATCTTCCTCAGTTTCAGAGGGTAGATATTTCAGGGTTGCTTTTTCCCCAGGTCTCCACGCCTTTGGGTTTTGTTTCTGCTTAAGGATTGCCACCTGAGGTAGCCTCTGTTGCCCATCTTCCTCAGTTTCAGAGGGTGGATTTCTCCGTGTTGCATTTTCCCCAGGTCTCCACGCCCTTGTGTGTTTCTTTTGCTTAACGATTGCCACCTGAGGTAGCCTCTGTTGCCCATCCTCGTCAGTTTCAGAGGGTAGATTTCTCAGTGCTGCTTTTTCCCCAGGTCTCCACGCCCTCGTGTGTTTCTTTTGCTTAAAGTTTGTCACCTGAAGCCAGCCTCTCTTGCCCATCTTCCTCAGTTTCAGAGGGTAGATATTTCAGCGTTGCTTTTTCCCCAGGTCTTCACGCCTTAGTGTTTTGTTTTTGCTTAACGATTGCCACCTGGGCTAGCTTCTGTTGCCCATCTTCCTCAGTTTCAGAGGGTGGATTTCTCCGTGTTGCTTTTTCCCCAGGTCTCCACGCCCTTGTGTGTTTCTTTTGCTTAAAGATTGCCACCTGAGCTAGCCTCTGTTGCCCATCTTCGTCCGTTTCAGAGGGTGGATTTCTCAGTGTTGCCTTTTCCCCAGCTCCCCACGCCCTTGTGTGTTTCTTTTGCTTAAAGATTGCCACCTGAAGCCAGCCTCTCTTGCCCATCTTCCTCAGTTTCAGAGGGTAGATATTTCAGGGTTGCTTTTTCCCCAGGTCTCCACGGCTTTTGGTTTTGTTTTTGCTTAACGATTGCCACCTGAGCTAGCCTCTCTTGCCCATCTTCCTGAGTTTCAGAGGGTCGATATCTCCGTGTTGCTGTTTCCCCAGGTCTCCACGCCCTTGTGTGTTTCTTTTGCTTAACGTTTGCCACCTGAAGCCAGCCTCTCTTGCCCATCTTCCTCAGTTTCAGAGGGTAGATATTTCAGGGTTGCTTTTTCCCCAGGTCTCCACGCCTTTGTGTTTTGTTTTTGCTTAACGAGTGCCACCTGAGCTAGCCTCTCTTGCCCATGTTCCTCAGTTTCAGAGGGTAGATATTTCAGGGTTGCTTTGTCCCCAGGGCTCCACGCCTTTGTGCTTTGTTTTTGCTTAAGGATTGCCACCTGAGGTAGCCTCTCTTGCCCATCTTCCTCAGTTTCAGAGGGTGGATTTCTCCGTGTTGCTTTTTCCCCAGGTCTCCACGCCCTTGTGTGTTTCTTTTGCTTAAAGATTGCCACCTGAGCTAGCCTCTGTTGCCCATCTTCGTCCGTTTCAGAGGGTGGATTTCTCAGTGTTGCCTTTTCGCCAGCTCCCCACGCCCTTGTGTGTTTCTTTTGCTTAAAGATTGTCACCTGAGCTAGGCACTGTTGCCCTGCTTCCTCAGTTTCAGAGGGTACCTTTTTCAGGGTTGCTTTTTCACCGGGTCTCCTCGCCATTGTATTTTTTTATCTTATTTTTTTTGCTTAAAGATTGCCACCTGAGCTAGCCTCTGTTGCGCTTCTTTCTCAGTTCTAGAGGGTAGATTTCTCCGTGTTGCTTTTTCCCCAGGTCTCCACGCACTTCCTTTTATTTTTCCTTAAAAATTGCCACCTGAGCTAGCCTCTGTTGTCCATCTTCGTCGGTTTCAGAGGGTAGATTTCTCACTGTTGCTTTTTTGCCAGGTCTGCACGCCCTTGTGTTTTTTTTCTGCTTAAAGGTTGCAACCTGAGCTAGCTTCTTTTGCCCATGTCCCTCAGTTTCAGAGGGTGGATTTCTCCGTGTTGCTTTTTCCCCAGGCCTCCACGCACTTGTGTGTTTCTTTTGCTTAAAGATTGCCACCTGAAGCCAGCCTCTCTTGCCCATCTTCCTCAGTTTCAGAGGGTAGATATTTCAGGGTTGCTTTTTCCCCAGGTCTCCACGCCTCTGTGTTTTGTTTTTGCTTAACGATTGCCACCTGAGCTAGCCTCTCTTGCCCATGTTCCTCAGTTTCAGAGGGTAGATATTTCAGGGTTGCTTTGTCCCCAGGGCTCCACGCCTTTGTGCTTTGTTTTTGCTTAAGGATTGCCACCTGAGGTAGCCTCTCTTGCCCATCTTCCTCAGTTTCAGAGGGTGGATTTCTCCGTGTTGCTTTTTCCCCAGGTCTCCACGCCCTTGTGTGTTTCTTTTGCTTAAAGATTGCCACCTGAGCTAGCCTCTGTTGCCCATCTTCGTCCATTTCAGAGGGTGGATTTCTCAGTGTTGCCTTTTCGCCAGCTCCCCACGCCCTTGTGTGTTTCTTTTGCTTAAAGATTGTCACCTGAGCTAGGCACTGTTGCCCTGCTTCCTCAGTTTCAGAGGGTACCTTTTTCAGGGTTGCTTTTTCACCGGGTCTCCTCGCCATTGTATTTTTTTATTTTATTTTTTTTGCTTAAAGATTGCCACCTGAGCTAGCCTCTGTTGCGCTTCTTTCTCAGTTCTAGAGGGTAGATTTCTCCGTGTTGCTTTTTCCCCAGGTCTCCACGCACTTCCTTTTATTTTTCCTTAAAAATTGCCACCTGAGCTAGCCTCTGTTGTCCATCTTCGTCGGTTTCAGAGGGTAGATTTCTCACTGTTGCTTTTTTGCCAGGTCTGCACGCCCTTGTGTTTTTTTTCTGCTTAAAGGTTGCAACCTGAGCTAGCTTCTTTTGCCCATGTCCCTCAGTTTCAGAGGGTGGATTTCTCCGTGTTGCTTTTTCCCCAGGCCTCCACGCCCTTGTGTGTTTCTTTTGCTTAAAGATTGCCACCTGAAGCCAGCCTCTCTTGCCCATCTTCCTCAGTTTCAGAGGGTAGATATTTCAGGGTTGCTTTTTCCCCAGGTCTCCACGCCTTTGTGTTTTGTTTTTGCTTAACGAGTGCCACCTGAGCTAGCCTCTCTTGCCCATGTTCCTCAGTTTCAGAGGGTAGATATTTCAGGGTTGCTTTGTCCCCAGGGCTCCACGCCTTTGTGCTTTGTTTTTGCTTAAGGATTGCCACCTGAGGTAGCCTCTCTTGCCCATCTTCCTCAGTTTCAGAGGGTGGATTTCTCCGTGTTGCTTTTTCCCCAGGTCTCCACGCCCTTGTGTGTTTCTTTTGCTTAAAGATTGCCACCTGAGCTAGCCTCTGTTGCCCATCTTTGTCCGTTTCAGAGGGTGGATTTCTCAGTGTTGCCTTTTCGCCAGCTCCCCACGCCCTTGTGTGTTTCTTTTGCTTAAAGATTGTCACCTGAGCTAGGCACTGTTGCCCTGCTTCCTCAGTTTCAGAGGGTACCTTTTTCAGGGTTGCTTTTTCACCGGGTCTCCTCGCCATTGTATTTTTTTATCTTATTTTTTTTGCTTAAAGATTGCCACCTGAGCTAGCCTCTGTTGCGCTTCTTTCTCAGTTCTAGAGGGTAGATTTCTCCGTGTTGCTTTTTCCCCAGGTCTCCACGCACTTCCTTTTATTTTTCCTTAAAAATTGCCAGCTGAGCTAGCCTCTGTTGTCCATCTTCGTCGGTTTCAGAGGGTAGATTTCTCACTGTTGCTTTTTTGCCAGGTCTGCACGCCCTTGTGTTTTTTTTCTGCTTAAAGGTTGCAACCTGAGCTAGCTTCTTTTGCCCATGTCCCTCAGTTTCAGAGGGTGGATTTCTCCGTGTTGCTTTTTCGCCAGGCCTCCACGCCCTTGTGTGTTTCTTTTGCTTAACGATTGCCACCTGAGCTAGCCTCTGTTGCCCATCTTCGTCCGTTTCAGAGGGTGGATTTCTCAGTGTTGCCTTTTCGCCAGCTCCCCACGCCCTTGTGTGTTTCTTTTGCTTAAAGATTGTCACCTGAGCTAGGCACTGTTGCCCTGCTTCCTCAGTTTCAGAGGGTACCTTTTTCAGGGTTGCTTTTTCACCGGGTCTCCTCGCCATTGTATTTTTTTATCTTATTTTTTTTGCTTAAAGATTGCCACCTGAGCTAGCCTCTGTTGCGCTTCTTTCTCAGTTCTAGAGGGTAGATTTCTCCGTGTTGCTTTTTCCCCAGGTCTCCACGCACTTCCTTTTATTTTTCCTTAAAAATTGCCACCTGAGCTAGCCTCTGTTGTCCATCTTCGTCGGTTTCAGAGGGTAGATTTCTCACTGTTGCTTTTTTGCCAGGTCTGCACGCCCTTGTGTTTTTTTTCTGCTTAAAGGTTGCAACCTGAGCTAGCTTCTTTTGCCCATGTCCCTCAGTTTCAGAGGGTGGATTTCTCCGTGTTGCTTTTTCCCCAGGCCTCCACGCCCTTGTGTGTTTCTTTTGCTTAAGGATTGCCACCTGAGCTAGCCTCTGTTGCCCATCTTCGTCCGTTTCAGAGGGTGGATTTCTCAGTGTTGCCTTTTCCCCAGCTCCCCACGCCCTTGTGTGTTTCTTTTGCTTAAAGATTGCCACCTGAAGCCAGCCTCTCTTGCCCATCTTCCTCAGTTTCAGAGGGTAGATATTTCAGGGTTGCTTTTTCCCCAGGTCTCCACGCCTTTGGGTTTTGTTTTTGCTTAACGATTGCCACCTGAGCTAGCCTCTCTTGCCCATCTTCCTGAGTTTCAGAGGGTCGATATCTCCGTGTTGCTGTTTCCCCAGGCCTCCACGCCCTTGTGTGTTTCTTTTGCTTAACGTTTGCCACCTGAAGCCAGCCTCTCTTGCCCATCTTCCTCAGTTTCAGAGGGTAGATATTTCAGGGTTGCTTTTTCCCCAGGTCTCCACGCCTTTGTGTTTTGTTTTTGCTTAACGAGTGCCACCTGAGCTAGCCTCTCTTGCCCATGTTCCTCAGTTTCAGAGGGTAGATATTTCAGGGTTGCTTTGTCCCCAGGGCTCCACGCCTTTGTGCTTTGTTTTTGCTTGAGGATTGCCACCTGAGGTAGCCTCTCTTGCCCATCTTCCTCAGTTTCAGAGGGTGGATTTCTCCGTGTTGCTTTTTCCCCAGGTCTCCACGCCCTTGTGTGTTTCTTTTGCTTAAAGATTGCCACCTGAGCTAGCCTCTGTTGCCCATCTTCGTCCGTTTCAGAGGGTGGATTTCTCAGTGTTGCCTTTTCGCCAGCTCCCCACGCCCTTGTGTGTTTCTTTTGCTTAAAGATTGTCACCTGAGCTAGGCACTGTTGCCCTGCTTCCTCAGTTTCAGAGGGTACCTTTTTCAGGGTTGCTTTTTCACCGGGTCTCCTCGCCATTGTATTTTTTTATCTTATTTTTTTTGCTTAAAGATTGCCACCTGAGCTAGCCTCTGTTGCGCTTCTTTCTCAGTTCTAGAGGGTAGATTTCTCCGTGTTGCTTTTTCCCCAGGTCTCCACGCACTTCCTTTTATTTTTCCTTAAAAATTGCCACCTGAGCTAGCCTCTGTTGTCCATCTTCGTCGGTTTCAGAGGGTAGATTTCTCACTGTTGCTTTTTTGCCAGGTCTGCACGCCCTTGTGTTTTTTTTCTGCTTAAAGGTTGCAACCTGAGCTAGCTTCTTTTGCCCATGTCCCTCAGTTTCAGAGGGTGGATTTCTCCGTGTTGCTTTTTCGCCAGGCCTCCACGCCCTTGTGTGTTTCTTTTGCTTAACGATTGCCACCTGAGCTAGCCTCTGTTGCCCATCTTCGTCCGTTTCAGAGGGTGGATTTCTCAGTGTTGCCTTTTCGCCAGCTCCCCACGCCCTTGTGTGTTTCTTTTGCTTAAAGATTGTCACCTGAGCTAGGCACTGTTGCCCTGCTTCCTCAGTTTCAGAGGGTACCTTTTTCAGGGTTGCTTTTTCACCGGGTCTCCTCGCCATTGTATTTTTTTATCTTATTTTTTTTGCTTAAAGATTGCCACCTGAGCTAGCCTCTGTTGCGCTTCTTTCTCAGTTCTAGAGGGTAGATTTCTCCGTGTTGCTTTTTCCCCAGGTCTCCACGCACTTCCTTTTATTTTTCCTTAAAAATTGCCACCTGAGCTAGCCTCTGTTGTCCATCTTCGTCGGTTTCAGAGGGTAGATTTCTCACTGTTGCTTTTTTGCCAGGTCTGCACGCCCTTGTGTTTTTTTTCTGCTTAAAGGTTGCAACCTGAGCTAGCTTCTTTTGCCCATGTCCCTCAGTTTCAGAGGGTGGATTTCTCCGTGTTGCTTTTTCGCCAGGCCTCCACGCCCTTGTGTGTTTCTTTTGCTTAACGATTGCCACCTGAGCTAGCCTCTGTTGCCCATCTTCGTCCGTTTCAGAGGGTGGATTTCTCAGTGTTGCCTTTTCGCCAGCTCCCCACGCCCTTGTGTGTTTCTTTTGCTTAAAGATTGTCACCTGAGCTAGGCACTGTTGCCCTGCTTCCTCAGTTTCAGAGGGTACCTTTTTCAGGGTTGCTTTTTCACCGGGTCTCCTCGCCATTGTATTTTTTTATCTTATTTTTTTTGCTTAAAGATTGCCACCTGAGCTAGCCTCTGTTGCGCTTCTTTCTCAGTTCTAGAGGGTAGATTTCTCCGTGTTGCTTTTTCCCCAGGTCTCCACGCACTTCCTTTTATTTTTCCTTAAAAATTGCCAGCTGAGCTAGCCTCTGTTGTCCATCTTCGTCGGTTTCAGAGGGTAGATTTCTCACTGTTGCTTTTTTGCCAGGTCTGCACGCCCTTGTGTTTTTTTTCTGCTTAAAGGTTGCAACCTGAGCTAGCTTCTTTTGCCCATGTCCCTCAGTTTCAGAGGGTGGATTTCTCCGTGTTGCTTTTTCGCCAGGCCTCCACGCCCTTGTGTGTTTCTTTTGCTTAATGATTGCCACCTGAGCTAGCCTCTGTTGCCCATCTTCGTCCGTTTCAGAGGGTGGATTTCTCAGTGTTGCCTTTTCGCCAGCTCCCCACGCCCTTGTGTGTTTCTTTTGCTTAAAGATTGTCACCTGAGCTAGGCACTGTTGCCCTGCTTCCTCAGTTTCAGAGGGTACCTTTTTCAGGGTTGCTTTTTCACCGGGTCTCCTCGCCATTGTATTTTTTTATCTTATTTTTTTTGCTTAAAGATTGCCACCTGAGCTAGCCTCTGTTGCGCTTCTTTCTCAGTTCTAGAGGGTAGATTTCTCCGTGTTGCTTTTTCCCCAGGTCTCCACGCACTTCCTTTTATTTTTCCTTAAAAATTGCCACCTGAGCTAGCCTCTGTTGTCCATCTTCGTCGGTTTCAGAGGGTAGATTTCTCACTGTTGCTTTTTTGCCAGGTCTGCACGCCCTTGTGTTTTTTTTCTGCTTAAAGGTTGCAACCTGAGCTAGCTTCTTTTGCCCATGTCCCTCAGTTTCAGAGGGTGGATTTCTCCGTGTTGCTTTTTCCCCAGGCCTCCACGCCCTTGTGTGTTTCTTTTGCTTAAGGATTGCCACCTGAGCTAGCCTCTGTTGCCCATCTTCGTCCGTTTCAGAGGGTGGATTTCTCAGTGTTGCCTTTTCCCCAGCTCCCCACGCCCTTGTGTGTTTCTTTTGCTTAAAGATTGCCACCTGAAGCCAGCCTCTCTTGCCCATCTTCCTCAGTTTCAGAGGGTAGATATTTCAGGGTTGCTTTTTCCCCAGGTCTCCACGCCTTTGGGTTTTGTTTTTGCTTAACGATTGCCACCTGAGCTAGCCTCTCTTGCCCATCTTCCTGAGTTTCAGAGGGTCGATATCTCCGTGTTGCTGTTTCCCCAGGCCTCCACGCCCTTGTGTGTTTCTTTTGCTTAACGTTTGCCACCTGAAGCCAGCCTCTCTTGCCCATCTTCCTCAGTTTCAGAGGGTAGATATTTCAGGGTTGCTTTTTCCCCAGGTCTCCACGCCTTTGTGTTTTGTTTTTGCTTAACGAGTGCCACCTGAGCTAGCCTCTCTTGCCCATGTTCCTCAGTTTCAGAGGGTAGATATTTCAGGGTTGCTTTGTCCCCAGGGCTCCACGCCTTTGTGCTTTGTTTTTGCTTAAGGATTGCCACCTGAGGTAGCCTCTCTTGCCCATCTTCCTCAGTTTCAGAGGGTGGATTTCTCCGTGTTGCTTTTTCCCCAGGTCTCCACGCCCTTGTGTGTTTCTTTTGCTTAAAGATTGCCACCTGAGCTAGCCTCTGTTGCCCATCTTCGTCCGTTTCAGAGGGTGGATTTCTCAGTGTTGCCTTTTCGCCAGCTCCCCACGCCCTTGTGTGTTTCTTTTGCTTAAAGATTGTCACCTGAGCTAGGCACTGTTGCCCTGCTTCCTCAGTTTCAGAGGGTACCTTTTTCAGGGTTGCTTTTTCACCGGGTCTCCTCGCCATTGTATTTTTTTATCTTATTTTTTTTGCTTAAAGATTGCCACCTGAGCTAGCCTCTGTTGCGCTTCTTTCTCAGTTCTAGAGGGTAGATTTCTCCGTGTTGCTTTTTCCCCAGGTCTCCACGCACTTCCTTTTATTTTTCCTTAAAAATTGCCACCTGAGCTAGCCTCTGTTGTCCATCTTCGTCGGTTTCAGAGGGTAGATTTCTCACTGTTGCTTTTTTGCCAGGTCTGCACGCCCTTGTGTTTTTTTTCTGCTTAAAGGTTGCAACCTGAGCTAGCTTCTTTTGCCCATGTCCCTCAGTTTCAGAGGGTGGATTTCTCCGTGTTGCTTTTTCGCCAGGCCTCCACGCCCTTGTGTGTTTCTTTTGCTTAACGATTGCCACCTGAGCTAGCCTCTGTTGCCCATCTTCGTCCGTTTCAGAGGGTGGATTTCTCAGTGTTGCCTTTTCGCCAGCTCCCCACGCCCTTGTGTGTTTCTTTTGCTTAAAGATTGTCACCTGAGCTAGGCACTGTTGCCCTGCTTCCTCAGTTTCAGAGGGTACCTTTTTCAGGGTTGCTTTTTCACCGGGTCTCCTCGCCATTGTATTTTTTTATCTTATTTTTTTTGCTTAAAGATTGCCACCTGAGCTAGCCTCTGTTGCGCTTCTTTCTCAGTTCTAGAGGGTAGATTTCTCCGTGTTGCTTTTTCCCCAGGTCTCCACGCACTTCCTTTTATTTTTCCTTAAAAATTGCCACCTGAGCTAGCCTCTGTTGTCCATCTTCGTCGGTTTCAGAGGGTAGATTTCTCACTGTTGCTTTTTTGCCAGGTCTGCACGCCCTTGTGTTTTTTTTCTGCTTAAAGGTTGCAACCTGAGCTAGCTTCTTTTGCCCATGTCCCTCAGTTTCAGAGGGTGGATTTCTCCGTGTTGCTTTTTCGCCAGGCCTCCACGCCCTTGTGTGTTTCTTTTGCTTAACGATTGCCACCTGAGCTAGCCTCTGTTGCCCATCTTCGTCCGTTTCAGAGGGTGGATTTCTCAGTGTTGCCTTTTCGCCAGCTCCCCACGCCCTTGTGTGTTTCTTTTGCTTAAAGATTGTCACCTGAGCTAGGCACTGTTGCCCTGCTTCCTCAGTTTCAGAGGGTACCTTTTTCAGGGTTGCTTTTTCACCGGGTCTCCTCGCCATTGTATTTTTTTATCTTATTTTTTTTGCTTAAAGATTGCCACCTGAGCTAGCCTCTGTTGCGCTTCTTTCTCAGTTCTAGAGGGTAGATTTCTCCGTGTTGCTTTTTCCCCAGGTCTCCACGCACTTCCTTTTATTTTTCCTTAAAAATTGCCACCTGAGCTAGCCTCTGTTGTCCATCTTCGTCGGTTTCAGAGGGTAGATTTCTCACTGTTGCTTTTTTGCCAGGTCTGCACGCCCTTGTGTTTTTTTTCTGCTTAAAGGTTGCAACCTGAGCTAGCTTCTTTTGCCCATGTCCCTCAGTTTCAGAGGGTGGATTTCTCCGTGTTGCTTTTTCCCCAGGCCTCCACGCCCTTGTGTGTTTCTTTTGCTTAAGGATTGCCACCTGAGCTAGCCTCTGTTGCCCATCTTCGTCCGTTTCAGAGGGTGGATTTCTCAGTGTTGCCTTTTCCCCAGCTCCCCACGCCCTTGTGTGTTTCTTTTGTTTAAAGATTGCCACCTGAAGCCAGCCTCTCTTGCCCATCTTCCTGAGTTTCAGAGGGTCGATATCTCCGTGTTGCTGTTTCCCCAGGTCTCCACGCCCTTGTGTGTTTCTTTTGCTTAACGTTTGCCACCTGAAGCCAGCCTCTCTTGCCCATCTTCCTCAGTTTCAGAGGGTAGATATTTCAGGGTTGCTTTTTCCCCAGGTCTCCACGCCTTTGTGTTTTGTTTTTGCTTAACGAGTGCCACCTGAGCTAGCCTCTCTTGCCCATGTTCCTCAGTTTCAGAGGGTAGATATTTCAGGGTTGCTTTGTCCCCAGGGCTCCACGCCTTTGTGCTTTGTTTTTGCTTAAGGATTGCCACCTGAGGTAGCCTCTCTTGCCCATCTTCCTCAGTTTCAGAGGGTGGATTTCTCCGTGTTGCTTTTTCCCCAGGTCTCCACGCCCTTGTGTGTTTCTTTTGCTTAAAGATTGCCACCTGAGCTAGCCTCTGTTGCCCATCTTCGTCCGTTTCAGAGGGTGGATTTCTCAGTGTTGCCTTTTCGCCAGCTCCCCACGCCCTTGTGTGTTTCTTTTGCTTAAAGATTGTCACCTGAGCTAGGCACTGTTGCCCTGCTTCCTCAGTTTCAGAGGGTACCTTTTTCAGGGTTGCTTTTTCACCGGGTCTCCTCGCCATTGTATTTTTTTATCTTATTTTTTTTGCTTAAAGATTGCCACCTGAGCTAGCCTCTGTTGCGCTTCTTTCTCAGTTCTAGAGGGTAGATTTCTCCGTGTTGCTTTTTCCCCAGGTCTCCACGCACTTCCTTTTATTTTTCCTTAAAAATTGCCACCTGAGCTAGCCTCTGTTGTCCATCTTCGTCGGTTTCAGAGGGTAGATTTCTCACTGTTGCTTTTTTGCCAGGTCTGCACGCCCTTGTGTTTTTTTTCTGCTTAAAGGTTGCAACCTGAGCTAGCTTCTTTTGCCCATGTCCCTCAGTTTCAGAGGGTGGATTTCTCCGTGTTGCTTTTTCCCCAGGCCTCCACGCCCTTGTGTGTTTCTTTTGCTTAAAGATTGCCACCTGAAGCCAGCCTCTCTTGCCCATCTTCCTCAGTTTCAGAGGGTAGATATTTCAGGGTTGCTTTTTCCCCAGGTCTCCACCCCTCTGTGTTTTGTTTTTGCTTAACGATTGCCACCTGAGCTAGCCTCTCTTGCCCATGTTCCTCAGTTTCAGAGGGTAGATATTTCAGGGTTGCTTTGTCCCCAGGGCTCCACGCCTTTGTGCTTTGTTTTTGCTTAAGGATTGCCACCTGAGGTAGCCTCTCTTGCCCATCTTCCTCAGTTTCAGAGGGTGGATTTCTCCGTGTTGCTTTTTCCCCAGGTCTCCACGCCCTTGTGTGTTTCTTTTGCTTAAAGATTGCCACCTGAGCTAGCCTCTGTTGCCCATCTTCGTCCATTTCAGAGGGTGGATTTCTCAGTGTTGCCTTTTCCCCAGCTCCCCACGCCCTTGTGTGTTTCTTTTGCTTAAAGATTGTCACCTGAGCTAGGCACTGTTGCCCTGCTTCCTCAGTTTCAGAGGGTACCTTTTTCAGGGTTGCTTTTTCACCGGGTCTCCTCGCCATTGTATTTTTTTATTTTATTTTTTTTGCTTAAAGATTGCCACCTGAGCTAGCCTCTGTTGCGCTTCTTTCTCAGTTCTAGAGGGTAGATTTCTCCGTGTTGCTTTTTCCCCAGGTCTCCACGCACTTCCTTTTATTTTTCCTTAAAAATTGCCACCTGAGCTAGCCTCTGTTTTCCATCTTCCTCGGTTTCAGAGGGTAGATTTCTCACTGTTGCTTTTTTGCCAGGTCTGCACGCCCTTGTGTTTTTTTTCTGCTTAAAGGTTGCAACCTGAGCTAGCTTCTTTTGCCCATGTCCCTCAGTTTCAGAGGGTGGATTTCTCCGTGTTGCTTTTTCCCCAGGCCTCCACGCCCTTGTGTGTTTCTTTTGCTTAAAGATTGCCCCCTGAAGCCAGCCTCTCTTGCCCATCTTCCTCAGTTTCAGAGGGTAGATATTTCAGGGTTGCTTTTTCCCCAGGTCTCCACGCCTTTGTGTTTTGTTTTTGCTTAACGATTGCCACCTGAGCTAGCCTCTCTTGCCCATGTTCCTCAGTTTCAGAGGGTAGATATTTCAGGGTTGCTTTGTCCCCAGGGCTCCACGCCTTTGTGCTTTGTTTTTGCTTAAGGATTGCCACCTGAGGTAGCCTCTCTTGCCCATCTTCCTCAGTTGCAGAGGGTGGATTTCTCTGTGTTGCTTTTTCCCCAGGTCTCCACGCACTTCCTTTTATTTTTCCTTAAAAATTGCCACCTGAGCTAGCCTCTGTTGTCCATCTTCGTCGGTTTCAGAGGGTAGATTTCTCACTGTTGCTTTTTTGCCAGGTCTGCACGCCCTTGTGTTTTTTTTCTGCTTAAAGGTTGCAACCTGAGCTAGCTAATTTTGCCCATGTCCCTCAGTTTCAGAGGGTGGATTTCTCAGTGTTGCTTTTTCGCCAGGCCTCCACGCCCTTGTGTGTTTCTTTTGCTTAACGATTGCCACCTGAGCTAGCCTCTGTTGCCCATCTTCGTCTGTTTCAGAGGGTGGATTTCTCAGTGTTGCCTTTTCCCCAGCTCCCCACGCCCTTGTGTGTTTCTTTTGCTTAAAGATTGTCACCTGAGCTAGGCACTGTTGCCCTGCTTCCTCAGTTTCAGAGGGTACCTTTTTCAGGGTTGCTTTTTGACCGGGTCTCCTCGCCATTGTATTTTTTTATCTTATTTTTTTTGCTTAAAGATTGCCACCTGAGCTAGCCTCTGTTGCGCTTCTTTCTCAGTTCTAGAGGGTAGATTTCTCCGTGTTGCTTTTTCCCCAGGTCTCCACGCACTTCCTTTTATTTTTCCTTAAAAATTGCCACCTGAGCTAGCCTCTGTTGTCCATCTTCGTCGGTTTCAGAGGGTAGATTTCTCACTGTTGCTTTTTTGCCAGGTCTGCACGCCCTTGTGTTTTTTTTCTGCTTAAAGGTTGCAACCTGAGCTAGCTTCTTTTGCCCATGTCCCTCAGTTTCAGAGGGTGGATTTCTCCGTGTTGCTTTTTCCCCAGGCCTCCACGCCCTTGTGTGTTTCTTTTGCTTAAGGATTGCCACCTGAGCTAGCCTCTGTTGCCCATCTTCGTCCGTTTCAGAGGGTGGATTTCTCAGTGTTGCCTTTTCCCCAGCTCCCCACGCCCTTGTGTGTTTCTTTTGCTTAAAGTTTGTCACCTGAAGCCAGCCTCTCTTGCCCATCTTCCTCAGTTTCAGAGGGTAGATATTTCACGGTTGCTTTTTCCCCAGGTCTCCACGCCCTTGTGTGTTTCTTTTGCTTAACGTTTGCCACCTGAAGCCTGCCTCTCTTGCCCATCTTCCTCAGTTTCAGAGGGTAGATATTTCAGGGTTGCTTTTTCCCCAGGTCTCCACGCCTTTGTGTTTTGTTTTTGCTTAACGAGTGCCACCTGAGCTAGCCTCTCTTGCCCATGTTCCTCAGTTTCAGAGGGTAGATATTTCAGGGTTGCTTTGTCCCCAGGGCTCCACGCCTTTGTGCTTTGTTTTTGCTTAAGGATTGCCACCTGAGGTAGCCTCTCTTGCCCATCTTCCTCAGTTTCAGAGGGTGGATTTCTCCGTGTTGCTTTTTCCCCAGGTCTCCACGCCCTTGTGTGTTTCTTTTGCTTAAAGATTGCCACCTGAGCTAGCCTCTGTTGCCCATCTTCGTCCGTTTCAGAGGGTGGATTTCTCAGTGTTGCCTTTTCGCCAGCTCCCCACGCCCTTGTGTGTTTCTTTTGCTTAAAGATTGTCACCTGAGCTAGGCACTGTTGCCCTGCTTCCTCAGTTTCAGAGGGTACCTTTTTCAGGGTTGCTTTTTCACCGGGTCTCCTCGCCATTGTATTTTTTTATCTTATTTTTTTTGCTTAAAGATTGCCACCTGAGCTAGCCTCTGTTGCGCTTCTTTCTCAGTTCTAGAGGGTAGATTTCTCCGTGTTGCTTTTTCCCCAGGTCTCCACGCACTTCCTTTTATTTTTCCTTAAAAATTGCCACCTGAGCTAGCCTCTGTTGTCCATCTTCGTCGGTTTCAGAGGGTAGATTTCTCACTGTTGCTTTTTTGCCAGGTCTGCACGCCCTTGTGTTTTTTTTCTGCTTAAAGGTTGCAACCTGAGCTAGCTTCTTTTGCCCATGTCCCTCAGTTTCAGAGGGTGGATTTCTCCGTGTTGCTTTTTCGCCAGGCCTCCACGCCCTTGTGTGTTTCTTTTGCTTAACGATTGCCACCTGAGCTAGCCTCTGTTGCCCATCTTCGTCCGTTTCAGAGGGTGGATTTCTCAGTGTTGCCTTTTCGCCAGCTCCCCACGCCCTTGTGTGTTTCTTTTGCTTAAAGATTGTCACCTGAGCTAGGCACTGTTGCCCTGCTTCCTCAGTTTCAGAGGGTACCTTTTTCAGGGTTGCTTTTTCACCGGGTCTCCTCGCCATTGTATTTTTTTATCTTATTTTTTTTGCTTAAACATTGCCACCTGAGCTAGCCTCTGTTGCGCTTCTTTCTCAGTTCTAGAGGGTAGATTTCTCCGTGTTGCTTTTTCCCCAGGTCTCCACGCACTTCCTTTTATTTTTCCTTAAAAATTGCCACCTGAGCTAGCCTCTGTTGTCCATCTTCGTCGGTTTCAGAGGGTAGATTTCTCACTGTTGCTTTTTTGCCAGGTCTGCACGCCCTTGTGTTTTTTTTCTGCTTAAAGGTTGCAACCTGAGCTAGCTTCTTTTGCCCATGTCCCTCAGTTTCAGAGGGTGGATTTCTCCGTGTTGCTTTTTCCCCAGGCCTCCACGCCCTTGTGTGTTTCTTTTGCTTAAGGATTGCCACCTGAGCTAGCCTCTGTTGCCCATCTTCGTCCGTTTCAGAGGGTGGATTTCTCAGTGTTGCCTTTTCCCCAGCTCCCCACGCCCTTGTGTGTTTCTTTTGCTTAAAGATTGCCACCTGAAGCCAGCCTCTCTTGCCCATCTTCCTCAGTTTCAGAGGGTAGATATTTCAGGGTTGCTTTTTCCCCAGGTCTCCACGGCTTTTGGTTTTGTTTTTGCTTAACGATTGCCACCTGAGCTAGCCTCTCTTGCCCATCTTCCTGAGTTTCAGAGGGTCGATATCTCCGTGTTGCTGTTTCCCCAGGTCTCCACGCCCTTGTGTGTTTCTTTTGCTTAACGTTTGCCACCTGAAGCCAGCCTCTCTTGCCCATCTTCCTCAGTTTCAGAGGGTAGATATTTCAGGGTTGCTTTTTCCCCAGGTCTCCACGCCTTTGTGTTTTGTTTTTGCTTAACGAGTGCCACCTGAGCTAGCCTCTCTTGCCCATGTTCCTCAGTTTCAGAGGGTAGATATTTCAGGGTTGCTTTGTCCCCAGGGCTCCACGCCTTTGTGCTTTGTTTTTGCTTAAGGATTGCCACCTGAGGTAGCCTCTCTTGCCCATCTTCCTCAGTTTCAGAGGGTGGATTTCTCCGTGTTGCTTTTTCCCCAGGTCTCCACGCCCTTGTGTGTTTCTTTTGCTTAAAGATTGCCACCTGAGCTAGCCTCTGTTGCCCATCTTCGTCCGTTTCAGAGGGTGGATTTCTCAGTGTTGCCTTTTCCCCAGCTCCGCACGCCCTTGTGTGTTTCTTTTGCTTAAAGATTGCCACCTGAAGCCAGCCTCTCTTGCCCATCTTCCTCAGTTTCAGAGGGTAGATATTTCAGGGTTGCTTTTTCCCCAGGTCTCCACGGCTTTTGGTTTTGTTTTTGCTTAACGATTGCCACCTGAGCTAGCCTCTCTTGCCCATCTTCCTGAGTTTCAGAGGGTCGATATCTCCGTGTTGCTGTTTCCCCAGGTCTCCACGCCCTTGTGTGTTTCTTTTGCTTAACGTTTGCCACCTGAAGCCAGCCTCTCTTGCCCATCTTCCTCAGTTTCAGAGGGTAGATATTTCAGGGTTGCTTTTTCCCCAGGTCTCCACGCCTTTGTGTTTTGTTTTTGCTTAACGAGTGCCACCTGAGCTAGCCTCTCTTGCCCATGTTCCTCAGTTTCAGAGGGTAGATATTTCAGGGTTGCTTTGTCCCCAGGGCTCCACGCCTTTGTGCTTTGTTTTTGCTTAAGGATTGCCACCTGAGGTAGCCTCTCTTGCCCATCTTCCTCAGTTTCAGAGGGTGGATTTCTCCGTGTTGCTTTTTCCCCAGGTCTCCACGCCCTTGTGTGTTTCTTTTGCTTAAAGATTGCCACCTGAGCTAGCCTCTGTTGCCCATCTTCGTCCGTTTCAGAGGGTGGATTTCTCAGTGTTGCCTTTTCGCCAGCTCCCCACGCCCTTGTGTGTTTCTTTTGCTTAAAGATTGTCACCTGAGCTAGGCACTGTTGCCCTGCTTCCTCAGTTTCAGAGGGTACCTTTTTCAGGGTTGCTTTTTCACCGGGTCTCCTCGCCATTGTATTTTTTTATCTTATTTTTTTTGCTTAAAGATTGCCACCTGAGCTAGCCTCTGTTGCGCTTCTTTCTCAGTTCTAGAGGGTAGATTTCTCCGTGTTGCTTTTTCCCCAGGTCTCCACGCACTTCCTTTTATTTTTCCTTAAAAATTGCCACCTGAGCTAGCCTCTGTTGTCCATCTTCGTCGGTTTCAGAGGGTAGATTTCTCACTGTTGCTTTTTTGCCAGGTCTGCACGCCCTTGTGTTTTTTTTCTGCTTAAAGGTTGCAACCTGAGCTAGCTTCTTTTGCCCATGTCCCTCAGTTTCAGAGGGTGGATTTCTCCGTGTTGCTTTTTCCCCAGGCCTCCACGCCCTTGTGTGTTTCTTTTGCTTAAGGATTGCCACCTGAGCTAGCCTCTGTTGCCCATCTTCGTCCGTTTCAGAGGGTGGATTTCTCAGTGTTGCCTTTTCCCCAGCTCCCCACGCCCTTGTGTGTTTCTTTTGCTTAAAGATTGCCACCTGAAGCCAGCCTCTCTTGCCCATCTTCCTCAGTTTCAGAGGGTAGATATTTCAGGGTTGCTTTTTCCCCAGGTCTCCACGGCTTTTGGTTTTGTTTTTGCTTAACGATTGCCACCTGAGCTAGCCTCTCTTGCCCATCTTCCTGAGTTTCAGAGGGTCGATATCTCCGTGTTGCTGTTTCCCCAGGTCTCCACGCCCTTGTGTGTTTCTTTTGCTTAACGTTTGCCACCTGAAGCCAGCCTCTCTTGCCCATCTTCCTCAGTTTCAGAGGGTAGATATTTCAGGGTTGCTTTTTCCCCAGGTCTCCACGCCTTTGTGTTTTGTTTTTGCTTAACGAGTGCCACCTGAGCTAGCCTCTCTTGCCCATGTTCCTCAGTTTCAGAGGGTAGATATTTCAGGGTTGCTTTGTCCCCAGGGCTCCACGCCTTTGTGCTTTGTTTTTGCTTAAGGATTGCCACCTGAGGTAGCCTCTCTTGCCCATCTTCCTCAGTTTCAGAGGGTGGATTTCTCCGTGTTGCTTTTTCCCCAGGTCTCCACGCCCTTGTGTGTTTCTTTTGCTTAAAGATTGCCACCTGAGCTAGCCTCTGTTGCCCATCTTCGTCCGTTTCAGAGGGTGGATTTCTCAGTGTTGCCTTTTCCCCAGCTCCGCACGCCCTTGTGTGTTTCTTTTGCTTAAAGATTGCCACCTGAAGCCAGCCTCTCTTGCCCATCTTCCTCAGTTTCAGAGGGTAGATATTTCAGGGTTGCTTTTTCCCCAGGTCTCCACGGCTTTTGGTTTTGTTTTTGCTTAACGATTGCCACCTGAGCTAGCCTCTCTTGCCCATCTTCCTGAGTTTCAGAGGGTCGATATCTCCGTGTTGCTGTTTCCCCAGGTCTCCACGCCCTTGTGTGTTTCTTTTGCTTAACGTTTGCCACCTGAAGCCAGCCTCTCTTGCCCATCTTCCTCAGTTTCAGAGGGTAGATATTTCAGGGTTGCTTTTTCCCCAGGTCTCCACGCCTTTGTGTTTTGTTTTTGCTTAACGAGTGCCACCTGAGCTAGCCTCTCTTGCCCATGTTCCTCAGTTTCAGAGGGTAGATATTTCAGGGTTGCTTTGTCCCCAGGGCTCCACGCCTTTGTGCTTTGTTTTTGCTTAAGGATTGCCACCTGAGGTAGCCTCTCTTGCCCATCTTCCTCAGTTTCAGAGGGTGGATTTCTCCGTGTTGCTTTTTCCCCAGGTCTCCACGCCCTTGTGTGTTTCTTTTGCTTAAAGATTGCCACCTGAGCTAGCCTCTGTTGCCCATCTTCGTCCGTTTCAGAGGGTGGATTTCTCAGTGTTGCCTTTTCGCCAGCTCCCCACGCCCTTGTGTGTTTCTTTTGCTTAAAGATTGTCACCTGAGCTAGGCACTGTTGCCCTGCTTCCTCAGTTTCAGAGGGTACCTTTTTCAGGGTTGCTTTTTCACCGGGTCTCCTCGCCATTGTATTTTTTTATCTTATTTTTTTTGCTTAAAGATTGCCACCTGAGCTAGCCTCTGTTGCGCTTCTTTCTCAGTTCTAGAGGGTAGATTTCTCCGTGTTGCTTTTTCCCCAGGTCTCCACGCACTTCCTTTTATTTTTCCTTAAAAATTGCCACCTGAGCTAGCCTCTGTTGTCCATCTTCGTCGGTTTCAGAGGGTAGATTTCTCACTGTTGCTTTTTTGCCAGGTCTGCACGCCCTTGTGTTTTTTTTCTGCTTAAAGGTTGCAACCTGAGCTAGCTACTTTTGCCCATGTCCCTCACTTTCAGAGGGTGGATTTCTCCGTGTTGCTTTTTCGCCAGGCCTCCACGCCCTTGTGTGTTTCTTTTGCTTAAGGATTGCCACCTGAGCTAGCCTCTGTTGCCCATCTTCGTCCGTTTCAGAGGGTGGATTTCTCAGTGTTGCCTTTTCCCCAGCTCCCCACGCCCTTGTGTGTTTCTTTTGCTTAAAGATTGCCACCTGAAGCCAGCCTCTCTTGCCCATCTTCCTCAGTTTCAGAGGGTAGATATTTCAGGGTTGCTTTTTCCCCAGGTCTCCACGGCTTTTGGTTTTGTTTTTGCTTAACGATTGCCACCTGAGCTAGCCTCTCTTGCCCATCTTCCTGAGTTTCAGAGGGTCGATATCTCCGTGTTGCTGTTTCCCCAGGTCTCCACGCCCTTGTGTGTTTCTTTTGCTTAACGTTTGCCACCTGAAGCCAGCCTCTCTTGCCCATCTTCCTCAGTTTCAGAGGGTAGATATTTCAGGGTTGCTTTTTCCCCAGGTCTCCACGCCTTTGTGTTTTGTTTTTGCTTAACGAGTGCCACCTGAGCTAGCCTCTCTTGCCCATGTTCCTCAGTTTCAGAGGGTAGATATTTCAGGGTTGCTTTGTCCCCAGGGCTCCACGCCTTTGTGCTTTGTTTTTGCTTAAGGATTGCCACCTGAGGTAGCCTCTCTTGCCCATCTTCCTCAGTTTCAGAGGGTGGATTTCTCCGTGTTGCTTTTTCCCCAGGTCTCCACGCCCTTGTGTGTTTCTTTTGCTTAAAGATTGCCACCTGAGCTAGCCTCTGTTGCCCATCTTCGTCCGTTTCAGAGGGTGGATTTCTCAGTGTTGCCTTTTCGCCAGCTCCCCACGCCCTTGTGTGTTTCTTTTGCTTAAAGATTGTCACCTGAGCTAGGCACTGTTGCCCTGCTTCCTCAGTTTCAGAGGGTACCTTTTTCAGGGTTGCTTTTTCACCGGGTCTCCTCGCCATTGTATTTTTTTATCTTATTTTTTTTGCTTAAAGATTGCCACCTGAGCTAGCCTCTGTTGCGCTTCTTTCTCAGTTCTAGAGGGTAGATTTCTCCGTGTTGCTTTTTCCCCAGGTCTCCACGCACTTCCTTTTATTTTTCCTTAAAAATTGCCACCTGAGCTAGCCTCTGTTGTCCATCTTCGTCGGTTTCAGAGGGTAGATTTCTCACTGTTGCTTTTTTGCCAGGTCTGCACGCCCTTGTGTTTTTTTTCTGCTTAAAGGTTGCAACCTGAGCTAGCTTCTTTTGCCCATGTCCCTCAGTTTCAGAGGGTGGATTTCTCCGTGTTGCTTTTTCCCCAGGCCTCCACGCCCTTGTGTGTTTCTTTTGCTTAAGGATTGCCACCTGAGCTAGCCTCTGTTGCCCATCTTCGTCCGTTTCAGAGGGTGGATTTCTCAGTGTTGCCTTTTCCCCAGCTCCCCACGCCCTTGTGTGTTTCTTTTGCTTAAAGATTGCCACCTGAAGCCAGCCTCTCTTGCCCATCTTCCTCAGTTTCAGAGGGTAGATATTTCACGGTTGCTTTTTCCCCAGGTCTCCACGCCCTTGTGTGTTTCTTTTGCTTAACGTTTGCCACCTGAAGCCTGCCTCTCTTGCCCATCTTCCTCAGTTTCAGAGGGTAGATATTTCAGGGTTGCTTTTTCCCCAGGTCTCCACGCCTTTGTGTTTTGTTTTTGCTTAACGAGTGCCACCTGAGCTAGCCTCTCTTGCCCATGTTCCTCAGTTTCAGAGGGTAGATATTTCAGGGTTGCTTTGTCCCCAGGGCTCCACGCCTTTGTGCTTTGTTTTTGCTTAAGGATTGCCACCTGAGGTAGCCTCTCTTGCCCATCTTCCTCAGTTTCAGAGGGTGGATTTCTCCGTGTTGCTTTTTCCCCAGGTCTCCACGCCCTTGTGTGTTTCTTTTGCTTAAAGATTGCCACCTGAGCTAGCCTCTGTTGCCCATCTTCGTCCGTTTCAGAGGGTGGATTTCTCAGTGTTGCCTTTTCGCCAGCTCCCCACGCCCTTGTGTGTTTCTTTTGCTTAAAGATTGTCACCTGAGCTAGGCACTGTTGCCCTGCTTCCTCAGTTTCAGAGGGTACCTTTTTCAGGGTTGCTTTTTCACCGGGTCTCCTCGCCATTGTATTTTTTTATCTTATTTTTTTTGCTTAAAGATTGCCACCTGAGCTAGCCTCTGTTGCGCTTCTTTCTCAGTTCTAGAGGGTAGATTTCTCCGTGTTGCTTTTTCCCCAGGTCTCCACGCACTTCCTTTTATTTTTCCTTAAAAATTGCCACCTGAGCTAGCCTCTGTTGTCCATCTTCGTCGGTTTCAGAGGGTAGATTTCTCACTGTTGCTTTTTTGCCAGGTCTGCACGCCCTTGTGTTTTTTTTCTGCTTAAAGGTTGCAACCTGAGCTAGCTTCTTTTGCCCATGTCCCTCAGTTTCAGAGGGTGGATTTCTCCGTGTTGCTTTTTCGCCAGGCCTCCACGCCCTTGTGTGTTTCTTTTGCTTAACGATTGCCACCTGAGCTAGCCTCTGTTGCCCATCTTCGTCCGTTTCAGAGGGTGGATTTCTCAGTGTTGCCTTTTCGCCAGCTCCCCACGCCCTTGTGTGTTTCTTTTGCTTAAAGATTGTCACCTGAGCTAGGCACTGTTGCCCTGCTTCCTCAGTTTCAGAGGGTACCTTTTTCAGGGTTGCTTTTTCACCGGGTCTCCTCGCCATTGTATTTTTTTATCTTATTTTTTTTGCTTAAAGATTGCCACCTGAGCTAGCCTCTGTTGCGCTTCTTTCTCAGTTCTAGAGGGTAGATTTCTCCGTGTTGCTTTTTCCCCAGGTCTCCACGCACTTCCTTTTATTTTTCCTTAAAAATTGCCACCTGAGCTAGCCTCTGTTGTCCATCTTCGTCGGTTTCAGAGGGTAGATTTCTCACTGTTGCTTTTTTGCCAGGTCTGCACGCCCTTGTGTTTTTTTTCTGCTTAAAGGTTGCAACCTGAGCTAGCTTCTTTTGCCCATGTCCCTCAGTTTCAGAGGGTGGATTTCTCCGTGTTGCTTTTTCCCCAGGCCTCCACGCCCTTGTGTGTTTCTTTTGCTTAAGGATTGCCACCTGAGCTAGCCTCTGTTGCCCATCTTCGTCCGTTTCAGAGGGTGGATTTCTCAGTGTTGCCTTTTCCCCAGCTCCCCACGCCCTTGTGTGTTTCTTTTGCTTAAAGATTGCCACCTGAAGCCAGCCTCTCTTGCCCATCTTCCTCAGTTTCAGAGGGTAGATATTTCAGGGTTGCTTTTTCCCCAGGTCTCCACGGCTTTTGGTTTTGTTTTTGCTTAACGATTGCCACCTGAGCTAGCCTCTCTTGCCCATCTTCCTGAGTTTCAGAGGGTCGATATCTCCGTGTTGCTGTTTCCCCAGGTCTCCACGCCCTTGTGTGTTTCTTTTGCTTAACGTTTGCCACCTGAAGCCAGCCTCTCTTGCCCATCTTCCTCAGTTTCAGAGGGTAGATATTTCAGGGTTGCTTTTTCCCCAGGTCTCCACGCCTTTGTGTTTTGTTTTTGCTTAACGAGTGCCACCTGAGCTAGCCTCTCTTGCCCATGTTCCTCAGTTTCAGAGGGTAGATATTTCAGGGTTGCTTTGTCCCCAGGGCTCCACGCCTTTGTGCTTTGTTTTTGCTTAAGGATTGCCACCTGAGGTAGCCTCTCTTGCCCATCTTCCTCAGTTTCAGAGGGTGGATTTCTCCGTGTTGCTTTTTCCCCAGGTCTCCACGCCCTTGTGTGTTTCTTTTGCTTAAAGATTGCCACCTGAGCTAGCCTCTGTTGCCCATCTTCGTCCGTTTCAGAGGGTGGATTTCTCAGTGTTGCCTTTTCCCCAGCTCCGCACGCCCTTGTGTGTTTCTTTTGCTTAAAGATTGCCACCTGAAGCCAGCCTCTCTTGCCCATCTTCCTCAGTTTCAGAGGGTAGATATTTCAGGGTTGCTTTTTCCCCAGGTCTCCACGGCTTTTGGTTTTGTTTTTGCTTAACGATTGCCACCTGAGCTAGCCTCTCTTGCCCATCTTCCTGAGTTTCAGAGGGTCGATATCTCCGTGTTGCTGTTTCCCCAGGTCTCCACGCCCTTGTGTGTTTCTTTTGCTTAACGTTTGCCACCTGAAGCCAGCCTCTCTTGCCCATCTTCCTCAGTTTCAGAGGGTAGATATTTCAGGGTTGCTTTTTCCCCAGGTCTCCACGCCTTTGTGTTTTGTTTTTGCTTAACGAGTGCCACCTGAGCTAGCCTCTCTTGCCCATGTTCCTCAGTTTCAGAGGGTAGATATTTCAGGGTTGCTTTGTCCCCAGGGCTCCACGCCTTTGTGCTTTGTTTTTGCTTAAGGATTGCCACCTGAGGTAGCCTCTCTTGCCCATCTTCCTCAGTTTCAGAGGGTGGATTTCTCCGTGTTGCTTTTTCCCCAGGTCTCCACGCCCTTGTGTGTTTCTTTTGCTTAAAGATTGCCACCTGAGCTAGCCTCTGTTGCCCATCTTCGTCCGTTTCAGAGGGTGGATTTCTCAGTGTTGCCTTTTCGCCAGCTCCCCACGCCCTTGTGTGTTTCTTTTGCTTAAAGATTGTCACCTGAGCTAGGCACTGTTGCCCTGCTTCCTCAGTTTCAGAGGGTACCTTTTTCAGGGTTGCTTTTTCACCGGGTCTCCTCGCCATTGTATTTTTTTATCTTATTTTTTTTGCTTAAAGATTGCCACCTGAGCTAGCCTCTGTTGCGCTTCTTTCTCAGTTCTAGAGGGTAGATTTCTCCGTGTTGCTTTTTCCCCAGGTCTCCACGCACTTCCTTTTATTTTTCCTTAAAAATTGCCACCTGAGCTAGCCTCTGTTGTCCATCTTCGTCGGTTTCAGAGGGTAGATTTCTCACTGTTGCTTTTTTGCCAGGTCTGCACGCCCTTGTGTTTTTTTTCTGCTTAAAGGTTGCAACCTGAGCTAGCTTCTTTTGCCCATGTCCCTCAGTTTCAGAGGGTGGATTTCTCCGTGTTGCTTTTTCCCCAGGCCTCCACGCCCTTGTGTGTTTCTTTTGCTTAAGGATTGCCACCTGAGCTAGCCTCTGTTGCCCATCTTCGTCCGTTTCAGAGGGTGGATTTCTCAGTGTTGCCTTTTCCCCAGCTCCCCACGCCCTTGTGTGTTTCTTTTGCTTAAAGATTGCCACCTGAAGCCAGCCTCTCTTGCCCATCTTCCTCAGTTTCAGAGGGTAGATATTTCACGGTTGCTTTTTCCCCAGGTCTCCACGCCCTTGTGTGTTTCTTTTGCTTAACGTTTGCCACCTGAAGCCTGCCTCTCTTGCCCATCTTCCTCAGTTTCAGAGGGTAGATATTTCAGGGTTGCTTTTTCCCCAGGTCTCCACGCCTTTGTGTTTTGTTTTTGCTTAACGAGTGCCACCTGAGCTAGCCTCTCTTGCCCATGTTCCTCAGTTTCAGAGGGTAGATATTTCAGGGTTGCTTTGTCCCCAGGGCTCCACGCCTTTGTGCTTTGTTTTTGCTTAAGGATTGCCACCTGAGGTAGCCTCTCTTGCCCATCTTCCTCAGTTTCAGAGGGTGGATTTCTCCGTGTTGCTTTTTCCCCAGGTCTCCACGCCCTTGTGTGTTTCTTTTGCTTAAAGATTGCCACCTGAGCTAGCCTCTGTTGCCCATCTTCGTCCGTTTCAGAGGGTGGATTTCTCAGTGTTGCCTTTTCGCCAGCTCCCCACGCCCTTGTGTGTTTCTTTTGCTTAAAGATTGTCACCTGAGCTAGGCACTGTTGCCCTGCTTCCTCAGTTTCAGAGGGTACCTTTTTCAGGGTTGCTTTTTCACCGGGTCTCCTCGCCATTGTATTTTTTTATCTTATTTTTTTTGCTTAAAGATTGCCACCTGAGCTAGCCTCTGTTGCGCTTCTTTCTCAGTTCTAGAGGGTAGATTTCTCCGTGTTGCTTTTTCCCCAGGTCTCCACGCACTTCCTTTTATTTTTCCTTAAAAATTGCCACCTGAGCTAGCCTCTGTTGTCCATCTTCGTCGGTTTCAGAGGGTAGATTTCTCACTGTTGCTTTTTTGCCAGGTCTGCACGCCCTTGTGTTTTTTTTCTGCTTAAAGGTTGCAACCTGAGCTAGCTTCTTTTGCCCATGTCCCTCAGTTTCAGAGGGTGGATTTCTCCGTGTTGCTTTTTCGCCAGGCCTCCACGCCCTTGTGTGTTTCTTTTGCTTAACGATTGCCACCTGAGCTAGCCTCTGTTGCCCATCTTCGTCCGTTTCAGAGGGTGGATTTCTCAGTGTTGCCTTTTCGCCAGCTCCCCACGCCCTTGTGTGTTTCTTTTGCTTAAAGATTGTCACCTGAGCTAGGCACTGTTGCCCTGCTTCCTCAGTTTCAGAGGGTACCTTTTTCAGGGTTGCTTTTTCACCGGGTCTCCTCGCCATTGTATTTTTTTATCTTATTTTTTTTGCTTAAAGATTGCCACCTGAGCTAGCCTCTGTTGCGCTTCTTTCTCAGTTCTAGAGGGTAGATTTCTCCGTGTTGCTTTTTCCCCAGGTCTCCACGCACTTCCTTTTATTTTTCCTTAAAAATTGCCACCTGAGCTAGCCTCTGTTGTCCATCTTCGTCGGTTTCAGAGGGTAGATTTCTCACTGTTGCTTTTTTGCCAGGTCTGCACGCCCTTGTGTTTTTTTTCTGCTTAAAGGTTGCAACCTGAGCTAGCTTCTTTTGCCCATGTCCCTCAGTTTCAGAGGGTGGATTTCTCCGTGTTGCTTTTTCCCCAGGCCTCCACGCCCTTGTGTGTTTCTTTTGCTTAAGGATTGCCACCTGAGCTAGCCTCTGTTGCCCATCTTCGTCCGTTTCAGAGGGTGGATTTCTCAGTGTTGCCTTTTCCCCAGCTCCCCACGCCCTTGTGTGTTTCTTTTGCTTAAAGATTGCCACCTGAAGCCAGCCTCTCTTGCCCATCTTCCTCAGTTTCAGAGGGTAGATATTTCAGGGTTGCTTTTTCCCCAGGTCTCCACGGCTTTTGGTTTTGTTTTTGCTTAACGATTGCCACCTGAGCTAGCCTCTCTTGCCCATCTTCCTGAGTTTCAGAGGGTCGATATCTCCGTGTTGCTGTTTCCCCAGGTCTCCACGCCCTTGTGTGTTTCTTTTGCTTAACGTTTGCCACCTGAAGCCAGCCTCTCTTGCCCATCTTCCTCAGTTTCAGAGGGTAGATATTTCAGGGTTGCTTTTTCCCCAGGTCTCCACGCCTTTGTGTTTTGTTTTTGCTTAACGAGTGCCACCTGAGCTAGCCTCTCTTGCCCATGTTCCTCAGTTTCAGAGGGTAGATATTTCAGGGTTGCTTTGTCCCCAGGGCTCCACGCCTTTGTGCTTTGTTTTTGCTTAAGGATTGCCACCTGAGGTAGCCTCTCTTGCCCATCTTCCTCAGTTTCAGAGGGTGGATTTCTCCGTGTTGCTTTTTCCCCAGGTCTCCACGCCCTTGTGTGTTTCTTTTGCTTAAAGATTGCCACCTGAGCTAGCCTCTGTTGCCCATCTTCGTCCGTTTCAGAGGGTGGATTTCTCAGTGTTGCCTTTTCGCCAGCTCCCCACGCCCTTGTGTGTTTCTTTTGCTTAAAGATTGTCACCTGAGCTAGGCACTGTTGCCCTGCTTCCTCAGTTTCAGAGGGTACCTTTTTCAGGGTTGCTTTTTCACCGGGTCTCCTCGCCATTGTATTTTTTTATCTTATTTTTTTTGCTTAAAGATTGCCACCTGAGCTAGCCTCTGTTGCGCTTCTTTCTCAGTTCTAGAGGGTAGATTTCTCCGTGTTGCTTTTTCCCCAGGTCTCCACGCACTTCCTTTTATTTTTCCTTAAAAATTGCCACCTGAGCTAGCCTCTGTTGTCCATCTTCGTCGGTTTCAGAGGGTAGATTTCTCACTGTTGCTTTTTTGCCAGGTCTGCACGCCCTTGTGTTTTTTTTCTGCTTAAAGGTTGCAACCTGAGCTAGCTTCTTTTGCCCATGTCCCTCAGTTTCAGAGGGTGGATTTCTCCGTGTTGCTTTTTCGCCAGGCCTCCACGCCCTTGTGTGTTTCTTTTGCTTAAGGATTGCCACCTGAGCTAGCCTCTGTTGCCCATCTTCGTCCGTTTCAGAGGGTGGATTTCTCAGTGTTGCCTTTTCCCCAGCTCCGCACGCCCTTGTGTGTTTCTTTTGCTTAAAGATTGCCACCTGAAGCCAGCCTCTCTTGCCCATCTTCCTCAGTTTCAGAGGGTAGATATTTCAGGGTTGCTTTTTCCCCAGGTCTCCACGGCTTTTGGTTTTGTTTTTGCTTAACGATTGCCACCTGAGCTAGCCTCTCTTGCCCATCTTCCTGAGTTTCAGAGGGTCGATATCTCCGTGTTGCTGTTTCCCCAGGTCTCCACGCCCTTGTGTGTTTCTTTTGCTTAACGTTTGCCACCTGAAGCCAGCCTCTCTTGCCCATCTTCCTCAGTTTCAGAGGGTAGATATTTCAGGGTTGCTTTTTCCCCAGGTCTCCACGCCTTTGTGTTTTGTTTTTGCTTAACGAGTGCCACCTGAGCTAGCCTCTCTTGCCCATGTTCCTCAGTTTCAGAGGGTAGATATTTCAGGGTTGCTTTGTCCCCAGGGCTCCACGCCTTTGTGCTTTGTTTTTGCTTAAGGATTGCCACCTGAGGTAGCCTCTCTTGCCCATCTTCCTCAGTTTCAGAGGGTGGATTTCTCCGTGTTGCTTTTTCCCCAGGTCTCCACGCCCTTGTGTGTTTCTTTTGCTTAAAGATTGCCACCTGAGCTAGCCTCTGTTGCCCATCTTCGTCCGTTTCAGAGGGTGGATTTCTCAGTGTTGCCTTTTCGCCAGCTCCCCACGCCCTTGTGTGTTTCTTTTGCTTAAAGATTGTCACCTGAGCTAGGCACTGTTGCCCTGCTTCCTCAGTTTCAGAGGGTACCTTTTTCAGGGTTGCTTTTTCACCGGGTCTCCTCGCCATTGTATTTTTTTATCTTATTTTTTTTGCTTAAAGATTGCCACCTGAGCTAGCCTCTGTTGCGCTTCTTTCTCAGTTCTAGAGGGTAGATTTCTCCGTGTTGCTTTTTCCCCAGGTCTCCACGCACTTCCTTTTATTTTTCCTTAAAAATTGCCACCTGAGCTAGCCTCTGTTGTCCATCTTCGTCGGTTTCAGAGGGTAGATTTCTCACTGTTGCTTTTTTGCCAGGTCAGCACGCCCTTGTGTTTTTTTTCTGCTTAAAGGTTGCAACCTGAGCTAGCTTCTTTTGCCCATGTCCCTCAGTTTCAGAGGGTGGATTTCTCCGTGTTGCTTTTTCCCCAGGCCTCCACGCCCTTGTGTGTTTCTTTTGCTTAACGATTGCCACCTGAGCTAGCCTCTGTTGCCCATCTTCGTCCGTTTCAGAGGGTGGATTTCTCAGTGTTGCCTTTTCGCCAGCTCCCCACGCCCTTGTGTGTTTCTTTTGCTTAAAGATTGTCACCTGAGCTAGGCACTGTTGCCCTGCTTCCTCAGTTTCAGAGGGTACCTTTTTCAGGGTTGCTTTTTCACCGGGTCTCCTCGCCATTGTATTTTTTTATCTTATTTTTTTTGCTTAAAGATTGCCACCTGAGCTAGCCTCTGTTGCGCTTCTTTCTCAGTTCTAGAGGGTAGATTTCTCCGTGTTGCTTTTTCCCCAGGTCTCCACGCACTTCCTTTTATTTTTCCTTAAAAATTGCCACCTGAGCTAGCCTCTGTTGTCCATCTTCGTCGGTTTCAGAGGGTAGATTTCTCACTGTTGCTTTTTTGCCAGGTCTGCACGCCCTTGTGTTTTTTTTCTGCTTAAAGGTTGCAACCTGAGCTAGCTTCTTTTGCCCATGTCCCTCAGTTTCAGAGGGTGGATTTCTCCGTGTTGCTTTTTCCCCAGGCCTCCACGCCCTTGTGTGTTTCTTTTGCTTAAGGATTGCCACCTGAGCTAGCCTCTTTTGCCCATCTTCGTCCGTTTCAGAGGGTGGATTTCTCAGTGTTGCCTTTTCCCCAGCTCCCCACGCCCTTGTGTGTTTCTTTTGCTTAAAGATTGCCACCTGAAGCCAGCCTCTCTTGCCCATCTCCCTCAGTTTCAGAGGGTAGATATTTCAGGTTTGCTTTTTCCCCAGGTCTCCACGCCTTTGGGTTTTGTTTTTGCTTAACGATTGCCACCTGAGCTAGCCTCTCTTGCCCATCTTCCTGAGTTTCAGAGGGTCGATATCTCCGTGTTGCTGTTTCCCCAGGTCTCCACGCCCTTGTGTGTTTCTTTTGCTTAACGTTTGCCACCTGAAGCCAGCCTCTCTTGCCCATCTTCCTCAGTTTCAGAGGGTAGATATTTCAGGGTTGCTTTTTCCCCAGGTCTCCACGCCTTTGTGTTTTGTTTTTGCTTAACGAGTGCCACCTGAGCTAGCCTCTCTTGCCCATGTTCCTCAGTTTCAGAGGGTAGATATTTCAGGGTTGCTTTGTCCCCAGGGCTCCACGCCTTTGTGCTTTGTTTTTGCTTAAGGATTGCCACCTGAGGTAGCCTCTCTTGCCCATCTTCCTCAGTTTCAGAGGGTGGATTTCTCCGTGTTGCTTTTTCCCCAGGTCTCCACGCCCTTGTGTGTTTCTTTTGCTTAAAGATTGCCACCTGAGCTAGCCTCTGTTGCCCATCTTCGTCCGTTTCAGAGGGTGGATTTCTCAGTGTTGCCTTTTCGCCAGCTCCCCACGCCCTTGTGTGTTTCTTTTGCTTAAAGATTGTCACCTGAGCTAGGCACTGTTGCCCTGCTTCCTCAGTTTCAGAGGGTACCTTTTTCAGGGTTGCTTTTTCACCGGGTCTCCTCGCCATTGTATTTTTTTATCTTATTTTTTTTGCTTAAAGATTGCCACCTGAGCTAGCCTCTGTTGCGCTTCTTTCTCAGTTCTAGAGGGTAGATTTCTCCGTGTTGCTTTTTCCCCAGGTCTCCACGCACTTCCTTTTATTTTTCCTTAAAAATTGCCACCTGAGCTAGCCTCTGTTGTCCATCTTCGTCGGTTTCAGAGGGTAGATTTCTCACTGTTGCTTTTTTGCCAGGTCTGCACGCCCTTGTGTTTTTTTTCTGCTTAAAGGTTGCAACCTGAGCTAGCTACTTTTGCCCATGTCCCTCAGTTTCAGAGGGTGGATTTCTCCGTGTTGCTTTTTCGCCAGGCCTCCACGCCCTTGTGTGTTTCTTTTGCTTAACGATTGCCACCTGAGCTAGCCTCTGTTGCCCATCTTCGTCCGTTTCAGAGGGTGGATTTCTCAGTGTTGCCTTTTCCCCAGCTCCCCACGCCCTTGTGTGTTTCTTTTGCTTAAAGATTGTCACCTGAGCTAGGCACTGTTGCCCTGCTTCCTCAGTTTCAGAGGGTACCTTTTTCAGGGTTGCTTTTTCACCGGGTCTCCTCGCCATTGTATTTTTTTATCTTATTTTTTTTGCTTAAAGATTGCCACCTGAGCTAGCCTCTGTTGCGCTTCTTTCTCAGTTCTAGAGGGTAGATTTCTCCGTGTTGCTTTTTCCCCAGGTCTCCACGCACTTCCTTTTATTTTTCCTTAAAAATTGCCACCTGAGCTAGCCTCTGTTGTCCATCTTCGTCGGTTTCAGAGGGTAGATTTCTCACTGTTGCTTTTTTGCCAGGTCTGCACGCCCTTGTGTTTTTTTTCTGCTTAAAGGTTGCAACCTGAGCTAGCTTCTTTTGCCCATGTCCCTCAGTTTCAGAGGGTGGATTTCTCCGTGTTGCTTTTTCCCCAGGCCTCCACGCCCTTGTGTGTTTCTTTTGCTTAAGGATTGCCACCTGAGCTAGCCTCTGTTGCCCATCTTCGTCCGTTTCAGAGGGTGGATTTCTCAGTGTTGCCTTTTCCCCAGCTCCCCACGCCCTTGTGTGTTTCTTTTGCTTAAAGATTGCCACCTGAAGCCAGCCTCTCTTGCCCATCTTCCTCAGTTTCAGAGGGTAGATATTTCAGGGTTGCTTTTTCCCCAGGTCTCCACGGCTTTTGGTTTTGTTTTTGCTTAACGATTGCCACCTGAGCTAGCCTCTCTTGCCCATCTTCCTGAGTTTCAGAGGGTCGATATCTCCGTGTTGCTGTTTCCCCAGGTCTCCACGCCCTTGTGTGTTTCTTTTGCTTAACGTTTGCCACCTGAAGCCAGCCTCTCTTGCCCATCTTCCTCAGTTTCAGAGGGTAGATATTTCAGGGTTGCTTTTTCCCCAGGTCTCCACGCCTTTGTGTTTTGTTTTTGCTTAACGAGTGCCACCTGAGCTAGCCTCTCTTGCCCATGTTCCTCAGTTTCAGAGGGTAGATATTTCAGGGTTGCTTTGTCCCCAGGGCTCCACGCCTTTGTGCTTTGTTTTTGCTTAAGGATTGCCACCTGAGGTAGCCTCTCTTGCCCATCTTCCTCAGTTTCAGAGGGTGGATTTCTCCGTGTTGCTTTTTCCCCAGGTCTCCACGCCCTTGTGTGTTTCTTTTGCTTAAAGATTGCCACCTGAGCTAGCCTCTGTTGCCCATCTTCGTCCGTTTCAGAGGGTGGATTTCTCAGTGTTGCCTTTTCGCCAGCTCCCCACGCCCTTGTGTGTTTCTTTTGCTTAAAGATTGTCACCTGAGCTAGGCACTGTTGCCCTGCTTCCTCAGTTTCAGAGGGTACCTTTTTCAGGGTTGCTTTTTCACCGGGTCTCCTCGCCATTGTATTTTTTTATCTTATTTTTTTTGCTTAAAGATTGCCACCTGAGCTAGCCTCTGTTGCGCTTCTTTCTCAGTTCTAGAGGGTAGATTTCTCCGTGTTGCTTTTTCCCCAGGTCTCCACGCACTTCCTTTTATTTTTCCTTAAAAATTGCCACCTGAGCTAGCCTCTGTTGTCCATCTTCGTCGGTTTCAGAAGGTAGATTTCTCACTGTTGCTTTTTTGCCAGGTCTGCACGCCCTTGTGTTTTTTTTCTGCTTAAAGGTTGCAACCTGAGCTAGCTTCTTTTGCCCATGTCCCTCAGTTTCAGAGGGTGGATTTCTCCGTGTTGCTTTTTCCCCAGGCCTCCACGCCCTTGTGTGTTTCTTTTGCTTAAAGATTGCCACCTGAAGCCAGCCTCTCTTGCCCATCTTCCTCAGTTTCAGAGGGTAGATATTTCAGGGTTGCTTTTTCCCCAGGTCTCCACGCCTTTGTGTTTTGTTTTTGCTTAACGATTGCCACCTGAGCTAGCCTCTCTTGCCCATGTTCCTCAGTTTCAGAGGGTAGATATTTCAGGGTTGCTTTGTCCCCAGGGCTCCACGCCTTTGTGCTTTGTTTTTGCTTAAGGATTGCCACCTGAGGTAGCCTCTCTTGCCCATCTTCCTCAGTTTCAGAGGGTGGATTTCTCCGTGTTGCTTTTTCCCCAGGTCTCCACGCCCTTGTGTGTTTCTTTTGCTTAAAGATTGCCACCTGAGCTAGCCTCTGTTGCCCATCTTCGTCCGTTTCAGAGGGTGGATTTCTCAGTGTTGCCTTTTCGCCAGCTCCCCACGCCCTTGTGTGTTTCTTTTGCTTAAAGATTGTCACCTGAGCTAGGCACTGTTGCCCTGCTTCCTCAGTTTCAGAGGGTACCTTTTTCAGGGTTGCTTTTTCACCGGGTCTCCTCGCCATTGTATTTTTTTATCTTATTTTTTTTGCTTAAAGATTGCCACCTGAGCTAGCCTCTGTTGCGCTTCTTTCTCAGTTCTAGAGGGTAGATTTCTCCGTGTTGCTTTTTCCCCAGGTCTCCACGCACTTCCTTTTATTTTTCCTTAAAAATTGCCAGCTGAGCTAGCCTCTGTTGTCCATCTTCGTCGGTTTCAGAGGGTAGATTTCTCACTGTTGCTTTTTTGCCAGGTCAGCACGCCCTTGTGTTTTTTTTCTGCTTAAAGGTTGCAACCTGAGCTAGCTTCTTTTGCCCATGTCCCTCAGTTTCAGAGGGTGGATTTCTCCGTGTTGCTTTTTCCCCAGGCCTCCACGCCCTTGTGTGTTTCTTTTGCTTAACGATTGCCACCTGAGCTAGCCTCTGTTGCCCATCTTCGTCCGTTTCAGAGGGTGGATTTCTCAGTGTTGCCTTTTCCCCAGCTCCCCACGCCCTTGTGTGTTTCTTTTGCTTAAAGATTGTCACCTGAGCTAGGCACTGTTGCCCTGCTTCCTCAGTTTCAGAGGGTACCTTTTTCAGGGTTGCTTTTTCACCGGGTCTCCTCGCCATTGTATTTTTTTATCTTATTTTTTTTGCTTAAAGATTGCCACCTGAGCTAGCCTCTGTTGCGCTTCTTTCTCAGTTCTAGAGGGTAGATTTCTCCGTGTTGCTTTTTCCCCAGGTCTCCACGCACTTCCTTTTATATTTCCTTAAAAATTGCCACCTGAGCTAGCCTCTGTTGTCCATCTTCGTCGGTTTCAGAGGGTAGATTTCTCACTGTTGCTTTTTTGCCAGGTCTGCACGCCCTTGTGTTTTTTTTCTGCTTAAAGGTTGCAACCTGAGCTAGCTTCTTTTGCCCGTGTCCCTCAGTTTCAGAGGGTGGATTTCTCCGTGTTGCTTTTTCTCCAGGCCTCCACGCCCTTGTGTGTTTCTTTTGCTTAACGATTGCCACCTGAGCTAGCCTCTGTTGCCCATCTTCGTCCGTTTCAGAGGGTGGATTTCTCAGTGTTGCCTTTTCGCCAGCTCCCCACGCCCTTGTGTGTTTCTTTTGCTTAAAGATTGTCACCTGAGCTAGGCACTGTTGCCCTGCTTCCTCAGTTTCAGAGGGTACCTTTTTCAGGGTTGCTTTTTCACCGGGTCTCCTCGCCATTGTATTTTTTTATCTTATTTTTTTTGCTTAAAGATTGCCACCTGAGCTAGCCTCTGTTGCGCTTCTTTCTCAGTTCTAGAGGGTAGATTTCTCCGTGTTGCTTTTTCCCCAGGTCTCCACGCACTTCCTTTTATTTTTCCTTAAAAATTGCCACCTGAGCTAGCCTCTGTTGTCCATCTTCGTCGGTTTCAGAGGGTAGATTTCTCACTGTTGCTTTTTTGCCAGGTCTGCACGCCCTTGTGTTTTTTTTCTGCTTAAAGGTTGCAACCTGAGCTAGCTTCTTTTGCCCATGTCCCTCAGTTTCAGAGGGTGGATTTCTCCGTGTTGCTTTTTCCCCAGGCCTCCACGCCCTTGTGTGTTTCTTTTGCTTAAGGATTGCCACCTGAGCTAGCCTCTTTTGCCCATCTTCGTCCGTTTCAGAGGGTGGATTTCTCAGTGTTGCCTTTTCCCCAGCTCCCCACGCCCTTGTGTGTTTCTTTTGCTTAAAGATTGCCACCTGAAGCCAGCCTCTCTTGCCCATCTTCCTCAGTTTCAGAGGGTAGATATTTCAGGGTTGCTTTTTCCCCAGGTCTCCACGCCTTTGGGTTTTGTTTTTGCTTAACGATTGCCACCTGAGCTAGCCTCTCTTGCCCATCTTCCTGAGTTTCAGAGGGTCGATATCTCCGTGTTGCTGTTTCCCCAGGTCTCCACGCCCTTGTGTGTTTCTTTTGCTTAACGTTTGCCACCTGAAGCCAGCCTCTCTTGCCCATCTTCCTCAGTTTCAGAGGGTAGATATTTCAGGGTTGCTTTTTCCCCAGGTCTCCACGCCTTTGTGTTTTGTTTTTGCTTAACGAGTGCCACCTGAGCTAGCCTCTCTTGCCCATGTTCCTCAGTTTCAGAGGGTAGATATTTCAGGGTTGCTTTGTCCCCAGGGCTCCACGCCTTTGTGCTTTGTTTTTGCTTAAGGATTGCCACCTGAGGTAGCCTCTCTTGCCCATCTTCCTCAGTTTCAGAGGGTGGATTTCTCCGTGTTGCTTTTTCCCCAGGTCTCCACGCCCTTGTGTGTTTCTTTTGCTTAAAGATTGCCACCTGAGCTAGCCTCTGTTGCCCATCTTCGTCCGTTTCAGAGGGTGGATTTCTCAGTGTTGCCTTTTCGCCAGCTCCCCACGCACTTGTGTGTTTCTTTTGCTTAAAGATTGTCACCTGAGCTAGGCACTGTTGCCCTGCTTCCTCAGTTTCAGAGGGTACCTTTTTCAGGGTTGCTTTTTCACCGGGTCTCCTCGCCATTGTATTTTTTTATTTTATTTTTTTTGCTTAAAGATTGCCACCTGAGCTAGCCTCTGTTGCGCTTCTTTCTCAGTTCTAGAGGGTAGATTTCTCCGTGTTGCTTTTTCCCCAGGTCTCCACGCACTTCCTTTTATTTTTCCTTAAAAATTGCCACCTGAGCTAGCCTCTGTTGTCCATCTTCGTCGGTTTCAGAGGGTAGATTTCTCACTGTTGCTTTTTTGCCAGGTCTGCACGCCCTTGTGTTTTTTTTCTGCTTAAAGGTTGCAACCTGAGCTAGCTTCTTTTGCCCGTGTCCCTCAGTTTCAGAGGGTGGATTTCTCCGTGTTGCTTTTTCCCCAGGCCTCCACGCCCTTGTGTGTTTCTTTTGCTTAACGATTGCCACCTGAGCTAGCCTCTGTTGCCCATCTTCGTCCGTTTCAGAGGGTGGATTTCTCAGTGTTGCCTTTTCGCCAGCTCCCCACGCCCTTCTGTGTTTCTTTTGCTTAAAGATTGCCACCTGAAGCCAGCCTCTCTTGCCCATCTTCCTCAGTTTCAGAGGGTAGATATTTCAGGGTTGCTTTTTCCCCAGGTCTCCACGCCTTTGGGTTTTGTTTTTGCTTAACGATTGCCACCTGAGCTAGCCTCTCTTGCCCATCTTCCTGAGTTTCAGAGGGTCGATATCTCCGTGTTGCTGTTTCCTCAGGTCTCCACGCCCTTGTGAGTTTCTTTTGCTTAACGTTTGCCACCTGAAGCCAGCCTCTCTTGCCCATCTTCCTCAGTTTCAGAGGGTGGATTTCTCAGTGTTGCTTTTTCCCCAGGTCTCCATGCCCTTGTGTGTTTCTTTTGCTTAAAGATTGCCACCTGAGCTAGCCTCTGTTGCCCATCTTCGTCCGTTTCAGAGGGTGGATTTCTCAGTGTTGCCTTTTCGCCAGCTCCCCACGCCCTTGTGTGTTTCTTTTGCTTAAAGATTGTCACCTGAGCTAGGCACTGTTGCCCTGCTTCCTCAGTTTCAGAGGGTACCTTTTTCAGGGTTGCTTTTTCACCGGGTCTCCTCGCCATTGTATTTTTTTATCTTATTTTTTTTGCTTAAAGATTGCCACCTGAGCTAGCCTCTGTTGCGCTTCTTTCTCAGTTCTAGAGGGTAGATTTCTCCGTGTTGCTTTTTCCCCAGGTCTCCACGCACTTCCTTTTATTTTTCCTTAAAAATTGCCAGCTGAGCTAGCCTCTGTTGTCCATCTTCGTCGGTTTCAGAGGGTAGATTTCTCACTGTTGCTTTTTTGCCAGGTCAGCACGCCCTTGTGTTTTTTTTCTGCTTAAAGGTTGCAACCTGAGCTAGCTTCTTTTGCCCATGTCCCTCAGTTTCAGAGGGTGGATTTCTCCATGTTGCTTTTTCCCCAGGCCTCCACGCCCTTGTGTGTTTCTTTTGCTTAACGATTGCCACCTGAGCTAGCCTCTGTTGCCCATCTTCGTCCGTTTCAGAGGGTGGATTTCTCAGTGTTGCCTTTTCGCCAGCTCCCCACGCCCTTGTGTGTTTCTTTTGCTTAAAGATTGTCACCTGAGCTAGGCACTGTTGCCCTGCTTCCTCAGTTTCAGAGGGTACCTTTTTCAGGGTTGCTTTTTCACCGGGTCTCCTCGCCATTGTATTTTTTTATCTTATTTTTTTTGCTTAAAGATTGCCACCTGAGCTAGCCTCTGTTGCGCTTCTTTCTCAGTTCTAGAGGGTAGATTTCTCCGTGTTGCTTTTTCCCCAGGTCTCCACGCACTTCCTTTTATATTTCCTTAAAAATTGCCACCTGAGCTAGCCTCTGTTGTCCATCTTCGTCGGTTTCAGAGGGTAGATTTCTCACTGTTGCTTTTTTGCCAGGTCTGCACGCCCTTGTGTTTTTTTTCTGCTTAAAGGTTGCAACCTGAGCTAGCTTCTTTTGCCCGTCTCCCTCAGTTTCAGAGGGTGGATTTCTCCGTGTTGCTTTTTCTCCAGGCCTCCACGCCCTTGTGTGTTTCTTTTGCTTAACGATTGCCACCTGAGCTAGCCTCTGTTGCCCATCTTCGTCCGTTTCAGAGGGTGGATTTCTCAGTGTTGCCTTTTCGCCAGCTCCCCACGCCCTTCTGTGTTTCTTTTGCTTAAAGATTGCCACCTGAAGCCAGCCTCTCTTGCCCATCTTCCTCAGTTTCAGAGGGTAGATATTTCAGGGTTACTTTTTCCCCAGGTCTCCACGCCTTTGGGTTTTGTTTTTGCTTAACGATTGCCACCTGAGCTAGCCTCTCTTGCCCATCTTCCTGAGTTTCAGAGGGTCGATATCTCCGTGTTCCTGTTTCCTCAGGTCTCCACGCCCTTGTGTGTTTCTTTTGCTTAACGTTTGCCACCTGAAGCCAGCCTCTCTTGCCCATCTTCCTCAGTTTCAGAGGGTGGATTTCTCAGTGTTGCTTTTTCCCCAGGTCTCCACGCCCTTGTGTGTTTCTTTTGCTTAAAGATTGCCACCTGAGCTAGCCTCTGTTGCCCATCTTCGTCCGTTTCAGAGGGTGGATTTCTCAGTGTTGCCTTTTCGCCAGCTCCCCACGCCCTTGTGTGTTTCTTTTGCTTAAAGATTGTCACCTGAGCTAGGCACTGTTGCCCTGCTTCCTCAGTTTCAGAGGGTACCTTTTTCAGGGTTGCTTTTTCACCGGGTCTCCTCGCCATTGTATTTTTTTATCTTATTTTTTTTGCTTAAAGATTGCCACCTGAGCTAGCCTCTGTTGCGCTTCTTTCTCAGTTCTAGAGGGTAGATTTCTCCGTGTTGCTTTTTCCCCAGGTCTCCACGCACTTCCTTTTATTTTTCCTTAAAAATTGCCAGCTGAGCTAGCCTCTGTTGTCCATCTTCGTCGGTTTCAGAGGGTAGATTTCTCACTGTTGCTTTTTTGCCAGGTCAGCACGCCCTTGTGTTTTTTTTCTGCTTAAAGGTTGCAACCTGAGCTAGCTTCTTTTGCCCATGTCCCTCAGTTTCAGAGGGTGGATTTCTCCATGTTGCTTTTTCCCCAGGCCTCCACGCCCTTGTGTGTTTCTTTTGCTTAACGATTGCCACCTGAGCTAGCCTCTGTTGCCCATCTTCGTCCGTTTCAGAGGGTGGATTTCTCAGTGTTGCCTTTTCCCCAGCTCCCCACGCCCTTGTGTGTTTCTTTTGCTTAAAGATTGTCACCTGAGCTAGGCACTGTTGCCCTGCTTCCTCAGTTTCAGAGGGTACCTTTTTCAGGGTTGCTTTTTCACCGGGTCTCCTCGCCATTGTGTTTTTTTATCTTATTTTTTTTGCTTAAAGATTGCCACCTGAGCTAGCCTCTGTTGCGCTTCTTTCTCAGTTCTAGAGGGTAGATTTCTCCGTGTTGCTTTTTCCCCAGGTCTCCACGCACTTCCTTTTATATTTCCTTAAAAATTGCCACCTGAGCTAGCCTCTGTTGTCCATCTTCGTCGGTTTCAGAGGGTAGATTTCTCACTGTTGCTTTTTTGCCAGGTCTGCACGCCCTTGTGTTTTTTTTCTGCTTAAAGGTTGCAACCTGAGCTAGCTTCTTTTGCCCATGTCCCTCAGTTTCAGAGGGTGGATTTCTCCGTGTTGCTTTTTCGCCAGGCCTCCACGCCCTTGTGTGTTTCTTTTGCTTAACGATTGCCACCTGAGCTAGCCTCTGTTGCCCATCTTCGTCCGTTTCAGAGGGTGGATTTCTCAGTGTTGCCTTTTCCCCAGCTCCCCACGCCCTTGTGTGTTTCTTTTGCTTAAAGATTGCCACCTGAAGCCAGCCTCTCCTGCCCATCTTCCTCAGTTTCAGAGGGTAGATATTTCAGGGTTGCTTTTTCCACAGGTCTCCACGCCTTTGGGTTTTGTTTTTGCTTAACGATTGCCACCTGAGCTAGCCTCTCTTGCCCATCTTCCTGAGTTTCAGAGGGTCGATATCTCCGTGTTGCTGTTTCCCCAGGTCTCCACGCCCTTGTGTGTTTCTTTTGCTTAACGTTTGCCACCTGAAGCCAGCCTCTCTTGCCCATCTTCCTCAGTTTCAGAGGGTAGATATTTCAGGGTTGCTTTTTCCCCAGGTCTCCACGCCTCTGTGTTTTGTTTTTGCTTAACGATTGCCACCTGAGCTAGCCTCTCTTGCCCATGTTCCTCAGTTTCAGAGGGTAGATATTTCAGGGTTGCTTTGTCCCCAGGGCTCCACGCCTTTGTGCTTTGTTTTTGCTTAAGGATTGCCACCTGAGGTAGCCTCTCTTGCCCATCTTCCTCAGTTTCAGAGGGTGGATTTCTCCGTGTTGCTTTTTCCCCAGGCCTCCACGCCCTTGTGTGTTTCTTTTGCTTAACGATTGCCACCTGAGCTAGCCTCTGTTGCCCATCTTCGTCCGTTTCAGAGGGTGGATTTCTCAGTGTTGCCTTTTCGCCAGCTCCCCACGCCCTTGTGTGTTTCTTTTGCTTAAAGATTGTCACCTGAGCTAGGCACTGTTGCCCTGCTTCCTCAGTTTCAGAGGGTACCTTTTTCAGAGTTGCTTTTTCACCGGGTCTCCTCGCCATTGTATTTTTTTATCTTATTTTTTTTGCTTAAAGATTGCCACCTGAGCTAGCCTCTGTTGCGCTTCTTTCTCAGTTCTAGAGGGTAGATTTCTCCGTGTTGCTTTTTCCCCAGGTCTCCACGCACTTCCTTTTATTTTTCCTTAAAAATTGCCACCTGAGCTAGCCTCTGTTGTCCATCTTCGTCGGTTTCAGAGAGTAGATTTCTCACTGTTGCTTTTTTGCCAGGTCTGCACGCCCTTGTGTTTTTTTTCTGCTTAAAGGTTGCAACCTGAGCTAGCTTCTTTTGCCCATGTCCCTCAGTTTCAGAGGGTGGATTTCTCCGTGTTGCTTTTTCCCCAGGCCTCCACGCCCTTGTGTGTTTCTTTTGCTTAAAGATTGCCACCTGAAGCCAGCCTCTCTTGCCCATCTTCCTCAGTTTCAGAGGGTAGATATTTCAGGGTTGCTTTTTCCCCAGGTCTCCACGCCTCTGTGTTTTGTTTTTGCTTAACGATTGCCACCTGAGCTAGCCTCTCTTGCCCATGTTCCTCAGTTTCAGAGGGTAGATATTTCAGGGTTGCTTTGTCCCCAGGGCTCCACGCCTTTGTGCTTTGTTTTTGCTTAAGGATTGCCACCTGAGGTAGCCTCTCTTGCCCATCTTCCTCAGTTTCAGAGGGTGGATTTCTCCGTGTTGCTTTTTCCCCAGGTCTCCACGCCCTTGTGTGTTTCTTTTGCTTAAAGATTGCCACCTGAGCTAGCCTCTGTTGCCCATCTTCGTCCGTTTCAGAGG
Organism: Equus asinus; assembly: GCF_041296235.1. Lineage (NCBI taxonomy): Eukaryota > Metazoa > Chordata > Mammalia > Perissodactyla > Equidae > Equus > Equus asinus. Next base: position 664,920 of record NC_091802.1, read on the forward strand.
GTGGATTTCTCAGTGTTGCCTTTTCGCCAGCTCCCCACGCCCTTGTGTGTTTCTTTTGCTTAAAGATTGTCACCTGAGCTAGGCACTGTTGCCCTGCTTCCTCAGTTTCAGAGGGTACCTTTTTCAGGGTTGCTTTTTCACCGGGTCTCCTCGCCATTGTATTTTTTTATCTTATTTTTTTTGCTTAAAGATTGCCACCTGAGCTAGCCTCTGTTGCGCTTCTTTCTCAGTTCTAGAGGGTAGATTTCTCCGTGTTGCTTTTTCCCCAGGTCTCCACGCACTTCCTTTTATTTTTCCTTAAAAATTGCCAGCTGAGCTAGCCTCTGTTGTCCATCTTCGTCGGTTTCAGAGGGTAGATTTCTCACTGTTGCTTTTTTGCCAGGTCAGCACGCCCTTGTGTTTTTTTTCTGCTTAAAGGTTGCAACCTGAGCTAGCTTCTTTTGCCCATGTCCCTCAGTTTCAGAGGGTGGATTTCTCCGTGTTGCTTTTTCCCCAGGCCTCCACGCCCTTGTGTGTTTCTTTTGCTTAACGATTGCCACCTGAGCTAGCCTCTGTTGCCCATCTTCGTCCGTTTCAGAGGGTGGATTTCTCAGTGTTGCCTTTTCCCCAGCTCCCCACGCCCTTGTGTGTTTCTTTTGCTTAAAGATTGTCACCTGAGCTAGGCACTGTTGCCCTGCTTCCTCAGTTTCAGAGGGTACCTTTTTCAGGGTTGCTTTTTCACCGGGTCTCCTCGCCATTGTGTTTTTTTATCTTATTTTTTTTGCTTAAAGATTGCCACCTGAGCTAGCCTCTGTTGCGCTTCTTTCTCAGTTCTAGAGGGTAGATTTCTCCGTGTTGCTTTTTCCCCAGGTCTCCACGCACTTCCTTTTATATTTCCTTAAAAATTGCCACCTGAGCTAGCCTCTGTTGTCCATCTTCGTCGGTTTCAGAGGGTAGATTTCTCACTGTTGCTTTTTTGCCAGGTCTGCACGCCCTTGTGTTTTTTTTCTGCTTAAAGGTTGCAACCTGAGCTAGCTTCTTTTGCCCATGTCCCTCAGTTTCAGAGGGTGGATTTCTCCGTGTTGCTTTTTCGCCAGGCCTCCACGCCCTTGTGTGTTTCTTTTGCTTAACGATTGCCACCTGAGCTAGCCTCTGTTGCCCATCTTCGTCCGTTTCAGAGGGTGGATTTCTCAGTGTTGCCTTTTCCCCAGCTCCCCACGCCCTTGTGTGTTTCTTTTGCTTAAAGATTGCCACCTGAAGCCAGCCTCTCCTGCCCATCTTCCTCAGTTTCAGAGGGTAGATATTTCAGGGTTGCTTTTTCCCCAGGTCTCCACGCCTTTGGGTTTTGTTTTTGCTTAACGATTGCCACCTGAGCTAGCCTCTCTTGCCCATCTTCCTGAGTTTCAGAGGGTCGATATCTCCGTGTTGCTGTTTCCCCAGGTCTCCACGCCCTTGTGTGTTTCTTTTGCTTAACGTTTGCCACCTGAAGCCAGCCTCTCTTGCCCATCTTCCTCAGTTTCAGAGGGTAGATATTTCAGGGTTGCTTTTTCCCCAGGTCTCCACGCCTCTGTGTTTTGTTTTTGCTTAACGATTGCCACCTGAGCTAGCCTCTCTTGCCCATGTTCCTCAGTTTCAGAGGGTAGATATTTCAGGGTTGCTTTGTCCCCAGGGCTCCACGCCTTTGTGCTTTGTTTTTGCTTAAGGATTGCCACCTGAGGTAGCCTCTCTTGCCCATCTTCCTCAGTTTCAGAGGGTGGATTTCTCCGTGTTGCTTTTTCCCCAGGTCTCCACGCCCTTGTGTGTTTCTTTTGCTTAACGATTGCCACCTGAGCTAGCCTCTGTTGCCCATCTTCGTCCGTTTCAGAGGGTGGATTTCTCAGTGTTGCCTTTTCGCCAGCTCCCCACGCCCTTGTGTGTTTCTTTTGCTTAAAGATTGTCACCTGAGCTAGGCACTGTTGCCCTGCTTCCTCAGTTTCAGAGGGTACCTTTTTCAGAGTTGCTTTTTCACCGGGTCTCCTCGCCATTGTATTTTTTTATCTTATTTTTTTTGCTTAAAGATTGCCACCTGAGCTAGCCTCTGTTGCGCTTCTTTCTCAGTTCTAGAGGGTAGATTTCTCCGTGTTGCTTTTTCCCCAGGTCTCCACGCACTTCCTTTTATTTTTCCTTAAAAATTGCCACCTGAGCTAGCCTCTGTTGTCCATCTTCGTGGGTTTCAGAGAGTAGATTTCTCACTGTTGCTTTTTTGCCAGGTCTGCACGCCCTTGTGTTTTTTTTCTGCTTAAAGGTTGCAACCTGAGCTAGCTTCTTTTGCCCATGTCCCTCAGTTTCAGAGGGTGGATTTCTCCGTGTTGCTTTTTCCCCAGGCCTCACGCCCTTGTGTGTTTCTTTTGCTTAAGGATTGCCACCTGAGCTAGCCTCTGTTGCCCATCTTCGTCCGTTTCAGAGGGTGGATTTCTCAGTGTTGCCTTTTCCCCAGCTCCCCACGCCCTTGTGTGTTTCTTTTGCTTAAAGATTGCCACCTGAAGCCAGCCTCTCTTGCCCATCTTCCTGAGTTTCAGAGGGTCGATATCTCCGTGTTGCTGTTTCCCCAGGTCTCCACGCCCTTGTGTGTTTCTTTTGCTTAACGTTTGCCACCTGAAGCCAGCCTCTCTTGCCCATCTTCCTCAGTTTCAGAGGGTAGATATTTCAGGGTTGCTTTTTCCCCAGGTCTCCACGCCTTTGTGTTTTGTTTTTGCTTAACGAGTGCCACCTGAGCTAGCCTCTCTTGCCCATGTTCCTCAGTTTCAGAGGGTAGATATTTCAGGGTTGCTTTGTCCCCAGGGCTCCACGCCTTTGTGCTTTGTTTTTGCTTAAGGATTGCCACCTGAGGTAGCCTCTCTTGCCCATCTTCCTCAGTTTCAGAGGGTGGATTTCTCCGTGTTGCTTTTTCCCCAGGTCTCCACGCCCTTGTGTGTTTCTTTTGCTTAAAGATTGCCACCTGAGCTAGCCTCTGTTGCCCATCTTCGTCCGTTTCAGAGGGTGGATTTCTCAGTGTTGCCTTTTCGCCAGCTCCCCACGCCCTTGTGTGTTTCTTTTGCTTAAAGATTGTCACCTGAGCTAGGCACTGTTGCCCTGCTTCCTCAGTTTCAGAGGGTACCTTTTTCAGGGTTGCTTTTTCACCGGGTCTCCTCGCCATTGTATTTTTTTATCTTATTTTTTTTGCTTAAAGATTGCCACCTGAGCTAGCCTCTGTTGCGCTTCTTTCTCAGTTCTAGAGGGTAGATTTCTCCGTGTTGCTTTTTCCCCAGGTCTCCACGCACTTCCTTTTATTTTTCCTTAAAAATTGCCACCTGAGCTAGCCTCTGTTGTCCATCTTCGTCGGTTTCAGAGGGTAGATTTCTCACTGTTGCTTTTTTGCCAGGTCTGCACGCCCTTGTGTTTTTTTTCTGCTTAAAGGTTGCAACCTGAGCTAGCTTCTTTTGCCCATGTCCCTCAGTTTCAGAGGGTGGATTTCTCCGTGTTGCTTTTTCCCCAGGCCTCCACGCCCTTGTGTGTTTCTTTTGCTTAAGGATTGCCACCTGAGCTAGCCTCTGTTGCCCATCTTCGTCCGTTTCAGAGGGTGGATTTCTCAGTGTTGCCTTTTCCCCAGCTCCCCACGCCCTTGTGTGTTTCTTTTGCTTAAAGATTGCCACCTGAAGCCAGCCTCTCTTGCCCATCTTCCTGAGTTTCAGAGGGTCGATATCTCCGTGTTGCTGTTTCCCCAGGTCTCCACGCCCTTGTGTGTTTCTTTTGCTTAACGTTTGCCACCTGAAGCCAGCCTCTCTTGCCCATCTTCCTCAGTTTCAGAGGGTAGATATTTCAGGGTTGCTTTTTCCCCAGGTCTCCACGCCTTTGTGTTTTGTTTTTGCTTAACGAGTGCCACCTGAGCTAGCCTCTCTTGCCCATGTTCCTCAGTTTCAGAGGGTAGATATTTCAGGGTTGCTTTGTCCCCAGGGCTCCACGCCTTTGTGCTTTGTTTTTGCTTAAGGATTGCCACCTGAGGTAGCCTCTCTTGCCCATCTTCCTCAGTTTCAGAGGGTGGATTTCTCCGTGTTGCTTTTTCCCCAGGTCTCCACGCCCTTGTGTGTTTCTTTTGCTTAAAGATTGCCACCTGAGCTAGCCTCTGTTGCCCATCTTCGTCCGTTTCAGAGGGTGGATTTCTCAGTGTTGCCTTTTCGCCAGCTCCCCACGCCCTTGTGTGTTTCTTTTGCTTAAAGATTGTCACCTGAGCTAGGCACTGTTGCCCTGCTTCCTCGGTTTCAGAGGGTACCTTTTTCAGGGTTGCTTTTTCACCGGGTCTCCTCGCCATTGTATTTTTTTATCTTATTTTTTTTGCTTAAAGATTGCCACCTGAGCTAGCCTCTGTTGCGCTTCTTTCTCAGTTCTAGAGGGTAGATTTCTCCGTGTTGCTTTTTCCCCAGGTCTCCACGCACTTCCTTTTATTTTTCCTTAAAAATTGCCACCTGAGCTAGCCTCTGTTGTCCATCTTCGTCGGTTTCAGAGAGTAGATTTCTCACTGTTGCTTTTTTGCCAGGTCTGCACGCCCTTGTGTTTTTTTTCTGCTTAAAGGTTGCAACCTGAGCTAGCTTCTTTTGCCCATGTCCCTCAGTTTCAGAGGGTGGATTTCTCCGTGTTGCTTTTTCCCCAGGCCTCCACGCCCTTGTGTGTTTCTTTTGCTTAAAGATTGCCACCTGAAGCCAGCCTCTCTTGCCCATCTTCCTCAGTTTCAGAGGGTAGATATTTCAGGGTTGCTTTTTCCCCAGGTCTCCACGCCTCTGTGTTTTGTTTTTGCTTAACGATTGCCACCTGAGCTAGCCTCTCTTGCCCATGTTCCTCAGTTTCAGAGGGTAGATATTTCAGGGTTGCTTTGTCCCCAGGGCTCCACGCCTTTGTGCTTTGTTTTTGCTTAAGGATTGCCACCTGAGGTAGCCTCTCTTGCCCATCTTCCTCAGTTTCAGAGGGTGGATTTCTCCGTGTTGCTTTTTCCCCAGGTCTCCACGCCCTTGTGTGTTTCTTTTGCTTAAAGATTGCCACCTGAGCTAGCCTCTGTTGCCCATCTTCGTCCGTTTCAGAGGGTGGATTTCTCAGTGTTGCCTTTTCGCCAGCTCCCCACGCCCTTGTGTGTTTCTTTTGCTTAAAGATTGTCACCTGAGCTAGGCACTGTTGCCCTGCTTCCTCAGTTTCAGAGGGTACCTTTTTCAGGGTTGCTTTTTCACCGGGTCTCCTCGCCATTGTATTTTTTTATCTTATTTTTTTTGCTTAAAGATTGCCACCTGAGCTAGCCTCTGTTGCGCTTCTTTCTCAGTTCTAGAGGGTAGATTTCTCCGTGTTGCTTTTTCCCCAGGTCTCCACGCACTTCCTTTTATTTTTCCTTAAAAATTGCCACCTGAGCTAGCCTCTGTTGTCCATCTTCGTCGGTTTCAGAGGGTAGATTTCTCACTGTTGCTTTTTTGCCAGGTCTGCACGCCCTTGTGTTTTTTTTCTGCTTAAAGGTTGCAACCTGAGCTAGCTTCTTTTGCCCATGTCCCTCAGTTTCAGAGGGTGGATTTCTCCGTGTTGCTTTTTCGCCAGGCCTCCACGCCCTTGTGTGTTTCTTTTGCTTAACGATTGCCACCTGAGCTAGCCTCTGTTGCCCATCTTCGTCCGTTTCAGAGGGTGGATTTCTCAGTGTTGCCTTTTCGCCAGCTCCCCACGCCCTTGTGTGTTTCTTTTGCTTAAAGATTGTCACCTGAGCTAGGCACTGTTGCCCTGCTTCCTCAGTTTCAGAGGGTACCTTTTTCAGGGTTGCTTTTTCACCGGGTCTCCTCGCCATTGTATTTTTTTATCTTATTTTTTTTGCTTAAAGATTGCCACCTGAGCTAGCCTCTGTTGCGCTTCTTTCTCAGTTCTAGAGGGTAGATTTCTCCGTGTTGCTTTTTCCCCAGGTCTCCACGCACTTCCTTTTATTTTTCCTTAAAAATTGCCACCTGAGCTAGCCTCTGTTGTCCATCTTCGTCGGTTTCAGAGGGTAGATTTCTCACTGTTGCTTTTTTGCCAGGTCAGCACGCCCTTGTGTTTTTTTTCTGCTTAAAGGTTGCAACCTGAGCTAGCTTCTTTTGCCCATGTCCCTCAGTTTCAGAGGGTGGATTTCTCCGTGTTGCTATTTCCCCAGGCCTCCACGCCCTTGTGTGTTTCTTTTGCTTAAGGATTGCCACCTGAGCTAGCCTCTGTTGCCCATCTTCGTCCGTTTCAGAGGGTGGATTTCTCAGTGTTGCCTTTTCCCCAGCTCCCCACGCCCTTGTGTGTTTCTTTTGCTTAAAGATTGCCACCTGAAGCCAGCCTCTCTTGCCCATCTTCCTGAGTTTCAGAGGGTCGATATCTCCGTGTTGCTGTTTCCCCAGGTCTCCACGCCCTTGTGTGTTTCTTTTGCTTAACGTTTGCCACCTGAAGCCAGCCTCTCTTGCCCATCTTCCTCAGTTTCAGAGGGTAGATATTTCAGGGTTGCTTTTTCCCCAGGTCTCCACGCCTTTGTGTTTTGTTTTTGCTTAACGAGTGCCACCTGAGCTAGCCTCTCTTGCCCATGTTCCTCAGTTTCAGAGGGTAGATATTTCAGGGTTGCTTTGTCCCCAGGGCTCCACGCCTTTGTGCTTTGTTTTTGCTTAAGGATTGCCACCTGAGGTAGCCTCTCTTGCCCATCTTCCTCAGTTTCAGAGGGTGGATTTCTCCGTGTTGCTTTTTCCCCAGGTCTCCACGCCCTTGTGTGTTTCTTTTGCTTAAAGATTGCCACCTGAGCTAGCCTCTGTTGCCCATCTTCGTCCGTTTCAGAGGGTGGATTTCTCAGTGTTGCCTTTTCGCCAGCTCCCCACGCCCTTGTGTGTTTCTTTTGCTTAAAGATTGTCACCTGAGCTAGGCACTGTTGCCCTGCTTCCTCGGTTTCAGAGGGTACCTTTTTCAGGGTTGCTTTTTCACCGGGTCTCCTCGCCATTGTATTTTTTTATCTTATTTTTTTTGCTTAAAGATTGCCACCTGAGCTAGCCTCTGTTGCGCTTCTTTCTCAGTTCTAGAGGGTAGATTTCTCCGTGTTGCTTTTTCCCCAGGTCTCCACGCACTTCCTTTTATTTTTCCTTAAAAATTGCCACCTGAGCTAGCCTCTGTTGTCCATCTTCGTCGGTTTCAGAGAGTAGATTTCTCACTGTTGCTTTTTTGCCAGGTCTGCACGCCCTTGTGTTTTTTTTCTGCTTAAAGGTTGCAACCTGAGCTAGCTTCTTTTGCCCATGTCCCTCAGTTTCAGAGGGTGGATTTCTCCGTGTTGCTTTTTCCCCAGGCCTCCACGCCCTTGTGTGTTTCTTTTGCTTAAAGATTGCCACCTGAAGCCAGCCTCTCTTGCCCATCTTCCTCAGTTTCAGAGGGTAGATATTTCAGGGTTGCTTTTTCCCCAGGTCTCCACGCCTCTGTGTTTTGTTTTTGCTTAACGATTGCCACCTGAGCTAGCCTCTCTTGCCCATGTTCCTCAGTTTCAGAGGGTAGATATTTCAGGGTTGCTTTGTCCCCAGGGCTCCACGCCTTTGTGCTTTGTTTTTGCTTAAGGATTGCCACCTGAGGTAGCCTCTCTTGCCCATCTTCCTCAGTTTCAGAGGGTGGATTTCTCCGTGTTGCTTTTTCCCCAGGTCTCCACGCCCTTGTGTGTTTCTTTTGCTTAAAGATTGCCACCTGAGCTAGCCTCTGTTGCCCATCTTCGTCCGTTTCAGAGGGTGGATTTCTCAGTGTTGCCTTTTCGCCAGCTCCCCACGCCCTTGTGTGTTTCTTTTGCTTAAAGATTGTCACCTGAGCTAGGCACTGTTGCCCTGCTTCCTCAGTTTCAGAGGGTACCTTTTTCAGGGTTGCTTTTTCACCGGGTCTCCTCGCCATTGTATTTTTTTATCTTATTTTTTTTGCTTAAAGATTGCCACCTGAGCTAGCCTCTGTTGCGCTTCTTTCTCAGTTCTAGAGGGTAGATTTCTCCGTGTTGCTTTTTCCCCAGGTCTCCACGCACTTCCTTTTATTTTTCCTTAAAAATTGCCACCTGAGCTAGCCTCTGTTGTCCATCTTCGTCGGTTTCAGAGGGTAGATTTCTCACTGTTGCTTTTTTGCCAGGTCTGCACGCCCTTGTGTTTTTTTTCTGCTTAAAGGTTGCAACCTGAGCTAGCTTCTTTTGCCCATGTCCCTCAGTTTCAGAGGGTGGATTTCTCCGTGTTGCTTTTTCGCCAGGCCTCCACGCCCTTGTGTGTTTCTTTTGCTTAACGATTGCCACCTGAGCTAGCCTCTGTTGCCCATCTTCGTCCGTTTCAGAGGGTGGATTTCTCAGTGTTGCCTTTTCGCCAGCTCCCCACGCCCTTGTGTGTTTCTTTTGCTTAAAGATTGTCACCTGAGCTAGGCACTGTTGCCCTGCTTCCTCAGTTTCAGAGGGTACCTTTTTCAGGGTTGCTTTTTCACCGGGTCTCCTCGCCATTGTATTTTTTTATCTTATTTTTTTTGCTTAAAGATTGCCACCTGAGCTAGCCTCTGTTGCGCTTCTTTCTCAGTTCTAGAGGGTAGATTTCTCCGTGTTGCTTTTTCCCCAGGTCTCCACGCACTTCCTTTTATTTTTCCTTAAAAATTGCCACCTGAGCTAGCCTCTGTTGTCCATCTTCGTCGGTTTCAGAGGGTAGATTTCTCACTGTTGCTTTTTTGCCAGGTCTGCATGCCCTTGTGTTTTTTTTCTGCTTAAAGGTTGCAACCTGAGCTAGCTTCTTTTGCCCATGTCCCTCAGTTTCAGAGGGTGGATTTCTCCGTGTTGCTTTTTCCCCAGGCCTCCACGCCCTTGTGTGTTTCTTTTGCTTAAGGATTGCCACCTGAGCTAGCCTCTGTTGCCCATCTTCGTCCGTTTCAGAGGGTGGATTTCTCAGTGTTGCCTTTTCCCCAGCTCCCCACGCCCTTGTGTGTTTCTTTTGCTTAAAGATTGCCACCTGAAGCCAGCCTCTCTTGCCCATCTTCCTCAGTTTCAGAGGGTAGATATTTCAGGGTTGCTTTTTCCCCAGGTCTCCACGCCTTTGGGTTTTGTTTTTGCTTAACGATTGCCACCTGAGCTAGCCTCTCTTGCCCATCTTCCTGAGTTTCAGAGGGTCGATATCTCCGTGTTGCTGTTTCCCCAGGCCTCCACGCCCTTGTGTGTTTCTTTTGCTTAACGTTTGCCACCTGAAGCCAGCCTCTCTTGCCCATCTTCCTCAGTTTCAGAGGGTAGATATTTCAGGGTTGCTTTTTCCCCAGGTCTCCACGCCTTTGTGTTTTGTTTTTGCTTAACGAGTGCCACCTGAGCTAGCCTCTCTTGCCCATGTTCCTCAGTTTCAGAGGGTAGATATTTCAGGGTTGCTTTGTCCCCAGGGCTCCACGCCTTTGTGCTTTGTTTTTGCTTAAGGATTGCCACCTGAGGTAGCCTCTCTTGCCCATCTTCCTCAGTTTCAGAGGGTGGATTTCTCCGTGTTGCTTTTTCCCCAGGTCTCCACGCCCTTGTGTGTTTCTTTTGCTTAAAGATTGCCACCTGAGCTAGCCTCTGTTGCCCATCTTCGTCCGTTTCAGAGGGTGGATTTCTCAGTGTTGCCTTTTCGCCAGCTCCCCACGCCCTTGTGTGTTTCTTTTGCTTAAAGATTGTCACCTGAGCTAGGCACTGTTGCCCTGCTTCCTCAGTTTCAGAGGGTACCTTTTTCAGGGTTGCTTTTTGACCGGGTCTCCTCGCCATTGTATTTTTTTATCTTATTTTTTTTGCTTAAAGATTGCCACCTGAGCTAGCCTCTGTTGCGCTTCTTTCTCAGTTCTAGAGGGTAGATTTCTCCGTGTGGCTTTTTCCCCAGGTCTCCACGCACTTCCTTTTATTTTTCCTTAAAAATTGCCACCTGAGCTAGCCTCTGTTGTCCATCTTCGTCGGTTTCAGAGGGTAGATTTCTCACTGTTGCTTTTTTGCCAGGTCTGCACGCCCTTGTGTTTTTTTTCTGCTTAAAGGTTGCAACCTGAGCAAGCTTCTTTTGCCCATGTCCCTCAGTTTCAGAGGGTGGATTTCTCCGTGTTGCTTTTTCCCCAGGCCTCCACGCCCTTGTGTGTTTCTTTTGCTTAAAGATTGCCACCTGAAGCCAGCCTCTCTTGCCCATCTTCCTCAGTTTCAGAGGGTAGATATTTCAGGGTTGCTTTTTCCCCAGGTCTCCACGCCTTTGGGTTTTGTTTTTGCTTAACGATTGCCACCTGAGCTAGCCTCTCTTGCCCATGTTCCTCAGTTTCAGAGGGTAGATATTTCAGGGTTGCTTTGTCCCCAGGGCTCCACGCCTTTGTGCTTTGTTTTTGCTTAAGGATTGCCACCTGAGGTAGCCTCTCTTGCCCATCTTCCTCAGTTTCAGAGGGTGGATTTCTCCGTGTTGCTTTTTCCCCAGGTCTCCACGCCCTTGTGTGTTTCTTTTGCTTAAAGATTGCCACCTGAGCTAGCCTCTGTTGCCCATCTTCATCCGTTTCAGAGGGTGGATTTCTCAGTGTTGCCTTTTCCCCAGCTCCCCACGCCCTTGTGTGTTTCTTTTGCTTAAAGATTGCCACCTGAAGCCAGCCTCTCTTGCCCATCTTCCTCAGTTTCAGAGGGTAGATATTTCAGGGTTGCTTTTTCCCCAGGTCTCCACGGCTTTTGGTTTTGTTTTTGCTTAACGATTGCCACCTTAGCTAGCCTCTCTTGCCCATCTTCCTGAGTTTCAGAGGGTCGATATCTCCGTGTTGCTGTTTCCCCAGGTCTCCACGCCCTTGTGTGTTTCTTTTGCTTAACGTTTGCCACCTGAAGCCAGCCTCTCTTGCCCATCTTCCTCAGTTTCAGAGGGTAGATATTTCAGGGTTGCTTTTTCCCCAGGTCTCCACGCCTTTGTGTTTTGTTTTTGCTTAACGAGTGCCACCTGAGCTAGCCTCTCTTGCCCATGTTCCTCAGTTTCAGAGGGTAGATATTTCAGGGTTGCTTTGTCCCCAGGGCTCCACGCCTTTGTGCTTTGTTTTTGCTTAAGGATTGCCACCTGAGGTAGCCTCTCTTGCCCATCTTCCTCAGTTTCAGAGGGTGGATTTCTCCGTGTTGCTTTTTCCCCAGGTCTCCACGCCCTTGTGTGTTTCTTTTGCTTAAAGATTGCCACCTGAGCTAGCCTCTGTTGCCCATCTTCGTCCGTTTCAGAGGGTGGATTTCTCAGTGTTGCCTTTTCGCCAGCTCCCCACGCCCTTGTGTGTTTCTTTTGCTTAAAGATTGTCACCTGAGCTAGGCACTGTTGCCCTGCTTCCTCAGTTTCAGAGGGTACCTTTTTCAGGGTTGCTTTTTCACCGGGTCTCCTCGCCATTGTATTTTTTTATCTTATTTTTTTTGCTTAAAGATTGCCACCTGAGCTAGCCTCTGTTGCGCTTCTTTCTCAGTTCTAGAGGGTAGATTTCTCCGTGTTGCTTTTTCCCCAGGTCTCCACGCACTTCCTTTTATTTTTCCTTAAAAATTGCCACCTGAGCTAGCCTCTGTTGTCCATCTTCGTCGGTTTCAGAGGGTAGATTTCTCACTGTTGCTTTTTTGCCAGGTCTGCACGCCCTTGTGTTTTTTTTCTGCTTAAAGGTTGCAACCTGAGCTAGCTTCTTTTGCCCATGTCCCTCAGTTTCAGAGGGTGGATTTCTCAGTGTTGCCTTTTCCCCAGCTCCCCACGCCCTTGTGTGTTTCTTTTGCTTAAAGATTGCCACCTGAAGCCAGCCTCTCTTGCCCATCTTCCTCAGTTTCAGAGGGTAGATATTTCAGGGTTGCTTTTTCCCCAGGTCTCCACGGCTTTTGGTTTTGTTTTTGCTTAACGATTGCCACCTGAGCTAGCCTCTCTTGCCCATCTTCCTGAGTTTCAGAGGGTCGATATCTCCGTGTTGCTGTTTCCCCAGGTCTCCACGCCCTTGTGTGTTTCTTTTGCTTAACGTTTGCCACCTGAAGCCAGCCTCTCTTGCCCATCTTCCTCAGTTTCAGAGGGTAGATATTTCAGGGTTGCTTTGTCCCCAGGGCTCCACGCCTTTGTGCTTTGTTTTTGCTTAAGGATTGCCACCTGAGGTAGCCTCTCTTGCCCATCTTCCTCAGTTTCAGAGGGTGGATTTCTCCGTGTTGCTTTTTCCCCAGGTCTCCACGCCCTTGTGTGTTTCTTTTGCTTAAAGATTGTCACCTGAGCTAGGCACTGTTGCCCTGCTTCCTCAGTTTCAGAGGGTACCTTTTTCAGAGTTGCTTTTTCACGGGGTCTCCTCGCCATTGTATTTTTTTATCTTATTTTTTTTGCTTAAAGATTGCCACCTGAGCTAGCCTCTGTTGCGCTTCTTTCTCAGTTCTAGAGGGTAGATTTCTCCGTGTTGCTTTTTCCCCAGGTCTCCACGCACTTCCTTTTATTTTTCCTTAAAAATTGCCACCTGAGCTAGCCTCTGTTGTCCATCTTCGTCGGTTTCAGAGGGTAGATTTCTCACTGTTGCTTTTTTGCCAGGTCTGCACGCCCTTGTGTTTTTTTTCTGCTTAAAGGTTGCAACCTGAGCTAGCTTCTTTTGCCCATGTCCCTCAGTTTCAGAGGGTGGATTTCTCCGTGTTGCTTTTTCGCCAGGCCTGGACGCCCTTGTGTGTTTCTTTTGCTTAACGATTGCCACCTGAGCTAGCCTCTGTTGCCCATCTTCGTCCGTTTCAGAGGGTGGATTTCTCAGTGTTGCCTTTTCCCCAGCTCCCCACGCCCTTGTGTGTTTCTTTTGCTTAAAGATTGTCACCTGAGCTAGGCACTGTTGCCCTGCTTCCTCAGTTTCAGAGGGTACCTTTTTCAGGGTTGCTTTTTCACCGGGTCTCCTCGCCATTGTGTTTTTTTATCTTATTTTTTTTGCTTAAAGATTGCCACCTGAGCTAGCCTCTGTTGCGCTTCTTTCTCAGTTCTAGAGGGTAGATTTCTCCGTGTTGCTTTTTCCCCAGGTCTCCACGCACTTCCTTTTATTTTTCCTTAAAAATTGCCACCTGAGCTAGCCTCTGTTGTCCATCTTCGTCGGTTTCAGAGGGTAGATTTCTCACTGTTGCTTTTTTGCCAGGTCTGCACGCCCTTGTGTTTTTTTTCTGCTTAAAGGTTGCAACCTGAGCTAGCTTCTTTTGCCCATGTCCCTCAGTTTCAGAGGGTGGATTTCTCCGTGTTGCTTTTTCCCCAGGCCTCCACGCCCTTGTGTGTTTCTTTTGCTTAAGGATTGCCACCTGAGCTAGCCTCTGTTGCCCATCTTCGTCCGTTTCAGAGGGTGGATTTCTCAGTGTTGCCTTTTCCCCAGCTCCCCACGCCCTTGTGTGTTTCTTTTGCTTAAAGATTGCCACCTGAAGCCAGCCTCTCTTGCCCATCTTCCTCAGTTTCAGAGGGTAGATATTTCAGGGTTGCTTTTTCCCCAGGTCTCCACGGCTTTTGGTTTTGTTTTTGCTTAACGATTGCCACCTGAGCTAGCCTCTCTTGCCCATCTTCCTGAGTTTCAGAGGGTCGATATCTCCGTGTTGCTGTTTCCCCAGGTCTCCACGCCCTTGTGTGTTTCTTTTGCTTAACGTTTGCCACCTGAAGCCAGCCTCTCTTGCCCATCTTCCTCAGTTTCAGAGGGTAGATATTTCAGGGTTGCTTTTTCCCCAGGTCTCCACGCCTTTGTGTTTTGTTTTTGCTTAACGAGTGCCACCTGAGCTAGCCTCTCTTGCCCATGTTCCTCAGTTTCAGAGGGTAGATATTTCAGGGTTGCTTTGTCCCCAGGGCTCCACGCCTTTGTGCTTTGTTTTTGCTTAAGGATTGCCACCTGAGGTAGCCTCTCTTGCCCATCTTCCTCAGTTTCAGAGGGTGGATTTCTCCGTGTTGCTTTTTCCCCAGGTCTCCACGCCCTTGTGTGTTTCTTTTGCTTAAAGATTGCCACCTGAGCTAGCCTCTGTTGCCCATCTTCGTCCGTTTCAGAGGGTGGATTTCTCAGTGTTGCCTTTTCGCCAGCTCCCCACGCCCTTGTGTGTTTCTTTTGCTTAAAGATTGTCACCTGAGCTAGGCACTGTTGCCCTGCTTCCTCAGTTTCAGAGGGTACCTTTTTCAGGGTTGCTTTTTCACCGGGTCTCCTCGCCATTGTATTTTTTTATCTTATTTTTTTTGCTTAAAGATTGCCACCTGAGCTAGCCTCTGTTGCGCTTCTTTCTCAGTTCTAGAGGGTAGATTTCTCCGTGTTGCTTTTTCCCCAGGTCTCCACGCACTTCCTTTTATTTTTCCTTAAAAATTGCCACCTGAGCTAGCCTCTGTTGTCCATCTTCGTCGGTTTCAGAGGGTAGATTTCTCACTGTTGCTTTTTTGCCAGGTCTGCACGCCCTTGTGTTTTTTTTCTGCTTAAAGGTTGCAACCTGAGCTAGCTTCTTTTGCCCATGTCCCTCAGTTTCAGAGGGTGGATTTCTCCGTGTTGCTTTTTCCCCAGGCCTCCACGCCCTTGTGTGTTTCTTTTGCTTAAAGATTGCCACCTGAAGCCAGCCTCTCTTGCCCATCTTCCTCAGTTTCAGAGGGTAGATATTTCAGGGTTGCTTTTTCCCCAGGTCTCCACGCCTTTGTGTTTTGTTTTTGCTTAACGATTGCCACCTGAGCTAGCCTCTCTTGCCCATGTTCCTCAGTTTCAGAGGGTAGATATTTCAGGGTTGCTTTGTCCCCAGGGCTCCACGCCTTTGTGCTTTGTTTTTGCTTAAGGATTGCCACCTGAGGTAGCCTCTCTTGCCCATCTTCCTCAGTTTCAGAGGGTGGATTTCTCCGTGTTGCTTTTTCCCCAGGTCTCCACGCCCTTGTGTGTTTCTTTTGCTTAAAGATTGCCACCTGAGCTAGCCTCTGTTGCCCATCTTCATCCGTTTCAGAGGGTGGATTTCTCAGTGTTGCCTTTTCCCCAGCTCCCCACGCCCTTGTGTGTTTCTTTTGCTTAAAGATTGCCACCTGAAGCCAGCCTCTCTTGCCCATCTTCCTCAGTTTCAGAGGGTAGATATTTCAGGGTTGCTTTTTCCCCAGGTCTCCACGGCTTTTGGTTTTGTTTTTGCTTAACGATTGCCACCTGAGCTAGCCTCTCTTGCCCATCTTCCTGAGTTTCAGAGGGTCGATATCTCCGTGTTGCTGTTTCCCCAGGTCTCCACGCCCTTGTGTGTTTCTTTTGCTTAACGTTTGCCACCTGAAGCCAGCCTCTCTTGCCCATCTTCCTCAGTTTCAGAGGGTAGATATTTCAGGGTTGCTTTTTCCCCAGGTCTCCACGCCTTTGTGTTTTGTTTTTGCTTAACGAGTGCCACCTGAGCTAGCCTCTCTTGCCCATGTTCCTCAGTTTCAGAGGGTAGATATTTCAGGGTTGCTTTGTCCCCAGGGCTCCACGCCTTTGTGCTTTGTTTTTGCTTAAGGATTGCCACCTGAGGTAGCCTCTCTTGCCCATCTTCCTCAGTTTCAGAGGGTGGATTTCTCCGTGTTGCTTTTTCCCCAGGTCTCCACGCCCTTGTGTGTTTCTTTTGCTTAAAGATTGCCACCTGAGCTAGCCTCTGTTGCCCATCTTCGTCCGTTTCAGAGGGTGGATTTCTCAGTGTTGCCTTTTCGCCAGCTCCCCACGCCCTTGTGTGTTTCTTTTGCTTAAAGATTGCCACCTGAAGCCAGCCTCTCTTGCCCATCTTCCTCAGTTTCAGAGGGTAGATATTTCAGGGTTGCTTTTTCCCCAGGTCTCCACGCCTTTGGGTTTTGTTTTTGCTTAACGATTGCCACCTGAGCTAGCCTCTCTTGCCCATCTTCCTGAGTTTCAGAGGGTCGATATCTCCGTGTTGCTGTTTCCCCAGGTCTCCACGCCCTTGTGTGTTTCTTTTGCTTAACGTTTGCCACCTGAAGCCAGCCTCTCTTGCCCATCTTCCTCAGTTTCAGAGGGTAGATATTTCAGGGTTGCTTTTTCCCCAGGTCTCCACGCCTTTGTGTTTTGTTTTTGCTTAACGAGTGCCACCTGAGCTAGCCTCTCTTGCCCATGTTCCTCAGTTTCAGAGGGTAGATATTTCAGGGTTGCTTTGTCCCCAGGGCTCCACGCCTTTGTGCTTTGTTTTTGCTTAAGGATTGCCACCTGAGGTAGCCTCTCTTGCCCATCTTCCTCAGTTTCAGAGGGTGGATTTCTCCGTGTTGCTTTTTCCCCAGGTCTCCACGCCCTTGTGTGTTTCTTTTGCTTAAAGATTGTCACCTGAGCTAGGCACTGTTGCCCTGCTTCCTCAGTTTCAGAGGGTACCTTTTTCAGAGTTGCTTTTTCACGGGGTCTCCTCGCCATTGTATTTTTTTATCTTATTTTTTTTGCTTAAAGATTGCCACCTGAGCTAGCCTCTGTTGCGCTTCTTTCTCAGTTCTAGAGGGTAGATTTCTCCGTGTTGCTTTTTCCCCAGGTCTCCACGCACTTCCTTTTATTTTTCCTTAAAAATTGCCACCTGAGCTAGCCTCTGTTGTCCATCTTCGTCGGTTTCAGAGGGTAGATTTCTCACTGTTGCTTTTTTGCCAGGTCTGCACGCCCTTGTGTTTTTTTTCTGCTTAAAGGTTGCAACCTGAGCTAGCTTCTTTTGCCCATGTCCCTCAGTTTCAGAGGGTGGATTTCTCCGTGTTGCTTTTTCGCCAGGCCTGGACGCCCTTGTGTGTTTCTTTTGCTTAACGATTGCCACCTGAGCTAGCCTCTGTTGCCCATCTTCGTCCGTTTCAGAGGGTGGATTTCTCAGTGTTGCCTTTTCCCCAGCTCCCCACGCCCTTGTGTGTTTCTTTTGCTTAAAGATTGCCACCTGAAGCCAGCCTCTCCTGCCCATCTTCCTCAGTTTCAGAGGGTAGATATTTCAGGGTTGCTTTTTCCCCAGGTCTCAACGCCTTTGGGTTTTGTTTTTGCTTAACGACTGCCACCTGAGCTAGCCTCTCTTGCCCATCTTCCTCAGTTTCAGAGGGTCGATATCTCCGTGTTGCTGTTTCCCCAGGTCTCCACGCCCTTGTGTGTTTCTTTTGCTTAACGTTTGCCACCTGAAGCCAGCCTCTCTTGCCCATCTTCCTCAGTTTCAGAGGGTAGATATTTCAGGGTTGCTTTTTCCCCAGGTCTCCACGCCTTTGTGTTTTGTTTTTGCTTAACGAGTGCCACCTGAGCTAGCCTCTCTTGCCCATGTTCCTCAGTTTCAGAGGGTAGATATTTCAGGGTTGCTTTGTCCCCAGGGCTCCACGCCTTTGTGCTTTGTTTTTGCTTAAGGATTGCCACCTGAGGTAGCCTCTCTTGCCCATCTTCCTCAGTTTCAGAGGGTGGATTTCTCCGTGTTGCTTTTTCCCCAGGTCTCCACGCCCTTGTGTGTTTCTTTTGCTTAAAGATTGCCACCTGAGCTAGCCTCTGTTGCCCATCTTCGTCCGTTTCAGAGGGTGGATTTCTCAGTGTTGCCTTTTCGCCAGCTCCCCACGCCCTTGTGTGTTTCTTTTGCTTAAAGATTGTCACCTGAGCTAGGCACTGTTGCCCTGCTTCCTCAGTTTCAGAGGGTACCTTTTTCAGGGTTGCTTTTTCACCGGGTCTCCTCGCCATTGTATTTTTTTATCTTATTTTTTTTGCTTAAAGATTGCCACCTGAGCTAGCCTCTGTTGCGCTTCTTTCTCAGTTCTAGAGGGTAGATTTCTCCGTGTGGCTTTTTCCCCAGGTCTCCACGCACTTCCTTTTATTTTTCCTTAAAAATTGCCACCTGAGCTAGCCTCTGTTGTCCATCTTCGTCGGTTTCAGAGGGTAGATTTCTCACTGTTGCTTTTTTGCCAGGTCTGCACGCCCTTGTGTTTTTTTTCTGCTTAAAGGTTGCAACCTGAGCTAGCTTCTTTTGCCCATGTCCCTCAGTTTCAGAGGGTGGATTTCTCCGTGTTGCTTTTTCCCCAGGCCTCCACGCCCTTGTGTGTTTCTTTTGCTTAAAGATTGCCACCTGAAGCCAGCCTCTCTTGCCCATCTTCCTCAGTTTCAGAGGGTAGATATTTCAGGGTTGCTTTTTCCCCAGGTCTCCACGCCTTTGTGTTTTGTTTTTGCTTAACGATTGCCACCTGAGCTAGCCTCTCTTGCCCATGTTCCTCAGTTTCAGAGGGTAGATATTTCAGGGTTGCTTTGTCCCCAGGGCTCCACGCCTTTGTGCTTTGTTTTTGCTTAAGGATTGCCACCTGAGGTAGCCTCTCTTGCCCATCTTCCTCAGTTTCAGAGGGTGGATTTCTCCGTGTTGCTTTTTCCCCAGGTCTCCACGCCCTTGTGTGTTTCTTTTGCTTAAAGATTGCCACCTGAGCTAGCCTCTGTTGCCCATCTTCATCCGTTTCAGAGGGTGGATTTCTCAGTGTTGCCTTTTCCCCAGCTCCCCACGCCCTTGTGTGTTTCTTTTGCTTAAAGATTGCCACCTGAAGCCAGCCTCTCTTGCCCATCTTCCTCAGTTTCAGAGGGTAGATATTTCAGGGTTGCTTTTTCCCCAGGTCTCCACGGCTTTTGGTTTTGTTTTTGCTTAACGATTGCCACCTGAGCTAGCCTCTCTTGCCCATCTTCCTGAGTTTCAGAGGGTCGATATCTCCGTGTTGCTGTTTCCCCAGGTCTCCACGCCCTTGTGTGTTTCTTTTGCTTAACGTTTGCCACCTGAAGCCAGCCTCTCTTGCCCATCTTCCTCAGTTTCAGAGGGTAGATATTTCAGGGTTGCTTTTTCCCCAGGTCTCCACGCCTTTGTGTTTTGTTTTTGCTTAACGAGTGCCACCTGAGCTAGCCTCTCTTGCCCATGTTCCTCAGTTTCAGAGGGTAGATATTTCAGGGTTGCTTTGTCCCCAGGGCTCCACGCCTTTGTGCTTTGTTTTTGCTTAAGGATTGCCACCTGAGGTAGCCTCTCTTGCCCATCTTCCTCAGTTTCAGAGGGTGGATTTCTCCGTGTTGCTTTTTCCCCAGGTCTCCACGCCCTTGTGTGTTTCTTTTGCTTAAAGATTGCCACCTGAGCTAGCCTCTGTTGCCCATCTTCGTCCGTTTCAGAGGGTGGATTTCTCAGTGTTGCCTTTTCGCCAGCTCCCCACGCCCTTGTGTGTTTCTTTTGCTTAAAGATTGTCACCTGAGCTAGGCACTGTTGCCCTGCTTCCTCAGTTTCAGAGGGTACCTTTTTCAGGGTTGCTTTTTCACCGGGTCTCCTCGCCATTGTATTTTTTTATCTTATTTTTTTTGCTTAAAGATTGCCACCTGAGCTAGCCTCTGTTGCGCTTCTTTCTCAGTTCTAGAGGGTAGATTTCTCCGTGTTGCTTTTTCCCCAGGTCTCCACGCACTTCCTTTTATTTTTCCTTAAAAATTGCCACCTGAGCTAGCCTCTGTTGTCCATCTTCGTCGGTTTCAGAGGGTAGATTTCTCACTGTTGCTTTTTTGCCAGGTCTGCACGCCCTTGTGTTTTTTTTCTGCTTAAAGGTTGCAACCTGAGCTAGCTTCTTTTGCCCATGTCCCTCAGTTTCAGAGGGTGGATTTCTCCGTGTTGCTTTTTCGCCAGGCCTCCACGCCCTTGTGTGTTTCTTTTGCTTAAGGATTGCCACCTGAGCTAGCCTCTGTTGCCCATCTTCGTCCGTTTCAGAGGGTGGATTTCTCAGTGTTGCCTTTTCCCCAGCTCCCCACGCCCTTGTGTGTTTCTTTTGCTTAAAGATTGCCACCTGAAGCCAGCCTCTCTTGCCCATCTTCCTCAGTTTCAGAGGGTAGCTATTTCAGGGTTGCTTTTTCCCCAGGTCTCCACGGCTTTTGGTTTTGTTTTTGCTTAACGATTGCCACCTGAGCTAGCCTCTCTTGCCCATCTTCCTGAGTTTCAGAGGGTCGATATCTCCGTGTTGCTGTTTCCCCAGGTCTCCACGCCCTTGTGTGTTTCTTTTGCTTAACGTTTGCCACCTGAGCTAGCCTCTCTTCCCATGTTCCTCAGTTTCAGAGGGTAGATATTTCAGGGTTGCTTTGTCCCCAGGGCTCCACGCCTTTGTGCTTTGTTTTTGCTTAAGGATTGCCACCTGAGGTAGCCTCTCTTGCCCATCTTCCTCAGTTTCAGAGGGTGGATTTCTCCGTGTTGCTTTTTCCCCAGGTCTCCACGCCCTTGTGTGTTTCTTTTGCTTAAAGATTGCCACCTGAGCTAGCCTCTGTTGCCCATCTTCGTCCGTTTCAGAGGGTGGATTTCTCAGTGTTGCCTTTTCGCCAGCTCCCCACGCCCTTGTGTGTTTCTTTTGCTTAAAGATTGCCACCTGAAGCCAGCCTCTCTTGCCCATCTTCCTCAGATTCAGAGGGTAGATATTTCAGGGTTGCTTTTTCCCCAGGTCTCCACGCCTTTGGGTTTTGTTTTTGCTTAACGATTGCCACCTGAGCTAGCCTCTCTTGCCCATCTTCCTGAGTTTCAGAGGGTCGATATCTCCGTGTTGCTGTTTCCCCAGGTCTCCACGCCCTTGTGTGTTTCTTTTGCTTAACGATTGCCACCTGAGCTAGCCTCTGTTGCCCATCTTCGTCCGTTTCAGAGGGTGGATTTCTCAGTGTTGCCTTTTCGCCAGCTCCCCACGCCCTTGTGTGTTTCTTTTGCTTAAAGATTGTCACCTGAGCTAGGCACTGTTGCCCTGCTTCCTCAGTTTCAGAGGGTACCTTTTTCAGGGTTGCTTTTTGACCGGGTCTCCTCGCCATTGTAATTTTTTATTTTATTTTTTTTGCTTAAAGATTGCCACCTGAGCTAGCCTCTGTTGCGCTTCTTTCTCAGTTCTAGAGGGTAGATTTCTCCGTGTTGCTTTTTCCCCAGGTCTCCACGCACTTCCTTTTATTTTTCCTTAAAAATTGCCACCTGAGCTAGCCTCTGTTGTCCATCTTCGTCGGTTTCAGAGGGTAGATTTCTCACTGTTGCTTTTTTGCCAGGTCTGCACGCCCTTGTGTTTTTTTTCTGCTTAAAGGTTGCAACCTGAGCTAGCTTCTTTTGCCCATGTCCCTCAGTTTCAGAGGGTGGATTTCTCCGTGTTGCTTTTTCCCCAGGCCTCCACGCCCTTGTGTGTTTCTTTTGCTTAAAGATTGCCACCTGAAGCCAGCCTCTCTTGCCCATCTTCCTCAGTTTCAGAGGGTAGATATTTCAGGGTTGCTTTGTCCCCAGGTCTCCACGCCTCTGTGTTTTGTTTTTGCTTAACGATTGCCACCTGAGCTAGCCTCTCTTGCCCATGTTCCTCAGTTTCAGAGGGTAGATATTTCAGGGTTGCTTTGTCCCCAGGGCTCCACGCCTTTGTGCTTTGTTTTTGCTTAAGGATTGCCACCTGAGGTAGCCTCTCTTGCCCATCTTCCTCAGTTTCAGAGGGTGGATTTCTCCGTGTTGCTTTTTCCCCAGGTCTCCACGCCCTTGTGTGTTTCTTTTGCTTAAAGATTGCCACATGAGCTAGCCTCTGTTGCCCATCTTCGTCCGTTTCAGAGGGTGGATTTCTCAGTGTTGCCTTTTCGCCAGCTCCCCACGCCCTTGTGTGTTTCTTTTGCTTAAAGATTGCCACCTGAAGCCAGCCTCTCTTGCCCATGTTCCTCAGTTTCAGAGGGTAGATATTTCAGGGTTGCTTTTTCCCCAGGTCTCCACGCCTTTGGGTTTTGTTTTTGCTTAACGATTGCCACCTGAGCTAGCCTCTCTTGCCCATCTTCCTGAGTTTCAGAGGGTCGATATCTCCGTGTTGCTGTTTCCCCAGGTCTCCACGCCCTTGTGTGTTTCTTTTGCTTAACGTTTGCCACCTGAAGCCAGCCTCTCTTGCCCATCTTCCTCAGTTTCAGAGGGTAGATATTTCAGGGTTGCTTTTTCCCCAGGTCTCCACGCCTTTGTGTTTTGTTTTTGCTTAACGAGTGCCACCTTAGCTAGCCTCTCTTGCCCATGTTCCTCAGTTTCAGAGGGTAGATATTTCAGGGTTGCTTTGTCCCCAGGGCTCCACGCCTTTGTGCTTTGTTTTTGCTTAAGGATTGCCACCTGAGGTAGCCTCTCTTGCCCATCTTCCTCAGTTTCAGAGGGTGGATTTCTCCGTGTTGCTTTTTCCCCAGGTCTCCACGCCCTTGTGTGTTTCTTTTGCTTAAAGATTGCCACCTGAGCTAGCCTCTGTTGCCCATCTTCGTCCGTTTCAGAGGGTGGATTTCTCAGTGTTGCCTTTTCGCCAGCTCCCCACGCCCTTGTGTGTTTCTTTTGCTTAAAGATTGTCACCTGAGCTAGGCACTGTTGCCCTGCTTCCTCAGTTTCAGAGGGTACCTTTTTCAGGGTTGCTTTTTGACCGGGTCTCCTCGCCATTGTATTTTTTTATCTTATTTTTTTTGCTTAAAGATTGCCACCTGAGCTAGCCTCTGTTGCGCTTCTTTCTCAGTTCTAGAGGGTAGATTTCTCCGTGTTGCTTTTTCCCCAGGTCTCCACGCACTTCCTTTTATTTTTCCTTAAAAATTGCCACCTGAGCTAGCCTCTGTTGTCCATCTTCGTCGGTTTCAGAGGGTAGATTTCTCACTGTTGCTTTTTTGCCAGGTCTGCACGCCCTTGTGTTTTTTTTCTGCTTAAAGGTTGCAACCTGAGCTAGCTACTTTTGCCCATGTCCCTCAGTTTCAGAGGGTGGATTTCTCAGTGTTGCCTTTTCCCCAGCTCCCCACGCCCTTGTGTGTTTCTTTTGCTTAAAGATTGTCACCTGAGCTAGGCACTGTTGCCCTGCTTCCTCAGTTTCAGAGGGTACCTTTTTCAGGGTTGCTTTTTCACCGGGTCTCCTCGCCATTGTATTTTTTTATCTTATTTTTTTTGCTTAAAGATTGCCACCTGAGCTAGCCTCTGTTGCGCTTCTTTCTCAGTTCTAGAGGGTAGATTTCTCCGTGTTGCTTTTTCCCCAGGTCTCCACGCACTTCCTTTTATTTTTCCTTAAAAATTGCCACCTGAGCTAGCCTCTGTTGTCCATCTTCGTCGGTTTCAGAGGGTAGATTTCTCACTGTTGCTTTTTTGCCAGGTCTGCACGCCCTTGTGTTTTTTTTCTGCTTAAAGGTTGCAACCTGAGCTAGCTTCTTTTGCCCATGTCCCTCAGTTTCAGAGGGTGGATTTCTCCGTGTTGCTTTTTCCCCAGGCCTCCACGCCCTTGTGTGTTTCTTTTGCTTAAGGATTGCCACCTGAGCTAGCCTCTGTTGCCCATCTTCGTCCGTTTCAGAGGGTGGATTTCTCAGTGTTGCCTTTTCCCCAGCTCCCCACGCCCTTGTGTGTTTCTTTTGCTTAAAGATTGCCACCTGAAGCCAGCCTCTCTTGCCCATCTTCCTCAGTTTCAGAGGGTAGATATTTCAGGGTTGCTTTTTCCCCAGGTCTCCACGGCTTTTGGTTTTGTTTTTGCTTAACGATTGCCACCTGAGCTAGCCTCTCTTGCCCATCTTCCTGAGTTTCAGAGGGTCGATATCTCCGTGTTGCTGTTTCCCCAGGTCTCCACGCCCTTGTGTGTTTCTTTTGCTTAACGTTTGCCACCTGAAGCCAGCCTCTCTTGCCCATCTTCCTCAGTTTCAGAGGGTAGATATTTCAGGGTTGCTTTTTCCCCAGGTCTCCACGCCTTTGTGTTTTGTTTTTGCTTAACGAGTGCCACCTGAGCTAGCCTCTCTTGCCCATGTTCCTCAGTTTCAGAGGGTAGATATTTCAGGGTTGCTTTGTCCCCAGGGCTCCACGCCTTTGTGCTTTGTTTTTGCTTAAGGATTGCCACCTGAGGTAGCCTCTCTTGCCCATCTTCCTCAGTTTCAGAGGGTGGATTTCTCCGTGTTGCTTTTTCCCCAGGTCTCCACGCCCTTGTGTGTTTCTTTTGCTTAAAGATTGCCACCTGAGCTAGCCTCTGTTGCCCATCTTCGTCCGTTTCAGAGGGTGGATTTCTCAGTGTTGCCTTTTCGCCAGCTCCCCACGCCCTTGTGTGTTTCTTTTGCTTAAAGATTGCCACCTGAAGCCAGCCTCTCTTGCCCATCTTCCTCAGTTTCAGAGGGTAGATATTTCAGGGTTGCTTTTTCCCCAGGTCTCCACGCCTTTGGGTTTTGTTTTTGCTTAACGATTGCCACCTGAGCTAGCCTCTCTTGCCCATCTTCCTGAGTTTCAGAGGGTCGATATCTCCGTGTTGCTGTTTCCCCAGGTCTCCACGCCCTTGTGTGTTTCTTTTGCTTAACGATTGCCACCTGAGCTAGCCTCTGTTGCCCATCTTCGTCCATTTCAGAGGGTGGATTTCTCAGTGTTGCCTTTTCGCCAGCTCCCCACGCCCTTGTGTGTTTCTTTTGCTTAAAGATTGTCACCTGAGCTAGGCACTGTTGCCCTGCTTCCTCAGTTTCAGAGGGTACCTTTTTCAGGGTTGCTTTTTGACCGGGTCTCCTCGCCATTGTAATTTTTTATTTTATTTTTTTTGCTTAAAGATTGCCACCTGAGCTAGCCTCTGTTGCGCTTCTTTCTCAGTTCTAGAGGGTAGATTTCTCCGTGTTGCTTTTTCCCCAGGTCTCCACGCACTTCCTTTTATTTTTCCTTAAAAATTGCCACCTGAGCTAGCCTCTGTTGTCCATCTTCGTCGGTTTCAGAGGGTAGATTTCTCACTGTTGCTTTTTTGCCAGGTCTGCACGCCCTTGTGTTTTTTTTCTGCTTAAAGGTTGCAACCTGAGCTAGCTTCTTTTGCCCATGTCCCTCAGTTTCAGAGGGTGGATTTCTCCGTGTTGCTTTTTCCCCAGGCCTCCACGCCCTTGTGTGTTTCTTTTGCTTAAAGATTGCCGCCTGAAGCCAGCCTCTCTTGCCCATCTTCCTCAGTTTCAGAGGGTAGATATTTCAGGGTTGCTTTGTCCCCAGGTCTCCACGCCTCTGTGTTTTGTTTTTGCTTAACGATTGCCACCTGAGCTAGCCTCTCTTGCCCATGTTCCTCAGTTTCAGAGGGTAGATATTTCAGGGTTGCTTTGTCCCCAGGGCTCCACGCCTTTGTGCTTTGTTTTTGCTTAAGGATTGCCACCTGAGGTAGCCTCTCTTGCCCATCTTCCTCAGTTTCAGAGGGTGGATTTCTCCGTGTTGCTTTTTCCCCAGGTCTCCACGCCCTTGTGTGTTTCTTTTGCTTAAAGATTGCCACATGAGCTAGCCTCTGTTGCCCATCTTCGTCCGTTTCAGAGGGTGGATTTCTCAGTGTTGCCTTTTCGCCAGCTCCCCACGCCCTTGTGTGTTTCTTTTGCTTAAAGATTGCCACCTGAAGCCAGCCTCTCTTGCCCATCTTCCTCAGTTTCAGAGGGTAGATATTTCAGGGTTGCTTTTTCCCCAGGTCTCCACGCCTTTGGGTTTTGTTTTTGCTTAACGATTGCCACCTGAGCTAGCCTCTCTTGCCCATCTTCCTGAGTTTCAGAGGGTCGATATCTCCGTGTTGCTGTTTCCCCAGGTCTCCACGCCCTTGTGTGTTTCTTTTGCTTAACGTTTGCCACCTGAAGCCAGCCTCTCTTGCCCATCTTCCTCAGTTTCAGAGGGTAGATATTTCAGGGTTGCTTTTTCCCCAGGTCTCCACGCCTTTGTGTTTTGTTTTTGCTTAACGAGTGCCACCTGAGCTAGCCTCTCTTGCCCATGTTCCTCAGTTTCAGAGGGTAGATATTTCAGGGTTGCTTTGTCCCCAGGGCTCCACGCCTTTGTGCTTTGTTTTTGCTTAAGGATTGCCACCTGAGGTAGCCTCTCTTGCCCATCTTCCTCAGTTTCAGAGGGTGGATTTCTCCGTGTTGCTTTTTCCCCAGGTCTCCACGCCCTTGTGTGTTTCTTTTGCTTAAAGATTGCCACCTGAGCTAGCCTCTGTTGCCCATCTTCGTCCGTTTCAGAGGGTGGATTTCTCAGTGTTGCCTTTTCGCCAGCTCCCCACGCCCTTGTGTGTTTCTTTTGCTTAAAGATTGTCACCTGAGCTAGGCACTGTTGCCCTGCTTCCTCAGTTTCAGAGGGTACCTTTTTCAGGGTTGCTTTTTGACCGGGTCTCCTCGCCATTGTATTTTTTTATCTTATTTTTTTTGCTTAAAGATTGCCACCTGAGCTAGCCTCTGTTGCGCTTCTTTCTCAGTTCTAGAGGGTAGATTTCTCCGTGTTGCTTTTTCCCCAGGTCTCCACGCACTTCCTTTTATTTTTCCTTAAAAATTGCCACCTGAGCTAGCCTCTGTTGTCCATCTTCGTCGGTTTCAGAGGGTAGATTTCTCACTGTTGCTTTTTTGCCAGGTCTGCACGCCCTTGTGTTTTTTTTCTGCTTAAAGGTTGCAACCTGAGCTAGCTACTTTTGCCCATGTCCCTCAGTTTCAGAGGGTGGATTTCTCCGTGTTGCTTTTTCGCCAGGCCTCCACGCCCTTGTGTGTTTCTTTTGCTTAACGATTGCCACCTGAGCTAGCCTCTGTTGCCCATCTTCGTCTGTTTCAGAGGGTGGATTTCTCAGTGTTGCCTTTTCCCCAGCTCCCCACGCCCTTGTGTGTTTCTTTTGCTTAAAGATTGTCACCTGAGCTAGGCACTGTTGCCCTGCTTCCTCAGTTTCAGAGGGTACCTTTTTCAGGGTTGCTTTTTCACCGGGTCTCCTCGCCATTGTATTTTTTTATCTTATTTTTTTTGCTTAAAGATTGCCACCTGAGCTAGCCTCTGTTGCGCTTCTTTCTCAGTTCTAGAGGGTAGATTTCTCCGTGTTGCTTTTTCCCCAGGTCTCCACGCACTTCCTTTTATTTTTCCTTAAAAATTGCCACCTGAGCTAGCCTCTGTTGTCCATCTTCGTCGGTTTCAGAGGGTAGATTTCTCACTGTTGCTTTTTTGCCAGGTCAGCACGCCCTTGTGTTTTTTTTCTGCTTAAAGGTTGCAACCTGAGCTAGCTTCTTTTGCCCATGTCCCTCAGTTTCAGAGGGTGGATTTCTCCGTGTTGCTTTTTCCCCAGGCCTCCACGCCCTTGTGTGTTTCTTTTGCTTAACGATTGCCACCTGAGCTAGCCTCTGTTGCCCATCTTCGTCCGTTTCAGAGGGTGGATTTCTCAGTGTTGCCTTTTCCCCAGCTCCCCACGCCCTTGTGTGTTTCTTTTGCTTAAAGATTGTCACCTGAGCTAGGCCCTGTTGCCCTGCTTCCTCAGTTTCAGAGGGTACCTTTTTCAGGGTTGCTTTTTCACCGGGTCTCCTCGCCATTGTATTTTTTTATCTTATTTTTTTTGCTTAAAGATTGCCACCTGAGCTAGCCTCTGTTGCGCTTCTTTCTCAGTTCTAGAGGGTAGATTTCTCCGTGTTGCTTTTTCCCCAGGTCTCCACGCACTTCCTTTTATTTTTCCTTAAAAATTGCCAGCTGAGCTAGCCTCTGTTGTCCATCTTCGTCGGTTTCAGAGGGTAGATTTCTCACTGTTGCTTTTTTGCCAGGTCAGCACGCCCTTGTGTTTTTTTTCTGCTTAAAGGTTGCAACCTGAGCTAGCTTCTTTTGCCCATGTCCCTCAGTTTCAGAGGGTGGATTTCTCCGTGTTGCTTTTTCGCCAGGCCTCCACGCCCTTGTGTGTTTCTTTTGCTTAACGATTGCCACCTGAGCTAGCCTCTGTTGCCCATCTTCGTCCGTTTCAGAGGGTGGATTTCTCAGTGTTGCCTTTTCCCCAGCTCCCCACGCCCTTGTGTGTTTCTTTTGCTTAAAGATTGCCACCTGAAGCCAGCCTCTCCTGCCCATCTTCCTCAGTTTCAGAGGGTAGATATTTCAGGGTTGCTTTTTCCCCAGGTCTCAACGCCTTTGGGTTTTGTTTTTGCTTAACGATTGCCACCTGAGCTAGCCTCTCTTGCCCATCTTCCTGAGTTTCAGAGGGTCGATATCTCCGTGTTGCTGTTTCCCCAGTTCTCCACGCCCTTGTGTGTTTCTTTTGCTTAACGTTTGCCACCTGAAGCCAGCCTCTCTTGCCCATCTTCCTCAGTTTCAGAGGGTAGATATTTCAGGGTTGCTTTTTCCCCAGGTCTCCACGCCTTTGTGTTTTGTTTTTGCTTAACGATTGCCACCTGAGCTAGCCTCTCTTGCCCATGTTCCTCAGTTTCAGAGGGTAGATATTTCAGGGTTGCTTTGTCCCCAGGGCTCCACGCCTTTGTACTTTGTTTTTGCTTAAGAATTGCCACCTGAGGTAGCCTCTCTTGCCCATCTTCCTCAGTTTCAGAGGGTGGATTTCTCCGTGTTGCTTTTTCCCCAGGTCTCCACGCCCTTGTGTGTTTCTTTTGCTTAAAGATTGCCACCTGAGCTAGCCTCTGTTGCCCATCTTCGTCCGTTTCAGAGGGTGGATTTCTCAGTGTTGCCTTTTCGCCAGCTCCCCACGCCCTTGTGTGTTTCTTTTGCTTAAAGATTGTCACCTGAGCTAGGCACTGTTGCCCTGCTTCCTCAGTTTCAGAGGGTACCTTTTTCAGAGTTGCTTTTTCACCGGGTCTCCTCGCCATTGTATTTTTTTATCTTATTTTTTTTGCTTAAAGATTGCCACCTGAGCTAGCCTCTGTTGCGCTTCTTTCTCAGTTCTAGAGGGTAGATTTCTCCGTGTTGCTTTTTCCCCAGGTCTCCACGCACTTCCTTTTATTTTTCCTTAAAAATTGCCACCTGAGCTAGCCTCTGTTGTCCATCTTCGTCGGTTTCAGAGGGTAGATTTCTCACTGTTGCTTTTTTGCCAGGTCTGCACGCCCTTGTGTTTTTTTTCTGCTTAAAGGTTGCAACCTGAGCTAGCTTCTTTTGCCCATGTCCCTCAGTTTCAGAGGGTGGATTTCTCCGTGTTGCTTTTTCCCCAGGCCTCCACGCCCTTGTGTGTTTCTTTTGCTTAAAGATTGCCACCTGAAGCCAGCCTCTCTTGCCCATCTTCCTCAGTTTCAGAGGGTAGATATTTTAGGGTTGCTTTTTCCCCAGGTCTCCACGCCTCTGTGTTTTGTTTTTGCTTAACGATTGCCACCTGAGCTAGCCTCTCTTGCCCATGTTCCTCAGTTTCAGAGGGTAGATATTTCAGGGTTGCTTTGTCCCCAGGGCTCCACGCCTTTGTGCTTTGTTTTTGCTTAAGGATTGCCACCTGAGGTAGCCTCTCTTGCCCATCTTCCTCAGTTTCAGAGGGTGGATTTCTCCGTGTTGCTTTTTCCCCAGGTCTCCACGCCCTTGTGTGTTTCTTTTGCTTAAAGATTGCCACCTGAGCTAGCCTCTGTTGCCCATCTTCGTCCGTTTCAGAGGGTGGATTTCTCAGTGTTGCCTTTTCCCCAGCTCCCCACGCCCTTGTGTGTTTCTTTTGCTTAAAGATTGTCACCTGAGCTAGGCACTGTTGCCCTGCTTCCTCAGTTTCAGAGGGTACCTTTTTCAGGGTTGCTTTTTCACCGGGTCTCCTCGCCATTGTATTTTTTTATCTTATTTTTTTTGCTTAAAGATTGCCACCTGAGCTAGCCTCTGTTGCGCTTCTTTCTCAGTTCTAGAGGGTAGATTTCTCCGTGTTGCTTTTTCCCCAGGTCTCCACGCACTTCCTTTTATTTTTCCTTAAAAATTGCCACCTGAGCTAGCCTCTGTTGTCCATCTTCGTCGGTTTCAGAGGGTAGATTTCTCACTGTTGCTTTTTTGCCAGGTCTGCACGCCCTTGTGTTTTTTTTCTGCTTAAAGGTTGCAACCTGAGCTAGCTTCTTTTGCCCATGTCCCTCAGTTTCAGAGGGTGGATTTCTCCGTGTTGCTTTTTCCCCAGGCCTCCACGCCCTTGTGTGTTTCTTTTGCTTAAAGATTGCCCCCTGAAGCCAGCCTCTCTTGCCCATCTTCCTCAGTTTCAGAGGGTAGATATTTCACGGTTGCTTTTTCCCCAGGTCTCCACGCCTTTGTGTTTTGTTTTTGCTTAACGATTGCCACCTGAGCTAGCCTCTCTTGCCCATGTTCCTCAGTTTCAGAGGGTAGATATTTCAGGGTTGCTTTGTCCCCAGGGCTCCACGCCTTTGTGCTTTGTTTTTGCTTAAGGATTGCCACCTGAGGTAGCCTCTCTTGCCCATCTTCCTCAGTTTCAGAGGGTGGATTTCTCCGTGTTGCTTTTTCCCCAGGTCTCCACGCCCTTGTGTGTTTCTTTTGCTTAAAGATTGCCACCTGAGCTAGCCTCTGTTGCCCATCTTCCTCCGTTTCAGAGGGTGGATTTCTCAGTGTTGCCTTTTCCCCAGCTCCCCACGCCCTTGTGTGTTTCTTTTGCTTAAAGATTGTCACCTGAGCTAGGCACTGTTGCCCTGCTTCCTCAGTTTCAGAGGGTACCTTTTTCAGGGTTGCTTTTTCACCGGGTCTCCTCGCCATTGTATTTTTTTATCTTATTTTTTTTGCTTAAAGATTGCCACCTGAGCTAGCCTCTGTTGCGCTTCTTTCTCAGTTCTAGAGGGTAGATTTCTCCGTGTTGCTTTTTCCCCAGGTCTCCACGCACTTCCTTTTATTTTTCCTTAAAAATTGCCACCTGAGCTAGCCTCTGTTGTCCATCTTCGTCGGTTTCAGAGGGTAGATTTCTCACTGTTGCTTTTTTGCCAGGTCTGCACGCCCTTGTGTTTTTTTTCTGCTTAAAGGTTGCAACCTGAGCTAGCTTCTTTTGCCCATGTCCCTCAGTTTCAGAGGGTGGATTTCTCCGTGTTGCTTTTTCGCCAGGCCTCCACGCCCTTGTGTGTTTCTTTTGCTTAAAGATTGCCCCCTGAAGCCAGCCTCTCTTGCCCATCTTCCTCAGTTTCAGAGGGTAGATATTTCAGGGTTGCTTTTTCCCCAGGTCTCCACGCCTTTGTGTTTTGTTTTTGCTTAACGATTGCCACCTGAGCTAGCCTCTCTTGCCCATGTTCCTCAGTTTCAGAGGGTAGATATTTCAGGGTTGCTTTGTCCCCAGGGCTCCACGCCTTTGTGCTTTGTTTTTGCTTAAGGATTGCCACCTGAGGTAGCCTCTCTTGCCCATCTTCCTCAGTTTCAGAGGGTGGATTTCTCCGTGTTGCTTTTTCCCCAGGTCTCCACGCCCTTGTGTGTTTCTTTTGCTTAAAGATTGCCACCTGAGCTAGCCTCTGTTGCCCATCTTCGTCCGTTTCAGAGGGTGGATTTCTCAGTGTTGCCTTTTCCCCAGCTCCCCACGCCCTTGTGTGTTTCTTTTGCTTAAAGATTGTCACCTGAGCTAGGCACTGTTGCCCTGCTTCCTCAGTTTCAGAGGGTACCTTTTTCAGGGTTGCTTTTTCACCGGGTCTCCTCGCCATTGTATTTTTTTATCTTATTTTTTTTGCTTAAAGATTGCCACCTGAGCTAGCCTCTGTTGCGCTTCTTTCTCAGTTCTAGAGGGTAGATTTCTCCGTGTTGCTTTTTCCCCAGGTCTCCACGCACTTCCTTTTATTTTTCCTTAAAAATTGCCACCTGAGCTAGCCTCTGTTGTCCATCTTCGTCGGTTTCAGAGGGTAGATTTCTCACTGTTGCTTTTTTGCCAGGTCTGCACGCCCTTGTGTTTTTTTTCTGCTTAAAGGTTGCAACCTGAGCTAGCTTCTTTTGCCCATGTCCCTCAGTTTCAGAGGGTGGATTTCTCCGTGTTGCTTTTTCGCCAGGCCTCCACGCCCTTGTGTGTTTCTTTTGCTTAACGATTGCCACCTGAGCTAGCCTCTGTTGCCCATCTTCGTCCGTTTCAGAGGGTGGATTTCTCAGTGTTGCCTTTTCCCCAGCTCCCCACGCCCTTGTGTGTTTCTTTTGCTTAAAGATTGCCACCTGAAGCCAGCCTCTCCTGCCCATCTTCCTCAGTTTCAGAGGGTAGATATTTCAGGGTTGCTTTTTCCCCAGGTCTCCACGCCTTTGGGTTTTGTTTTTGCTTAACGATTGCCACCTGAGCTAGCCTCTCTTGCCCATCTTCCTGAGTTTCAGAGGGTCGATATCTCCGTGTTGCTGTTTCCCCAGGTCTCCACGCCCTTGTGTGTTTCTTTTGCTTAACGTTTGCCACCTGAAGCCAGCCTCTCTTGCCCATCTTCCTCAGTTTCAGAGGGTAGATATTTCAGGGTTGCTTTTTCCCCAGGTCTCCACGCCTTTGTGTTTTGTTTTTGCTTAACGAGTGCCACCTGAGCTAGCCTCTCTTGCCCATGTTCCTCAGTTTCAGAGGGTAGATATTTCAGGGTTGCTTTGTCCCCAGGGCTCCACGCCTTTGTGCTTTGTTTTTGCTTAAGGATTGCCACCTGAGCTAGCCTCTCTTGCCCATCTTCCTCAGTTTCAGAGGGTGGATTTCTCCGTGTTGCTTTTTCCCCAGGTCTCCACGCCCTTGTGTGTTTCTTTTGCTTAAAGATTGCCACCTGAGCTAGCCTCTGTTGCCCATCTTCGTCCGTTTCAGAGGGTGGATTTCTCAGTGTTGCCTTTTCCCCAGCTCCCCACGCCCTTGTGTGTTTCTTTTGCTTAAAGATTGTCACCTGAGCTAGGCACTGTTGCCCTGCTTCCTCAGTTTCAGAGGGTACCTTTTTCAGGGTTGCTTTTTCACCGGGTCTCCTCGCCATTGTATTTTTTTATCTTATTTTTTTTGCTTAAAGATTGCCACCTGAGCTAGCCTCTGTTGCGCTTCTTTCTCAGTTCTAGAGGGTAGATTTCTCCGTGTTGCTTTTTCCCCAGGTCTCCACGCACTTCCTTTTATTTTTCCTTAAAAATTGCCACCTGAGCTAGCCTCTGTTGTCCATCTTCGTCGGTTTCAGAGGGTAGATTTCTCACTGTTGCTTTTTTGCCAGGTCTGCACGCCCTTGTGTTTTTTTTCTGCTTAAAGGTTGCAACCTGAGCTAGCTTCTTTTGCCCATGTCCCTCAGTTTCAGAGGGTGGATTTCTCCGTGTTGCTTTTTCGCCAGGCCTCCACGCCCTTGTGTGTTTCTTTTGCTTAACGATTGCCACCTGAGCTAGCCTCTGTTGCCCATCTTCGTCCGTTTCAGAGGGTGGATTTCTCAGTGTTGCCTTTTCCCCAGCTCCCCACGCCCTTGTGTGTTTCTTTTGCTTAAAGATTGCCACCTGAAGCCAGCCTCTCCTGCCCATCTTCCTCAGTTTCAGAGGGTAGATATTTCAGGGTTGCTTTTTCCCCAGGTCTCCACGCCTTTGGGTTTTGTTTTTGCTTAACGATTGCCACCTGAGCTAGCCTCTCTTGCCCATCTTCCTGAGTTTCAGAGGGTCGATATCTCCGTGTTGCTGTTTCCCCAGGTCTCCACGCCCTTGTGTGTTTCTTTTGCTTAACGTTTGCCACCTGAAGCCAGCCTCTCTTGCCCATCTTCCTCAGTTTCAGAGGGTAGATATTTCAGGGTTGCTTTTTCCCCAGGTCTCCACGCCTTTGTGTTTTGTTTTTGCTTAACGAGTGCCACCTGAGCTAGCCTCTCTTGCCCATGTTCCTCAGTTTCAGAGGGTAGATATTTCAGGGTTGCTTTGTCCCCAGGGCTCCACGCCTTTGTGCTTTGTTTTTGCTTAAGGATTGCCACCTGAGCTAGCCTCTCTTGCCCATCTTCCTCAGTTTCAGAGGGTGGATTTCTCCGTGTTGCTTTTTC
Organism: Equus asinus; assembly: GCF_041296235.1. Classification (NCBI taxonomy): domain Eukaryota; kingdom Metazoa; phylum Chordata; class Mammalia; order Perissodactyla; family Equidae; genus Equus; species Equus asinus. Next base: position 698,352 of record NC_091802.1, read on the forward strand.
CCCAGGTCTCCACGCCCTTGTGTGTTTCTTTTGCTTAAAGATTGCCACCTGAGCTAGCCTCTGTTGCCCATCTTCGTCCGTTTCAGAGGGTGAATTTCTCAGTGTTGCCTTTTCGCCAGCTCCCCACGCCCTTGTGTGTTTCTTTTGCTTAAAGATTGTCACCTGAGCTAGGCACTGTTGCCCTGCTTCCTCAGTTTCAGAGGGTACCTTTTTCAGGGTTGCTTTTTCACCGGGTCTCCTCGCCATTGTATTTTTTTATCTTATTTTTTTTGCTTAAAGATTGCCACCTGAGCTAGCCTCTGTTGCGCTTCTTTCTCAGTTCTAGAGGGTAGATTTCTCCGTGTTGCTTTTTCCCCAGGTCTCCACGCACTTCCTTTTATTTTTCCTTAAAAATTGCCACCTGAGCTAGCCTCTGTTGTCCATCTTCGTCGGTTTCAGAGGGTAGATTTCTCACTGTTGCTTTTTTGCCAGGTCTGCACGCCCTTGTGTTTTTTTTCTGCTTAAAGGTTGCAACCTGAGCTAGCTTCTTTTGCCCGTGTCCCTCAGTTTCAGAGGGTGGATTTCTCCGTGTTGCTTTTTCGCCAGGCCTCCACGCCCTTGTGTGTTTCTTTTGCTTAACGATTGCCACCTGAGCTAGCCTCTGTTGCCCATCTTCGTCCGTTTCAGAGGGTGGATTTCTCAGTGTTGCCTTTTCCCCAGCTCCCCACGCCCTTGTGTGTTTCTTTTGCTTAAAGATTGTCACCTGAGCTAGGCACTGTTGCCCTGCTTCCTCAGTTTCAGAGGGTACCTTTTTCAGGGTTGCTTTTTCACCGGGTCTCCTCGCCATTGTATTTTTTTATCTTATTTTTTTTGCTTAAAGATTGCCACCTGAGCTAGCCTCTGTTGCGCTTCTTTCTCAGTTCTAGAGGGTAGATTTCTCCGTGTTGCTTTTTCCCCAGGTCTCCACGCACTTCCTTTTATTTTTCCTTAAAAATTGCCACCTGAGCTAGCCTCTGTTGTCCATCTTCGTCGGTTTCAGAGGGTAGATTTCTCACTGTTGCTTTTTTGCCAGGTCTGCACGCCCTTGTGTTTTTTTTCTGCTTAAAGGTTGCAACCTGAGCTAGCTTCTTTTGCCCATGTCCCTCAGTTTCAGAGGGTGGATTTCTCCGTGTTGCTTTTTCGCCAGGCCTCCACGCCCTTGTGTGTTTCTTTTGCTTAAGGATTGCCACCTGAGCTAGCCTCTGTTGCCCATCTTCGTCCGTTTCAGAGGTTGGATTTCTCAGTGTTGCCTTTTCCCCAGCTCCCCACGCCCTTGTGTGTTTCTTTTGCTTAAAGATTGCCACCTGAAGCCAGCCTCTCTTGCCCATCTTCCTCAGTTTCAGAGGGTAGATATTTCAGGGTTGCTTTTTCCCCAGGTCTCCACGGCTTTTGGTTTTGTTTTTGCTTAACGATTGCCACCTGAGCTAGCCTCTCTTGCCCATCTTCCTGAGTTTCAGAGGGTCGATATCTCCGTGTTGCTGTTTCCCCAGGTCTCCACGCCCTTGTGTGTTTCTTTTGCTTAACGTTTGCCACCTGAAGCCAGCCTCTCTTGCCCATCTTCCTCAGTTTCAGAGGGTAGATATTTCAGGGTTGCTTTTTCCCCAGGTCTCCACGCCTTTGTGTTTTGTTTTTGCTTAACGATTGCCACCTGAGCTAGCCTCTCTTGCCCATGTTCCTCAGTTTCAGAGGGTAGATATTTCAGGGTTGCTTTGTCCCCAGGGCTCCACGCCTTTGTGCTTTGTTTTTGCTTAAGGATTGCCACCTGAGGTAGCCTCTCTTGCCCATCTTCCTCAGTTTCAGAGGGTGGATTTCTCCGTGTTGCTTTTTCCCCAGGTCTCCACGCCCTTGTGTGTTTCTTTTGCTTAAAGATTGCCACCTGAGCTAGCCTCTGTTGCCCATCTTCATCCGTTTCAGAGGGTGGATTTCTCAGTGTTGCCTTTTCGCCAGCTCCCCACGCCCTTGTGTGTTTCTTTTGCTTAAAGATTGTCACCTGAGCTAGGCACTGTTGCCCTGCTTCCTCAGTTTCAGAGGGTACCTTTTTCAGGGTTGCTTTTTCACCGGGTCTCCTCGCCATTGTATTTTTTTATCTTATTTTTTTTGCTTAAAGATTGCCACCTGAGCTAGCCTCTGTTGCGCTTCTTTCTCAGTTCTAGAGGGTAGATTTCTCCGTTTTGCTTTTTCCCCAGGTCTCCACGCACTTCCTTTTATTTTTCCTTAAAAATTGCCACCTGAGCTAGCCTCTGTTGTCCATCTTCGTCGGTTTCAGAGGGTAGATTTCTCACTGTTGCTTTTTTGCCAGGTCAGCAGGCCCTTGTGTTTTTTTTCTGCTTAAAGGTTGCAACCTGAGCTAGCTTCTTTTGCCCATGTCCCTCAGTTTCAGAGGGTGGATTTCTCCGTGTTGCTTTTTCCCCAGGCCTCCACGCCCTTGTGTGTTTCTTTTGCTTAACGATTGCCACCTGAGCTAGCCTCTGTTGCCCATCTTCGTCCGTTTCAGAGGGTGGATTTCTCAGTGTTGCCTTTTCCCCAGCTCCCCACGCCCTTGTGTGTTTCTTTTGCTTAAAGATTGTCACCTGAGCTAGGCACTGTTGCCCTGCTTCCTCAGTTTCAGAGGGTACCTTTTTCAGGGTTGCTTTTTCACCTGGTCTCCTCGCCATTGTATTTTTTTATCTTATTTTTTTTGCTTAAAGATTGCCACCTGAGCTAGCCTCTGTTGCGCTTCTTTCTCAGTTCTAGAGGGTAGATTTCTCCGTGTTGCTTTTTCCCCAGGTCTCCACGCACTTCCTTTTATTTTTCCTTAAAAATTGCCACCTGAGCTAGCCTCTGTTGTCCATCTTCGTCGGTTTCAGAGGGTAGATTTCTCACTGTTGCTTTTTTGCCAGGTCTGCACGCCCTTGTGTTTTTTTTCTGCTTAAAGGTTGCAACCTGAGCTAGCTTCTTTTGCCCATGTCCCTCAGTTTCAGAGGGTGGATTTCTCCGTGTTGCTTTTTCCCCAGGCCTCCACGCCCTTGTGTGTTTCTTTTGCTTAACGATTGCCACCTGAGCTAGCCTCTTTTGCCCATCTTCGTCCGTTTCAGAGGGTGGATTTCTCAGTGTTGCCTTTTCCCCAGCTCCCCACGCCCTTGTGTGTTTCTTTTGCTTAAAGATTGCCACCTGAAGCCAGCCTCTCTTGCCCATCTTCCTCAGTTTCAGAGGGTAGATATTTCAGGTTTGCTTTTTCCCCAGGTCTCCACGCCTTTGGGTTTTGTTTTTGCTTAACGATTGCCACCTGAGCTAGCCTCTCTTGCCCATCTTCCTGAGTTTCAGAGGGTCGATATCTCCGTGTTGCTGTTTCCCCAGGTCTCCACGCCCTTGTGTGTTTCTTTTGCTTAACGTTTGCCACCTGAAGCCAGCCTCTCTTGCCCATCTTCCTCAGTTTCAGAGGGTAGATATTTCAGGGTTGCTTTTTCCCCAGGTCTCCACGCCTTTGTGTTTTGTTTTTGCTTAACGAGTGCCACCTGAGCTAGCCTCTCTTGCCCATGTTCCTCAGTTTCAGAGGGTAGATATTTCAGGGTTGCTTTGTCCCCAGGGCTCCACGCCTTTGTGCTTTGTTTTTGCTTAAGGATTGCCACCTGAGCTAGCCTCTCTTGCCCATCTTCCTCAGTTTCAGAGGGTGGATTTCTCCGTGTTGCTTTTTCCCCAGGTCTCCACGCCCTTGTGTGTTTCTTTTGCTTAAAGATTGCCACCTGAGCTAGCCTCTGTTGCCCATCTTCGTCCGTTTCAGAGGGTGGATTTCTCAGTGTTGCCTTTTCGCCAGCTCCCCACGCCCTTGTGTGTTTCTTTTGCTTAAAGATTGTCACCTGAGCTAGGCACTGTTGCCCTGCTTCCTCAGTTTCAGAGGGTACCTTTTTCAGGGTTGCTTTTTCACCGGGTCTCCTCGCCATTGTATTTTTTTATCTTATTTTTTTTGCTTAAAGATTGCCACCTGAGCTAGCCTCTGTTGCGCTTCTTTCTCAGTTCTAGAGGGTAGATTTCTCCGTGTTGCTTTTTCCCCAGGTCTCCACGCACTTCCTTTTATTTTTCCTTAAAAATTGCCACCTGAGCTAGCCTCTGTTGTCCATCTTCGTCGGTTTCAGAGGGTAGATTTCTCACTGTTGCTTTTTTGCCAGGTCTGCACGCCCTTGTGTTTTTTTTCTGCTTAAAGGTTGCAACCTGAGCTAGCTTCTTTTGCCCATGTCCCTCAGTTTCAGAGGGTGGATTTCTCCATGTTGCTTTTTCCCCAGGCCTCCACGCCCTTGTGTGTTTCTTTTGCTTAACGATTGCCACCTGAGCTAGCCTCTGTTGCCCATCTTCGTCCGTTTCAGAGGGTGGATTTCTCAGTGTTGCCTTTTCCCCAGCTCCCCACGCCCTTGTGTGTTTCTTTTGCTTAAAGATTGCCACCTGAAGCCAGCCTCTCTTGCCCATCTTCCTCAGTTTCAGAGGGTAGATATTTCAGGTTTGCTTTTTCCCCAGGTCTCCACGCCTTTGGGTTTTGTTTTTGCTTAACGATTGCCACCTGAGCTAGCCTCTCTTGCCCATCTTCCTGAGTTTCAGAGGGTCGATATCTCCGTGTTGCTGTTTCCCCAGGTCTCCACGCCCTTGTGTGTTTCTTTTGCTTAACGTTTGCCACCTGAAGCCAGCCTCTCTTGCCCATCTTCCTCAGTTTCAGAGGGTAGATATTTCAGGGTTGCTTTTTCCCCAGGTCTCCACGCCTTTGTGTTTTGTTTTTGCTTAACGAGTGCCACCTGAGCTAGCCTCTCTTGCCCATGTTCCTCAGTTTCAGAGGGTAGATATTTCAGGGTTGCTTTGTCCCCAGGGCTCCACGCCTTTGTGCTTTGTTTTTGCTTAAGGATTGCCACCTGAGCTAGCCTCTCTTGCCCATCTTCGTCCGTTTCAGAGGGTGGATTTCTCAGTGTTGCCTTTTCGCCAGCTCCCCACGCCCTTGTGTGTTTCTTTTGCTTAAAGATTGTCACCTGAGCTAGGCACTGTTGCCCTGCTTCCTCAGTTTCAGAGGGTACCTTTTTCAGGGTTGCTTTTTCACCGGGTCTCCTCGCCATTGTATTTTTTTATCTTATTTTTTTTGCTTAAAGATTGCCACCTGAGCTAGCCTCTGTTGCGCTTCTTTCTCAGTTCTAGAGGGTAGATTTCTCCGTGTTGCTTTTTCCCCAGGTCTCCACGCACTTCCTTTTATTTTTCCTTAAAAATTGCCACCTGAGCTAGCCTCTGTTGTCCATCTTCGTCGGTTTCAGAGGGTAGATTTCTCACTGTTGCTTTTTTGCCAGGTCAGCACGCCCTTGTGTTTTTTTTCTGCTTAAAGGTTGCAACCTGAGCTAGCTTCTTTTGCCCATGTCCCTCAGTTTCAGAGGGTGGATTTCTCCGTGTTGCTTTTTCGCCAGGCCTCCACGCCCTTGTGTGTTTCTTTTGCTTAACGATTGCCACCTGAGCTAGCCTCTGTTGCCCATCTTCGTCCGTTTCAGAGGGTGGATTTCTCAGTGTTGCCTTTTCCCCAGCTCCCCACGCCCTTGTGTGTTTCTTTTGCTTAAAGATTGCCACCTGAAGCCAGCCTCTCCTGCCCATCTTCCTCAGTTTCAGAGGGTAGATATTTCAGGGTTGCTTTTTCCCCAGGTCTCAACGCCTTTGGGTTTTGTTTTTGCTTAACGATTGCCACCTGAGCTAGCCTCTCTTGCCCATCTTCCTGAGTTTCAGAGGGTCGATATCTCCGTGTTGCTGTTTCCCCAGTTCTCCACGCCCTTGTGTGTTTCTTTTGCTTAACGTTTGCCACCTGAAGCCAGCCTCTCTTGCCCATCTTCCTCAGTTTCAGAGGGTAGATATTTCAGGGTTGCTTTTTCCCCAGGTCTCCACGCCTTTGTGTTTTGTTTTTGCTTAACGATTGCCACCTGAGCTAGCCTCTCTTGCCCATGTTCCTCAGTTTCAGAGGGTAGATATTTCAGGGTTGCTTTGTCCCCAGGGCTCCACGCCTTTGTACTTTGTTTTTGCTTAAGAATTGCCACCTGAGGTAGCCTCTCTTGCCCATCTTCCTCAGTTTCAGAGGGTGGATTTCTCCGTGTTGCTTTTTCCCCAGGTCTCCACGCCCTTGTGTGTTTCTTTTGCTTAAAGATTGCCACCTGAGCTAGCCTCTGTTGCCCATCTTCGTCCGTTTCAGAGGGTGGATTTCTCAGTGTTGCCTTTTCGCCAGCTCCCCACGCCCTTGTGTGTTTCTTTTGCTTAAAGATTGTCACCTGAGCTAGGCACTGTTGCCCTGCTTCCTCAGTTTCAGAGGGTACCTTTTTCAGAGTTGCTTTTTCACCGGGTCTCCTCGCCATTGTATTTTTTTATCTTATTTTTTTTGCTTAAAGATTGCCACCTGAGCTAGCCTCTGTTGCGCTTCTTTCTCAGTTCTAGAGGGTAGATTTCTCCGTGTTGCTTTTTCCCCAGGTCTCCACGCACTTCCTTTTATTTTTCCTTAAAAATTGCCACCTGAGCTAGCCTCTGTTGTCCATCTTCGTCGGTTTCAGAGGGTAGATTTCTCACTGTTGCTTTTTTGCCAGGTCTGCACGCCCTTGTGTTTTTTTTCTGCTTAAAGGTTGCAACCTGAGCTAGCTTCTTTTGCCCATGTCCCTCAGTTTCAGAGGGTGGATTTCTCCGTGTTGCTTTTTCCCCAGGCCTCCACGCCCTTGTGTGTTTCTTTTGCTTAAAGATTGCCACCTGAAGCCAGCCTCTCTTGCCCATCTTCCTCAGTTTCAGAGGGTAGATATTTTAGGGTTGCTTTTTCCCCAGGTCTCCACGCCTCTGTGTTTTGTTTTTGCTTAACGATTGCCACCTGAGCTAGCCTCTCTTGCCCATGTTCCTCAGTTTCAGAGGGTAGATATTTCAGGGTTGCTTTGTCCCCAGGGCTCCACGCCTTTGTGCTTTGTTTTTGCTTAAGGATTGCCACCTGAGGTAGCCTCTCTTGCCCATCTTCCTCAGTTTCAGAGGGTGGATTTCTCCGTGTTGCTTTTTCCCCAGGTCTCCACGCCCTTGTGTGTTTCTTTTGCTTAAAGATTGCCACCTGAGCTAGCCTCTGTTGCCCATCTTCGTCCGTTTCAGAGGGTGGATTTCTCAGTGTTGCCTTTTCCCCAGCTCCCCACGCCCTTGTGTGTTTCTTTTGCTTAAAGATTGTCACCTGAGCTAGGCACTGTTGCCCTGCTTCCTCAGTTTCAGAGGGTACCTTTTTCAGGGTTGCTTTTTCACCGGGTCTCCTCGCCATTGTATTTTTTTATCTTATTTTTTTTGCTTAAAGATTGCCACCTGAGCTAGCCTCTGTTGCGCTTCTTTCTCAGTTCTAGAGGGTAGATTTCTCCGTGTTGCTTTTTCCCCAGGTCTCCACGCACTTCCTTTTATTTTTCCTTAAAAATTGCCACCTGAGCTAGCCTCTGTTGTCCATCTTCGTCGGTTTCAGAGGGTAGATTTCTCACTGTTGCTTTTTTGCCAGGTCTGCACGCCCTTGTGTTTTTTTTCTGCTTAAAGGTTGCAACCTGAGCTAGCTTCTTTTGCCCATGTCCCTCAGTTTCAGAGGGTGGATTTCTCCGTGTTGCTTTTTCCCCAGGCCTCCACGCCCTTGTGTGTTTCTTTTGCTTAAAGATTGCCCCCTGAAGCCAGCCTCTCTTGCCCATCTTCCTCAGTTTCAGAGGGTAGATATTTCACGGTTGCTTTTTCCCCAGGTCTCCACGCCTTTGTGTTTTGTTTTTGCTTAACGATTGCCACCTGAGCTAGCCTCTCTTGCCCATGTTCCTCAGTTTCAGAGGGTAGATATTTCAGGGTTGCTTTGTCCCCAGGGCTCCACGCCTTTGTGCTTTGTTTTTGCTTAAGGATTGCCACCTGAGGTAGCCTCTCTTGCCCATCTTCCTCAGTTTCAGAGGGTGGATTTCTCCGTGTTGCTTTTTCCCCAGGTCTCCACGCCCTTGTGTGTTTCTTTTGCTTAAAGATTGCCACCTGAGCTAGCCTCTGTTGCCCATCTTCGTCCGTTTCAGAGGGTGGATTTCTCAGTGTTGCCTTTTCCCCAGCTCCCCACGCCCTTGTGTGTTTCTTTTGCTTAAAGATTGTCACCTGAGCTAGGCACTGTTGCCCTGCTTCCTCAGTTTCAGAGGGTACCTTTTTCAGGGTTGCTTTTTCACCGGGTCTCCTCGCCATTGTATTTTTTTATCTTATTTTTTTTGCTTAAAGATTGCCACCTGAGCTAGCCTCTGTTGCGCTTCTTTCTCAGTTCTAGAGGGTAGATTTCTCCGTGTTGCTTTTTCCCCAGGTCTCCACGCACTTCCTTTTATTTTTCCTTAAAAATTGCCACCTGAGCTAGCCTCTGTTGTCCATCTTCGTCGGTTTCAGAGGGTAGATTTCTCACTGTTGCTTTTTTGCCAGGTCTGCACGCCCTTGTGTTTTTTTTCTGCTTAAAGGTTGCAACCTGAGCTAGCTTCTTTTGCCCATGTCCCTCAGTTTCAGAGGGTGGATTTCTCCGTGTTGCTTTTTCGCCAGGCCTCCACGCCCTTGTGTGTTTCTTTTGCTTAAAGATTGCCCCCTGAAGCCAGCCTCTCTTGCCCATCTTCCTCAGTTTCAGAGGGTAGATATTTCAGGGTTGCTTTTTCCCCAGGTCTCCACGCCTTTGTGTTTTGTTTTTGCTTAACGATTGCCACCTGAGCTAGCCTCTCTTGCCCATGTTCCTCAGTTTCAGAGGGTAGATATTTCAGGGTTGCTTTGTCCCCAGGGCTCCACGCCTTTGTGCTTTGTTTTTGCTTAAGGATTGCCACCTGAGGTAGCCTCTCTTGCCCATCTTCCTCAGTTTCAGAGGGTGGATTTCTCCGTGTTGCTTTTTCCCCAGGTCTCCACGCCCTTGTGTGTTTCTTTTGCTTAAAGATTGCCACCTGAGCTAGCCTCTGTTGCCCATCTTCGTCCGTTTCAGAGGGTGGATTTCTCAGTGTTGCCTTTTCCCCAGCTCCCCACGCCCTTGTGTGTTTCTTTTGCTTAAAGATTGTCACCTGAGCTAGGCACTGTTGCCCTGCTTCCTCAGTTTCAGAGGGTACCTTTTTCAGGGTTGCTTTTTCACCGGGTCTCCTCGCCATTGTATTTTTTTATCTTATTTTTTTGCTTAAAGATTGCCACCTGAGCTAGCCTCTGTTGCGCTTCTTTCTCAGTTCTAGAGGGTAGATTTCTCCGTGTTGCTTTTTCCCCAGGTCTCCACGCACTTCCTTTTATTTTTCCTTAAAAATTGCCACCTGAGCTAGCCTCTGTTGTCCATCTTCGTCGGTTTCAGAGGGTAGATTTCTCACTGTTGCTTTTTTGCCAGGTCTGCACGCCCTTGTGTTTTTTTTCTGCTTAAAGGTTGCAACCTGAGCTAGCTTCTTTTGCCCATGTCCCTCAGTTTCAGAGGGTGGATTTCTCCGTGTTGCTTTTTCGCCAGGCCTCCACGCCCTTGTGTGTTTCTTTTGCTTAACGATTGCCACCTGAGCTAGCCTCTGTTGCCCATCTTCGTCCGTTTCAGAGGGTGGATTTCTCAGTGTTGCCTTTTCCCCAGCTCCCCACGCCCTTGTGTGTTTCTTTTGCTTAAAGATTGCCACCTGAAGCCAGCCTCTCCTGCCCATCTTCCTCAGTTTCAGAGGGTAGATATTTCAGGGTTGCTTTTTCCCCAGGTCTCCACGCCTTTGGGTTTTGTTTTTGCTTAACGATTGCCACCTGAGCTAGCCTCTCTTGCCCATCTTCCTGAGTTTCAGAGGGTCGATATCTCCGTGTTGCTGTTTCCCCAGGTCTCCACGCCCTTGTGTGTTTCTTTTGCTTAACGTTTGCCACCTGAAGCCAGCCTCTCTTGCCCATCTTCCTCAGTTTCAGAGGGTAGATATTTCAGGGTTGCTTTTTCCCCAGGTCTCCACGCCTTTGTGTTTTGTTTTTGCTTAACGAGTGCCACCTGAGCTAGCCTCTCTTGCCCATGTTCCTCAGTTTCAGAGGGTAGATATTTCAGGGTTGCTTTGTCCCCAGGGCTCCACGCCTTTGTGCTTTGTTTTTGCTTAAGGATTGCCACCTGAGCTAGCCTCTCTTGCCCATCTTCCTCAGTTTCAGAGGGTGGATTTCTCCGTGTTGCTTTTTCCCCAGGTCTCCACGCCCTTGTGTGTTTCTTTTGCTTAAAGATTGCCACCTGAGCTAGCCTCTGTTGCCCATCTTCGTCCGTTTCAGAGGGTGGATTTCTCAGTGTTGCCTTTTCGCCAGCTCCCCACGCCCTTGTGTGTTTCTTTTGCTTAAAGATTGTCACCTGAGCTAGGCACTGTTGCCCTGCTTCCTCAGTTTCAGAGGGTACCTTTTTCAGGGTTGCTTTTTCACCGGGTCTCCTCGCCATTGTATTTTTTTATCTTATTTTTTTTGCTTAAAGATTGCCACCTGAGCTAGCCTCTGTTGCGCTTCTTTCTCAGTTCTAGAGGGTAGATTTCTCCGTGTTGCTTTTTCCCCAGGTCTCCACGCACTTCCTTTTATTTTTCCTTAAAAATTGCCACCTGAGCTAGCCTCTGTTGTCCATCTTCGTCGGTTTCAGAGGGTAGATTTCTCACTGTTGCTTTTTTGCCAGGTCTGCACGCCCTTGTGTTTTTTTTCTGCTTAAAGGTTGCAACCTGAGCTAGCTTCTTTTGCCCGTGTCCCTCAGTTTCAGAGGGTGGATTTCTCCGTGTTGCTTTTTCGCCAGGCCTCCACGCCCTTGTGTGTTTCTTTTGCTTAACGATTGCCACCTGAGCTAGCCTCTGTTGCCCATCTTCGTCCGTTTCAGAGGGTGGATTTCTCAGTGTTGCCTTTTCCCCAGCTCCCCACGCCCTTGTGTGTTTCTTTTGCTTAAAGATTGCCACCTGAAACCAGCCTCTCCTGCCCATCTTCCTCAGTTTCAGAGGGTAGATATTTCAGGGTTGCTTTTTCCCCAGGTCTCCACGCCTTTGGGTTTTGTTTTTGCTTAACGATTGCCACCTGAGCTAGCCTCTCTTGCCCATCTTCCTGAGTTTCAGAGGGTCGATATCTCCGTGTTGCTGTTTCCCCAGGTCTCCACGCCCTTGTGTGTTTCTTTTGCTTAACGTTTGCCACCTGAAGCCAGCCTCTCTTGCCCATCTTCCTCAGTTTCAGAGGGTAGATATTTCAGGGTTGCTTTTTCCCCAGGTCTCCACGCCTTTGTGTTTTGTTTTTGCTTAACGAGTGCCACCTGAGCTAGCCTCTCTTGCCCATGTTCCTCAGTTTCAGAGGGTAGATATTTCAGGGTTGCTTTGTCCCCAGGGCTCCACGCCTTTGTGCTTTGTTTTTGCTTAAGGATTGCCACCTGAGCTAGCCTCTCTTGCCCATCTTCCTCAGTTTCAGAGGGTGGATTTCTCCGTGTTGCTTTTTCCCCAGGTCTCCACGCCCTTGTGTGTTTCTTTTGCTTAAAGATTGCCACCTGAGCTAGCCTCTGTTGCCCATCTTCGTCCGTTTCAGAGGGTGGATTTCTCAGTGTTGCCTTTTCGCCAGCTCCCCACGCCCTTGTGTGTTTCTTTTGCTTAAAGATTGTCACCTGAGCTAGGCACTGTTGCCCTGCTTCCTCAGTTTCAGAGGGTACCTTTTTCAGGGTTGCTTTTTCACCGGGTCTCCTCGCCATTGTATTTTTTTATCTTATTTTTTTTGCTTAAAGATTGCCACCTGAGCTAGCCTCTGTTGCGCTTCTTTCTCAGTTCTAGAGGGTAGATTTCTCCGTGTTGCTTTTTCCCCAGGTCTCCACGCACTTCCTTTTATTTTTCCTTAAAAATTGCCACCTGAGCTAGCCTCTGTTGTCCATCTTCGTCGGTTTCAGAGGGTAGATTTCTCACTGTTGCTTTTTTGCCAGGTCTGCACGCCCTTGTGTTTTTTTTCTGCTTAAAGGTTGCAACCTGAGCTAGCTTCTTTTGCCCGTGTCCCTCAGTTTCAGAGGGTGGATTTCTCCGTGTTGCTTTTTCGCCAGGCCTCCACGCCCTTGTGTGTTTCTTTTGCTTAACGATTGCCACCTGAGCTAGCCTCTGTTGCCCATCTTCGTCCGTTTCAGAGGGTGGATTTCTCAGTGTTGCCTTTTCCCCAGCTCCCCACGCCCTTGTGTGTTTCTTTTGCTTAAAGATTGCCACCTGAAACCAGCCTCTCCTGCCCATCTTCCTCAGTTTCAGAGGGTAGATATTTCAGGGTTGCTTTTTCCCCAGGTCTCCACGCCTTTGGGTTTTGTTTTTGCTTAACGATTGCCACCTGAGCTAGCCTCTCTTGCCCATCTTCCTGAGTTTCAGAGGGTCGATATCTCCGTGTTGCTGTTTCCCCAGGTCTCCACGCCCTTGTGTGTTTCTTTTGCTTAACGTTTGCCACCTGAAGCCAGCCTCTCTTGCCCATCTTCCTCAGTTTCAGAGGGTAGATATTTCAGGGTTGCTTTTTCCCCAGGTCTCCACGCCTTTGTGTTTTGTTTTTGCTTAACGAGTGCCACCTGAGCTAGCCTCTCTTGCCCATGTTCCTCAGTTTCAGAGGGTAGATATTTCAGGGTTGCTTTGTCCCCAGGGCTCCACGCCTTTGTGCTTTGTTTTTGCTTAAGGATTGCCACCTGAGCTAGCCTCTCTTGCCCATCTTCGTCCGTTTCAGAGGGTGGATTTCTCAGTGTTGCCTTTTCGCCAGCTCCCCACGCCCTTGTGTGTTTCTTTTGCTTAAAGATTGTCACCTGAGCTAGGCACTGTTGCCCTGCTTCCTCAGTTTCAGAGGGTACCTTTTTCAGGGTTGCTTTTTCACCGGGTCTCCTCGCCATTGTATTTTTTTATCTTATTTTTTTTGCTTAAAGATTGCCACCTGAGCTAGCCTCTGTTGCGCTTCTTTCTCAGTTCTAGAGGGTAGATTTCTCCGTGTTGCTTTTTCCCCAGGTCTCCACGCACTTCCTTTTATTTTTCCTTAAAAATTGCCACCTGAGCTAGCCTCTGTTGTCCATCTTCGTCGGTTTCAGAGGGTAGATTTCTCACTGTTGCTTTTTTGCCAGGTCTGCACGCCCTTGTGTTTTTTTTCTGCTTAAAGGTTGCAACCTGAGCTAGCTTCTTTTGCCCGTGTCCCTCAGTTTCAGAGGGTGGATTTCTCCGTGTTGCTTTTTCGCCAGGCCTCCACGCCCTTGTGTGTTTCTTTTGCTTAACGATTGCCACCTGAGCTAGCCTCTGTTGCCCATCTTCGTCCGTTTCAGAGGGTGGATTTCTCAGTGTTGCCTTTTCCCCAGCTCCCCACGCCCTTGTGTGTTTCTTTTGCTTAAAGATTGCCACCTGAAGCCAGCCTCTCCTGCCCATCTTCCTCAGTTTCAGAGGGTAGATATTTCAGGGTTGCTTTTTCCCCAGGTCTCCACGCCTTTGGGTTTTGTTTTTGCTTAACGATTGCCACCTGAGCTAGCCTCTCTTGCCCATCTTCCTGAGTTTCAGAGGGTCGATATCTCCGTGTTGCTGTTTCCCCAGGTCTCCACGCCCTTGTGTGTTTCTTTTGCTTAACGTTTGCCACCTGAAGCCAGCCTCTCTTGCCCATCTTCCTCAGTTTCAGAGGGTAGATATTTCAGGGTTGCTTTTTCCCCAGGTCTCCACGCCTTTGTGTTTTGTTTTTGCTTAACGAGTGCCACCTGAGCTAGCCTCTCTTGCCCATGTTCCTCAGTTTCAGAGGGTAGATATTTCAGGGTTGCTTTGTCCCCAGGGCTCCACGCCTTTGTGCTTTGTTTTTGCTTAAGGATTGCCACCTGAGCTAGCCTCTCTTGCCCATCTTCCTCAGTTTCAGAGGGTGGATTTCTCCGTGTTGCTTTTTCCCCAGGTCTCCACGCCCTTGTGTGTTTCTTTTGCTTAAAGATTGCCACCTGAGCTAGCCTCTGTTGCCCATCTTCGTCCGTTTCAGAGGGTGGATTTCTCAGTGTTGCCTTTTCGCCAGCTCCCCACGCCCTTGTGTGTTTCTTTTGCTTAAAGATTGTCACCTGAGCTAGGCACTGTTGCCCTGCTTCCTCAGTTTCAGAGGGTACCTTTTTCAGGGTTGCTTTTTCACCGGGTCTCCTCGCCATTGTATTTTTTTATCTTATTTTTTTTGCTTAAAGATTGCCACCTGAGCTAGCCTCTGTTGCGCTTCTTTCTCAGTTCTAGAGGGTAGATTTCTCCGTGTTGCTTTTTCCCCAGGTCTCCACGCACTTCCTTTTATTTTTCCTTAAAAATTGCCACCTGAGCTAGCCTCTGTTGTCCATCTTCGTCGGTTTCAGAGGGTAGATTTCTCACTGTTGCTTTTTTGCCAGGTCTGCACGCCCTTGTGTTTTTTTTCTGCTTAAAGGTTGCAACCTGAGCTAGCTTCTTTTGCCCGTGTCCCTCAGTTTCAGAGGGTGGATTTCTCCGTGTTGCTTTTTCGCCAGGCCTCCACGCCCTTGTGTGTTTCTTTTGCTTAACGATTGCCACCTGAGCTAGCCTCTGTTGCCCATCTTCGTCCGTTTCAGAGGGTGGATTTCTCAGTGTTGCCTTTTCCCCAGCTCCCCACGCCCTTGTGTGTTTCTTTTGCTTAAAGATTGCCACCTGAAACCAGCCTCTCCTGCCCATCTTCCTCAGTTTCAGAGGGTAGATATTTCAGGGTTGCTTTTTCCCCAGGTCTCCACGCCTTTGGGTTTTGTTTTTGCTTAACGATTGCCACCTGAGCTAGCCTCTCTTGCCCATCTTCCTGAGTTTCAGAGGGTCGATATCTCCGTGTTGCTGTTTCCCCAGGTCTCCACGCCCTTGTGTGTTTCTTTTGCTTAACGTTTGCCACCTGAAGCCAGCCTCTCTTGCCCATCTTCCTCAGTTTCAGAGGGTAGATATTTCAGGGTTGCTTTTTCCCCAGGTCTCCACGCCTTTGTGTTTTGTTTTTGCTTAACGAGTGCCACCTGAGCTAGCCTCTCTTGCCCATGTTCCTCAGTTTCAGAGGGTAGATATTTCAGGGTTGCTTTGTCCCCAGGGCTCCACGCCTTTGTGCTTTGTTTTTGCTTAAGGATTGCCACCTGAGCTAGCCTCTCTTGCCCATCTTCCTCAGTTTCAGAGGGTGGATTTCTCCGTGTTGCTTTTTCCCCAGGTCTCCACGCCCTTGTGTGTTTCTTTTGCTTAAAGATTGCCACCTGAGCTAGCCTCTGTTGCCCATCTTCGTCCGTTTCAGAGGGTGGATTTCTCAGTGTTGCCTTTTCGCCAGCTCCCCACGCCCTTGTGTGTTTCTTTTGCTTAAAGATTGTCACCTGAGCTAGGCACTGTTGCCCTGCTTCCTCAGTTTCAGAGGGTACCTTTTTCAGGGTTGCTTTTTCACCGGGTCTCCTCGCCATTGTATTTTTTTATCTTATTTTTTTTGCTTAAAGATTGCCACCTGAGCTAGCCTCTGTTGCGCTTCTTTCTCAGTTCTAGAGGGTAGATTTCTCCGTGTTGCTTTTTCCCCAGGTCTCCACGCACTTCCTTTTATTTTTCCTTAAAAATTGCCACCTGAGCTAGCCTCTGTTGTCCATCTTCGTCGGTTTCAGAGGGTAGATTTCTCACTGTTGCTTTTTTGCCAGGTCTGCACGCCCTTGTGTTTTTTTTCTGCTTAAAGGTTGCAACCTGAGCTAGCTTCTTTTGCCCGTGTCCCTCAGTTTCAGAGGGTGGATTTCTCCGTGTTGCTTTTTCGCCAGGCCTCCACGCCCTTGTGTGTTTCTTTTGCTTAACGATTGCCACCTGAGCTAGCCTCTGTTGCCCATCTTCGTCCGTTTCAGAGGGTGGATTTCTCAGTGTTGCCTTTTCCCCAGCTCCCCACGCCCTTGTGTGTTTCTTTTGCTTAAAGATTGCCACCTGAAACCAGCCTCTCCTGCCCATCTTCCTCAGTTTCAGAGGGTAGATATTTCAGGGTTGCTTTTTCCCCAGGTCTCCACGCCTTTGGGTTTTGTTTTTGCTTAACGATTGCCACCTGAGCTAGCCTCTCTTGCCCATCTTCCTGAGTTTCAGAGGGTCGATATCTCCGTGTTGCTGTTTCCCCAGGTCTCCACGCCCTTGTGTGTTTCTTTTGCTTAACGTTTGCCACCTGAAGCCAGCCTCTCTTGCCCATCTTCCTCAGTTTCAGAGGGTAGATATTTCAGGGTTGCTTTTTCCCCAGGTCTCCACGCCTTTGTGTTTTGTTTTTGCTTAACGAGTGCCACCTGAGCTAGCCTCTCTTGCCCATGTTCCTCAGTTTCAGAGGGTAGATATTTCAGGGTTGCTTTGTCCCCAGGGCTCCACGCCTTTGTGCTTTGTTTTTGCTTAAGGATTGCCACCTGAGCTAGCCTCTCTTGCCCATCTTCGTCCGTTTCAGAGGGTGGATTTCTCAGTGTTGCCTTTTCGCCAGCTCCCCACGCCCTTGTGTGTTTCTTTTGCTTAAAGATTGTCACCTGAGCTAGGCACTGTTGCCCTGCTTCCTCAGTTTCAGAGGGTACCTTTTTCAGGGTTGCTTTTTCACCGGGTCTCCTCGCCATTGTATTTTTTTATCTTATTTTTTTTGCTTAAAGATTGCCACCTGAGCTAGCCTCTGTTGCGCTTCTTTCTCAGTTCTAGAGGGTAGATTTCTCCGTGTTGCTTTTTCCCCAGGTCTCCACGCACTTCCTTTTATTTTTCCTTAAAAATTGCCACCTGAGCTAGCCTCTGTTGTCCATCTTCGTCGGTTTCAGAGGGTAGATTTCTCACTGTTGCTTTTTTGCCAGGTCTGCACGCCCTTGTGTTTTTTTTCTGCTTAAAGGTTGCAACCTGAGCTAGCTTCTTTTGCCCGTGTCCCTCAGTTTCAGAGGGTGGATTTCTCCGTGTTGCTTTTTCGCCAGGCCTCCACGCCCTTGTGTGTTTCTTTTGCTTAACGATTGCCACCTGAGCTAGCCTCTGTTGCCCATCTTCGTCCGTTTCAGAGGGTGGATTTCTCAGTGTTGCCTTTTCCCCAGCTCCCCACGCCCTTGTGTGTTTCTTTTGCTTAAAGATTGCCACCTGAAGCCAGCCTCTCCTGCCCATCTTCCTCAGTTTCAGAGGGTAGATATTTCAGGGTTGCTTTTTCCCCAGGTCTCCACGCCTTTGGGTTTTGTTTTTGCTTAACGATTGCCACCTGAGCTAGCCTCTCTTGCCCATCTTCCTGAGTTTCAGAGGGTCGATATCTCCGTGTTGCTGTTTCCCCAGGTCTCCACGCCCTTGTGTGTTTCTTTTGCTTAACGTTTGCCACCTGAAGCCAGCCTCTCTTGCCCATCTTCCTCAGTTTCAGAGGGTAGATATTTCAGGGTTGCTTTTTCCCCAGGTCTCCACGCCTTTGTGTTTTGTTTTTGCTTAACGAGTGCCACCTGAGCTAGCCTCTCTTGCCCATGTTCCTCAGTTTCAGAGGGTAGATATTTCAGGGTTGCTTTGTCCCCAGGGCTCCACGCCTTTGTGCTTTGTTTTTGCTTAAGGATTGCCACCTGAGCTAGCCTCTCTTGCCCATCTTCCTCAGTTTCAGAGGGTGGATTTCTCCGTGTTGCTTTTTCCCCAGGTCTCCACGCCCTTGTGTGTTTCTTTTGCTTAAAGATTGCCACCTGAGCTAGCCTCTGTTGCCCATCTTCGTCCGTTTCAGAGGGTGGATTTCTCAGTGTTGCCTTTTCGCCAGCTCCCCACGCCCTTGTGTGTTTCTTTTGCTTAAAGATTGTCACCTGAGCTAGGCACTGTTGCCCTGCTTCCTCAGTTTCAGAGGGTACCTTTTTCAGGGTTGCTTTTTCACCGGGTCTCCTCGCCATTGTATTTTTTTATCTTATTTTTTTTGCTTAAAGATTGCCACCTGAGCTAGCCTCTGTTGCGCTTCTTTCTCAGTTCTAGAGGGTAGATTTCTCCGTGTTGCTTTTTCCCCAGGTCTCCACGCACTTCCTTTTATTTTTCCTTAAAAATTGCCACCTGAGCTAGCCTCTGTTGTCCATCTTCGTCGGTTTCAGAGGGTAGATTTCTCACTGTTGCTTTTTTGCCAGGTCTGCACGCCCTTGTGTTTTTTTTCTGCTTAAAGGTTGCAACCTGAGCTAGCTACTTTTGCCCAAGTCCCTCAGTTTCAGAGGGTGGATTTCTCCGTGTTGCTTTTTCGCCAGGCCTCCACGCCCTTGTGTGTTTCTTTTGCTTAACGATTGCCACCTGAGCTAGCCTCTGTTGCCCATCTTCGTCCGTTTCAGAGGGTGGATTTCTCAGTGTTGCCTTTTCCCCAGCTCCCCACGCCCTTGTGTGTTTCTTTTGCTTAAAGATTGTCACCTGAGCTAGGCACTGTTGCCCTGCTTCCTCAGTTTCAGAGGGTACCTTTTTCAGGGTTGCTTTTTCACCGGGTCTCCTCGCCATTGTATTTTTTTATCTTATTTTTTTTGCTTAAAGATTGCCACCTGAGCTAGCCTCTGTTGCGCTTCTTTCTCAGTTCTAGAGGGTAGATTTCTCCGTGTTGCTTTTTCCCCAGGTCTCCACGCACTTCCTTTTATTTTTCCTTAAAAATTGCCACCTGAGCTAGCCTCTGTTGTCCATCTTCGTCGGTTTCAGAGGGTAGATTTCTCACTGTTGCTTTTTTGCCAGGTCTGCACGCCCTTGTGTTTTTTTTCTGCTTAAAGGTTGCAACCTGAGCTAGCTTCTTTTGCCCATGTCCCTCAGTTTCAGAGGGTGGATTTCTCCGTGTTGCTTTTTCGCCAGGCCTCCACGCCCTTGTGTGTTTCTTTTGCTTAAGGATTGCCACCTGAGCTAGCCTCTGTTGCCCATCTTCGTCCGTTTCAGAGGTTGGATTTCTCAGTGTTGCCTTTTCCCCAGCTCCCCACGCCCTTGTGTGTTTCTTTTGCTTAAAGATTGCCACCTGAAGCCAGCCTCTCTTGCCCATCTTCCTCAGTTTCAGAGGGTAGATATTTCAGGGTTGCTTTTTCCCCAGGTCTCCACGGCTTTTGGTTTTGTTTTTGCTTAACGATTGCCACCTGAGCTAGCCTCTCTTGCCCATCTTCCTGAGTTTCAGAGGGTCGATATCTCCGTGTTGCTGTTTCCCCAGGTCTCCACGCCCTTGTGTGTTTCTTTTGCTTAACGTTTGCCACCTGAAGCCAGCCTCTCTTGCCCATCTTCCTCAGTTTCAGAGGGTAGATATTTCAGGGTTGCTTTTTCCCCAGGTCTCCACGCCTTTGTGTTTTGTTTTTGCTTAACGATTGCCACCTGAGCTAGCCTCTCTTGCCCATGTTCCTCAGTTTCAGAGGGTAGATATTTCAGGGTTGCTTTGTCCCCAGGGCTCCACGCCTTTGTGCTTTGTTTTTGCTTAAGGATTGCCACCTGAGGTAGCCTCTCTTGCCCATCTTCCTCAGTTTCAGAGGGTGGATTTCTCCGTGTTGCTTTTTCCCCAGGTCTCCACGCCCTTGTGTGTTTCTTTTGCTTAAAGATTGCCACCTGAGCTAGCCTCTGTTGCCCATCTTCATCCGTTTCAGAGGGTGGATTTCTCAGTGTTGCCTTTTCGCCAGCTCCCCACGCCCTTGTGTGTTTCTTTTGCTTAAAGATTGTCACCTGAGCTAGGCACTGTTGCCCTGCTTCCTCAGTTTCAGAGGGTACCTTTTTCAGGGTTGCTTTTTCACCGGGTCTCCTCGCCATTGTATTTTTTTATCTTATTTTTTTTGCTTAAAGATTGCCACCTGAGCTAGCCTCTGTTGCGCTTCTTTCTCAGTTCTAGAGGGTAGATTTCTCCGTTTTGCTTTTTCCCCAGGTCTCCACGCACTTCCTTTTATTTTTCCTTAAAAATTGCCACCTGAGCTAGCCTCTGTTGTCCATCTTCGTCGGTTTCAGAGGGTAGATTTCTCACTGTTGCTTTTTTGCCAGGTCAGCACGCCCTTGTGTTTTTTTTCTGCTTAAAGGTTGCAACCTGAGCTAGCTTCTTTTGCCCATGTCCCTCAGTTTCAGAGGGTGGATTTCTCCGTGTTGCTTTTTCCCCAGGCCTCCACGCCCTTGTGTGTTTCTTTTGCTTAACGATTGCCACCTGAGCTAGCCTCTGTTGCCCATCTTCGTCCGTTTCAGAGGGTGGATTTCTCAGTGTTGCCTTTTCCCCAGCTCCCCACGCCCTTGTGTGTTTCTTTTGCTTAAAGATTGTCACCTGAGCTAGGCACTGTTGCCCTGCTTCCTCAGTTTCAGAGGGTACCTTTTTCAGGGTTGCTTTTTCACCTGGTCTCCTCGCCATTGTATTTTTTTATCTTATTTTTTTTGCTTAAAGATTGCCACCTGAGCTAGCCTCTGTTGCGCTTCTTTCTCAGTTCTAGAGGGTAGATTTCTCCGTGTTGCTTTTTCCCCAGGTCTCCACGCACTTCCTTTTATTTTTCCTTAAAAATTGCCACCTGAGCTAGCCTCTGTTGTCCATCTTCGTCGGTTTCAGAGGGTAGATTTCTCACTGTTGCTTTTTTGCCAGGTCTGCACGCCCTTGTGTTTTTTTTCTGCTTAAAGGTTGCAACCTGAGCTAGCTTCTTTTGCCCATGTCCCTCAGTTTCAGAGGGTGGATTTCTCCGTGTTGCTTTTTCCCCAGGCCTCCACGCCCTTGTGTGTTTCTTTTGCTTAACGATTGCCACCTGAGCTAGCCTCTTTTGCCCATCTTCGTCCGTTTCAGAGGGTGGATTTCTCAGTGTTGCCTTTTCCCCAGCTCCCCACGCCCTTGTGTGTTTCTTTTGCTTAAAGATTGCCACCTGAAGCCAGCCTCTCTTGCCCATCTTCCTCAGTTTCAGAGGGTAGATATTTCAGGGTTGCTTTTTCCCCAGGTCTCCACGCCTTTGGGTTTTGTTTTTGCTTAACGATTGCCACCTGAGCTAGCCTCTCTTGCCCATCTTCCTGAGTTTCAGAGGGTCGATATCTCCGTGTTGCTGTTTCCCCAGGTCTCCACGCCCTTGTGTGTTTCTTTTGCTTAACGTTTGCCACCTGAAGCCAGCCTCTCTTGCCCATCTTCCTCAGTTTCAGAGGGTAGATATTTCAGGGTTGCTTTTTCCCCAGGTCTCCACGCCTTTGTGTTTTGTTTTTGCTTAACGAGTGCCACCTGAGCTAGCCTCTCTTGCCCATGTTCCTCAGTTTCAGAGGGTAGATATTTCAGGGTTGCTTTGTCCCCAGGGCTCCACGCCTTTGTGCTTTGTTTTTGCTTAAGGATTGCCACCTGAGCTAGCCTCTCTTGCCCATCTTCCTCAGTTTCAGAGGGTGGATTTCTCCGTGTTGCTTTTTCCCCAGGTCTCCACGCCCTTGTGTGTTTCTTTTGCTTAAAGATTGCCACCTGAGCTAGCCTCTGTTGCCCATCTTCGTCCGTTTCAGAGGGTGGATTTCTCAGTGTTGCCTTTTCGCCAGCTCCCCACGCCCTTGTGTGTTTCTTTTGCTTAAAGATTGTCACCTGAGCTAGGCACTGTTGCCCTGCTTCCTCAGTTTCAGAGGGTACCTTTTTCAGGGTTGCTTTTTCACCGGGTCTCCTCGCCATTGTATTTTTTTATCTTATTTTTTTTGCTTAAAGATTGCCACCTGAGCTAGCCTCTGTTGCGCTTCTTTCTCAGTTCTAGAGGGTAGATTTCTCCGTGTTGCTTTTTCCCCAGGTCTCCACGCACTTCCTTTTATTTTTCCTTAAAAATTGCCACCTGAGCTAGCCTCTGTTGTCCATCTTCGTCGGTTTCAGAGGGTAGATTTCTCACTGTTGCTTTTTTGCCAGGTCTGCACGCCCTTGTGTTTTTTTTCTGCTTAAAGGTTGCAACCTGAGCTAGCTTCTTTTGCCCATGTCCCTCAGTTTCAGAGGGTGGATTTCTCCGTGTTGCTTTTTCCCCAGGCCTCCACGCCCTTGTGTGTTTCTTTTGCTTAACGATTGCCACCTGAGCTAGCCTCTTTTGCCCATCTTCGTCCGTTTCAGAGGGTGGATTTCTCAGTGTTGCCTTTTCCCCAGCTCCCCACGCCCTTGTGTGTTTCTTTTGCTTAAAGATTGCCACCTGAAGCCAGCCTCTCTTGCCCATCTTCCTCAGTTTCAGAGGGTAGATATTTCAGGTTTGCTTTTTCCCCAGGTCTCCACGCCTTTGGGTTTTGTTTTTGCTTAACGATTGCCACCTGAGCTAGCCTCTCTTGCCCATCTTCCTGAGTTTCAGAGGGTCGATATCTCCGTGTTGCTGTTTCCCCAGGTCTCCACGCCCTTGTGTGTTTCTTTTGCTTAACGTTTGCCACCTGAAGCCAGCCTCTCTTGCCCATCTTCCTCAGTTTCAGAGGGTAGATATTTCAGGGTTGCTTTTTCCCCAGGTCTCCACGCCTTTGTGTTTTGTTTTTGCTTAACGAGTGCCACCTGAGCTAGCCTCTCTTGCCCATGTTCCTCAGTTTCAGAGGGTAGATATTTCAGGGTTGCTTTGTCCCCAGGGCTCCACGCCTTTGTGCTTTGTTTTTGCTTAAGGATTGCCACCTGAGGTAGCCTCTCTTGCCCATCTTCCTCAGTTTCAGAGGGTGGATTTCTCCGTGTTGCTTTTTCCCCAGGTCTCCACGCCTTTGGGTTTTGTTTTTGCTTAACGATTGCCACCTGAGCTAGCCTCTCTTGCCCATCTTCCTGAGTTTCAGAGGGTCGATATCTCCGTGTTGCTGTTTCCTCAGGTCTCCACGCCCTTGTGTGTTTCTTTTGCTTAACGTTTGCCACCTGAAGCCAGCCTCTCTTGCCCATCTTCCTCAGTTTCAGAGGGTGGATTTCTCAGTGTTGCTTTTTCCCCAGGTCTCCACGCCCTTGTGTGTTTCTTTTGCTTAAAGATTGCCACCTGAGCTAGCCTCTGTTGCCCATCTTCGTCCGTTTCAGAGGGTGGATTTCTCAGTGTTGCCTTTCGCCAGCTCCCCACGCCCTTGTGTGTTTCTTTTGCTTAAAGATTGTCACCTGAGCTAGGCACTGTTGCCCTGCTTCCTCAGTTTCAGAGGGTACCTTTTTCAGGGTTGCTTTTTCACCGGGTCTCCTCGCCATTGTATTTTTTTATCTTATTTTTTTTGCTTAAAGATTGCCACCTGAGCTAGCCTCTGTTGCGCTTCTTTCTCAGTTCTAGAGGGTAGATTTCTCCGTGTTGCTTTTTCCCCAGGTCTCCACGCACTTCCTTTTATTTTTCCTTAAAAATTGCCAGCTGAGCTAGCCTCTGTTGTCCATCTTCGTCGGTTTCAGAGGGTAGATTTCTCACTGTTGCTTTTTTGCCAGGTCAGCACGCCCTTGTGTTTTTTTTCTGCTTAAAGGTTGCAACCTGAGCTAGCTTCTTTTGCCCATGTCCCTCAGTTTCAGAGGGTGGATTTCTCCGTGTTGCTTTTTCCCCAGGCCTCCACGCCCTTGTGTGTTTCTTTTGCTTAAGGATTGCCACCTGAGCTAGCCTCTGTTGCCCATCTTCGTCCGTTTCAGAGGGTGGATTTCTCAGTGTTGCCTTTTCGCCAGCTCCCCACGCCCTTGTGTGTTTCTTTTGCTTAAAGATTGTCACCTGAGCTAGGCACTGTTGCCCTGCTTCCTCAGTTTCAGAGGGTACCTTTTTCAGGGTTGCTTTTTCACCGGGTCTCCTCGCCATTGTATTTTTTTATCTTATTTTTTTTGCTTAAAGATTGCCACCTGAGCTAGCCTCTGTTGCGCTTCTTTCTCAGTTCTAGAGGGTAGATTTCTCCGTGTTGCTTTTTCCCCAGGTCTCCACGCACTTCCTTTTATTTTTCCTTAAAAATTGCCACCTGAGCTAGCCTCTGTTGTCCATCTTCGTCGGTTTCAGAGGGTAGATTTCTCACTGTTGCTTTTTTGCCAGGTCTGCACGCCCTTGTGTTTTTTTTCTGCTTAAAGGTTGCAACCTGAGCTAGCTTCTTTTGCCCATGTCCCTCAGTTTCAGAGGGTGGATTTCTCCGTGTTGCTTTTTCCCCAGGCCTCCACGCCCTTGTGTGTTTCTTTTGCTTAACGATTGCCACCTGAGCTAGCCTCTTTTGCCCATCTTCGTCCGATTCAGAGGGTGGATTTCTCAGTGTTGCCTTTTCCCCAGCTCCCCACGCCCTTGTGTGTTTCTTTTGCTTAAAGATTGCCACCTGAAGCCAGCCTCTCTTGCCCATCTTCCTCAGTTTCAGAGGGTAGATATTTCAGGTTTGCTTTTTCCCCAGGTCTCCACGCCTTTGGGTTTTGTTTTTGCTTAACGATTGCCACCTGAGCTAGCCTCTCTTGCCCATCTTCCTGAGTTTCAGAGGGTCGATATCTCCGTGTTGCTGTTTCCCCAGGTCTCCACGCCCTTGTGTGTTTCTTTTGCTTAACGTTTGCCACCTGAAGCCAGCCTCTCTTGCCCATCTTCCTCAGTTTCAGAGGGTAGATATTTCAGGGTTGCTTTTTCCCCAGGTCTCCACGCCTTTGTGTTTTGTTTTTGCTTAACGAGTGCCACCTGAGCTAGCCTCTCTTGCCCATGTTCCTCAGTTTCAGAGGGTAGATATTTCAGGGTTGCTTTGTCCCCAGGGCTCCACGCCTTTGTGCTTTGTTTTTGCTTAAGGATTGCCACCTGAGCTAGCCTCTCTTGCCCATCTTCCTCAGTTTCAGAGGGTGGATTTCTCAGTGTTGCTTTTTCCCCAGGTCTCCACGACCTTGTGTGTTTCTTTTGCTTAAAGATTGCCACCTGAGCTAGCCTCTGTTGCCCATCTTCGTCCGTTTCAGAGGGTGGATTTCTCAGTGTTGCCTTTTCGCCAGCTCCCCACGCCCTTGTGTGTTTCTTTTGCTTAAAGATTGTCACCTGAGCTAGGCACTGTTGCCCTGCTTCCTCAGTTTCAGAGGGTACCTTTTTCAGGGTTGCTTTTTCACCGGGTCTCCTCGCCATTGTATTTTTTTATTTTATTTTTTTTGCTTAAAGATTGCCACCTGAGCTAGCCTCTGTTGCGCTTCTTTCTCAGTTCTAGAGGGTAGATTTCTCCGTGTTGCTTTTTCCCCAGGTCTCCACGCACTTCCTTTTATTTTTCCTTAAAAATTGCCACCTGAGCTAGCCTCTGTTGTCCATCTTCGTCGGTTTCAGAGGGTAGATTTCTCACTGTTGCTTTTTTGCCAGGTCTGCACGCCCTTGTGTTTTTTTTCTGCTTAAAGGTTGCAACCTGAGCTAGCTTCTTTTGCCCGTGTCCCTCAGTTTCAGAGGGTGGATTTCTCCGTGTTGCTTTTTCCCCAGGCCTCCACGCCCTTGTGTGTTTCTTTTGCTTAACGATTGCCACCTGAGCTAGCCTCTGTTGCCCATCTTCGTCCGTTTCAGAGGGTGGATTTCTCAGTGTTGCCTTTTCGCCAGCTCCCCACGCCCTTCTGTGTTTCTTTTGCTTAAAGATTGCCACCTGAAGCCAGCCTCTCTTGCCCATCTTCCTCAGTTTCAGAGGGTAGATATTTCAGGGTTGCTTTTTCCCCAGGTCTCCACGCCTTTGGGTTTTGTTTTTGCTTAACGATTGCCACCTGAGCTAGCCTCTCTTGCCCATCTTCCTGAGTTTCAGAGGGTCGATATCTCCGTGTTGCTGTTTCCTCAGGTCTCCACGCCCTTGTGTGTTTCTTTTGCTTAACGTTTGCCACCTGAAGCCAGCCTCTCTTGCCCATCTTCCTCAGTTTCAGAGGGTGGATTTCTCAGTGTTGCTTTTTCCCCAGGTCTCCACGCCCTTGTGTGTTTCTTTTGCTTAAAGATTGCCACCTGAGCTAGCCTCTGTTGCCCATCTTCGTCCGTTTCAGAGGGTGGATTTCTCAGTGTTGCCTTTTCGCCAGCTCCCCACGCCCTTGTGTGTTTCTTTTGCTTAAAGATTTTCACCTGAGCTAGGCACTGTTGCCCTGCTTCCTCAGTTTCAGAGGGTACCTTTTTCAGGGTTGCTTTTTCACCGGGTCTCCTCGCCATTGTATTTTTTTATCTTATTTTTTTTGCTTAAAGATTGCCACCTGAGCTAGCCTCTGTTGCGCTTCTTTCTCAGTTCTAGAGGGTAGATTTCTCCGTGTTGCTTTTTCCCCAGGTCTCCACGCACTTCCTTTTATTTTTCCTTAAAAATTGCCACCTGAGCTAGCCTCTGTTGTCCATCTTCGTCGGTTTCAGAGGGTAGATTTCTCACTGTTGCTTTTTTGCCAGGTCTGCACGCCCTTGTGTTTTTTTTCTGCTTAAAGGTTGCAACCTGAGCTAGCTTCTTTTGCCCATGTCCCTCAGTTTCAGAGGGTGGATTTCTCCGTGTTGCTTTTTCCCCAGGCCTCCACGCCCTTGTGTGTTTCTTTTGCTTAACGATTGCCACCTGAGCTAGCCTCTTTTGCCCATCTTCGTCCGTTTCAGAGGGTGGATTTCTCAGTGTTGCCTTTTCCCCAGCTCCCCACGCCCTTGTGTGTTTCTTTTGCTTAAAGATTGCCACCTGAAGCCAGCCTCTCTTGCCCATCTTCCTCAGTTTCAGAGGGTAGATATTTCAGGTTTGCTTTTTCCCCAGGTCTCCACGCCTTTGGGTTTTGTTTTTGCTTAACGATTGCCACCTGAGCTAGCCTCTCTTGCCCATCTTCCTGAGTTTCAGAGGGTCGATATCTCCGTGTTGCTGTTTCCCCAGGTCTCCACGCCCTTGTGTGTTTCTTTTGCTTAACGTTTGCCACCTGAAGCCAGCCTCTCTTGCCCATCTTCCTCAGTTTCAGAGGGTAGATATTTCAGGGTTGCTTTTTCCCCAGGTCTCCACGCCTTTGTGTTTTGTTTTTGCTTAACGAGTGCCACCTGAGCTAGCCTCTCTTGCCCATGTTCCTCAGTTTCAGAGGGTAGATATTTCAGGGTTGCTTTGTCCCCAGGGCTCCACGCCTTTGTGCTTTGTTTTTGCTTAAGGATTGCCACCTGAGGTAGCCTCTCTTGCCCATCTTCCTCAGTTTCAGAGGGTGGATTTCTCCGTGTTGCTTTTTCCCCAGGTCTCCACGCCCTTGTGTGTTTCTTTTGCTTAAAGATTGCCACCTGAGCTAGCCTCTGTTGCCCATCTTCGTCCGTTTCAGAGGGTGGATTTCTCAGTGTTGCCTTTTCGCCAGCTCCCCACGCCCTTGTGTGTTTCTTTTGCTTAAAGATTGTCACCTGAGCTAGGCACTGTTGCCCTGCTTCCTCAGTTTCAGAGGGTACCTTTTTCAGGGTTGCTTTTTCACCGGGTCTCCTCGCCATTGTATTTTTTTATTTTATTTTTTTTGCTTAAAGATTGCCACCTGAGCTAGCCTCTGTTGCGCTTCTTTCTCAGTTCTAGAGGGTAGATTTCTCCGTGTTGCTTTTTCCCCAGGTCTCCACGCACTTCCTTTTATTTTTCCTTAAAAATTGCCACCTGAGCTAGCCTCTGTTGTCCATCTTCGTCGGTTTCAGAGGGTAGATTTCTCACTGTTGCTTTTTTGCCAGGTCTGCACGCCCTTGTGTTTTTTTTCTGCTTAAAGGTTGCAACCTGAGCTAGCTTCTTTTGCCCGTGTCCCTCAGTTTCAGAGGGTGGATTTCTCCGTGTTGCTTTTTCCCCAGGCCTCCACGCCCTTGTGTGTTTCTTTTGCTTAACGATTGCCACCTGAGCTAGCCTCTGTTGCCCATCTTCGTCCGTTTCAGAGGGTGGATTTCTCAGTGTTGCCTTTTCGCCAGCTCCCCACGCCCTTCTGTGTTTCTTTTGCTTAAAGATTGCCACCTGAAGCCAGCCTCTCTTGCCCATCTTCCTCAGTTTCAGAGGGTAGATATTTCAGGGTTGCTTTTTCCCCAGGTCTCCACGCCTTTGGGTTTTGTTTTTGCTTAACGATTGCCACCTGAGCTAGCCTCTCTTGCCCATCTTCCTGAGTTTCAGAGGGTCGATATCTCCGTGTTGCTGTTTCCTCAGGTCTCCACGCCCTTGTGTGTTTCTTTTGCTTAACGTTTGCCACCTGAAGCCAGCCTCTCTTGCCCATCTTCCTCAGTTTCAGAGGGTGGATTTCTCAGTGTTGCTTTTTCCCCAGGTCTCCACGCCCTTGTGTGTTTCTTTTGCTTAAAGATTGCCACCTGAGCTAGCCTCTGTTGCCCATCTTCGTCCGTTTCAGAGGGTGGATTTCTCAGTGTTGCCTTTTCGCCAGCTCCCCACGCCCTTGTGTGTTTCTTTTGCTTAAAGATTGTCACCTGAGCTAGGCACTGTTGCCCTGCTTCCTCAGTTTCAGATGGTACCTTTTTCAGGGTTGCTTTTTCACCGGGTCTCCTCGCCATTGTATTTTTTTATCTTATTTTTTTTGCTTAAAGATTGCC
Organism: Equus asinus; assembly: GCF_041296235.1. NCBI lineage: Eukaryota > Metazoa > Chordata > Mammalia > Perissodactyla > Equidae > Equus > Equus asinus. The sequence goes on from NC_091802.1 coordinate 726,523, forward strand.
ACCTGAGCTAGCCTCTGTTGCGCTTCTTTCTCAGTTCTAGAGGGTAGATTTCTCCGTGTTGCTTTTTCCCCAGGTCTCCACGCACTTCCTTTTATTTTTTCCTTAAAAATTGCCAGCTGAGCTAGCCTCTGTTGTCCATCTTCGTCGGTTTCAGAGGGTAGATTTCTCACTGTTGCTTTTTTGCCAGGTCAGCACGCCCTTGTGTTTTTTTTCTGCTTAAAGGTTGCAACCTGAGCTAGCTTCTTTTGCCCATGTCCCTCAGTTTCAGAGGGTGGATTTCTCCGTGTTGCTTTTTCGCCAGGCCTCCACGCCCTTGTGTGTTTCTTTTGCTTAACGATTGCCACCTGAGCTAGCCTCTGTTGCCCATCTTCGTCCGTTTCAGAGGGTGGATTTCTCAGTGTTGCCTTTTCCCCAGCTCCCCACGCCCTTGTGTGTTTCTTTTGCTTAAAGATTGCCACCTGAAGCCAGCCTCTCCTGCCCATCTTCCTCAGTTTCAGAGGGTAGATATTTCAGGGTTGCTTTTTCCCCAGGTCTCAACGCCTTTGGGTTTTGTTTTTGCTTAACGATTGCCACCTGAGCTAGCCTCTCTTGCCCATCTTCCTGAGTTTCAGAGGGTCGATATCTCCGTGTTGCTGTTTCCCCAGTTCTCCACGCCCTTGTGTGTTTCTTTTGCTTAACGTTTGCCACCTGAAGCCAGCCTCTCTTGCCCATCTTCCTCAGTTTCAGAGGGTAGATATTTCAGGGTTGCTTTTTCCCCAGGTCTCCACGCCTTTGTGTTTTGTTTTTGCTTAACGATTGCCACCTGAGCTAGCCTCTCTTGCCCATGTTCCTCAGTTTCAGAGGGTAGATATTTCAGGGTTGCTTTGTCCCCAGGGCTCCACGCCTTTGTGCTTTGTTTTTGCTTAAGAATTGCCACCTGAGGTAGCCTCTCTTGCCCATCTTCCTCAGTTTCAGAGGGTGGATTTCTCCGTGTTGCTTTTTCCCCAGGTCTCCACGCCCTTGTGTGTTTCTTTTGCTTAAAGATTGCCACCTGAGCTAGCCTCTGTTGCCCATCTTCGTCCGTTTCAGAGGGTGGATTTCTCAGTGTTGCCTTTTCGCCAGCTCCCCACGCCCTTGTGTGTTTCTTTTGCTTAAAGATTGTCACCTGAGCTAGGCACTGTTGCCCTGCTTCCTCAGTTTCAGAGGGTACCTTTTTCAGAGTTGCTTTTTCACCGGGTCTCCTCGCCATTGTATTTTTTTATCTTATTTTTTTTGCTTAAAGATTGCCACCTGAGCTAGCCTCTGTTGCGCTTCTTTCTCAGTTCTAGAGGGTAGATTTCTCCGTGTTGCTTTTTCCCCAGGTCTCCACGCACTTCCTTTTATTTTTCCTTAAAAATTGCCACCTGAGCTAGCCTCTGTTGTCCATCTTCGTCGGTTTCAGAGAGTAGATTTCTCACTGTTGCTTTTTTGCCAGGTCTGCACGCCCTTGTGTTTTTTTTCTGCTTAAAGGTTGCAACCTGAGCTAGCTTCTTTTGCCCATGTCCCTCAGTTTCAGAGGGTGGATTTCTCCGTGTTGCTTTTTCCCCAGGCCTCCACGCCCTTGTGTGTTTCTTTTGCTTAAAGATTGCCCCCTGAAGCCAGCCTCTCTTGCCCATCTTCCTCAGTTTCAGAGGGTAGATATTTCACGGTTGCTTTTTCCCCAGGTCTCCACGCCTTTGTGTTTTGTTTTTGCTTAACGATTGCCACCTGAGCTAGCCTCTCTTGCCCATGTTCCTCAGTTTCAGAGGGTAGATATTTCAGGGTTGCTTTGTCCCCAGGGCTCCACGCCTTTGTGCTTTGTTTTTGCTTAAGGATTGCCACCTGAGGTAGCCTCTCTTGCCCATCTTCCTCAGTTTCAGAGGGTGGATTTCTCCGTGTTGCTTTTTCCCCAGGTCTCCACGCCCTTGTGTGTTTCTTTTGCTTAAAGATTGCCACCTGAGCTAGCCTCTGTTGCCCATCTTCGTCCGTTTCAGAGGGTGGATTTCTCAGTGTTGCCTTTTCGCCAGCTCCCCACGCCCTTGTGTGTTTCTTTTGCTTAAAGATTGTCACCTGAGCTAGGCACTGTTGCCCTGCTTCCTCAGTTTCAGAGGGTACCTTTTTCAGGGTTGCTTTTTCACCGGGTCTCCTCGCCATTGTATTTTTTTATCTTATTTTTTTTGCTTAAAGATTGCCACCTGAGCTAGCCTCTGTTGCGCTTCTTTCTCAGTTCTAGAGGGTAGATTTCTCCGTGTTGCTTTTTCCCCAGGTCTCCACGCACTTCCTTTTATTTTTCCTTAAAAATTGCCAGCTGAGCTAGCCTCTGTTGTCCATCTTCGTCGGTTTCAGAGGGTAGATTTCTCACTGTTGCTTTTTTGCCAGGTCTGCACGCCCTTGTGTTTTTTTTCTGCTTAAAGGTTGCAACCTGAGCTAGCTTCTTTTGCCCATGTCCCTCAGTTTCAGAGGGTGGATTTCTCCGTGTTGCTTTTTCGCCAGGCCTCCACGCCCTTGTGTGTTTCTTTTGCTTAAAGATTGCCCCCTGAAGCCAGCCTCTCTTGCCCATCTTCCTCAGTTTCAGAGGGTAGATATTTCAGGGTTGCTTTTTCCCCAGGTCTCCACGCCTTTGTGTTTTGTTTTTGCTTAACGAGTGCCACCTGAGCTAGCCTCTCTTGCCCATGTTCCTCAGTTTCAGAGGGTAGATATTTCAGGGTTGCTTTGTCCCCAGGGCTCCACGCCTTTGTGCTTTGTTTTTGCTTAAGGATTGCCACCTGAGCTAGCCTCTCTTGCCCATCTTCCTCAGTTTCAGAGGGTGGATTTCTCCGTGTTGCTTTTTCCCCAGGTCTCCACGCCCTTGTGTGTTTCTTTTGCTTAAAGATTGCCACCTGAGCTAGCCTCTGTTGCCCATCTTCGTCCGTTTCAGAGGGTGGATTTCTCAGTGTTGCCTTTTCGCCAGCTCCCCACGCCCTTGTGTGTTTCTTTTGCTTAAAGATTGTCACCTGAGCTAGGCACTGTTGCCCTGCTTCCTCAGTTTCAGAGGGTACCTTTTTCAGGGTTGCTTTTTCACCGGGTCTCCTCGCCATTGTATTTTTTTATCTTATTTTTTTTGCTTAAAGATTGCCACCTGAGCTAGCCTCTGTTGCGCTTCTTTCTCAGTTCTAGAGGGTAGATTTCTCCGTGTTGCTTTTTCCCCAGGTCTCCACGCACTTCCTTTTATTTTTCCTTAAAAATTGCCACCTGAGCTAGCCTCTGTTGTCCATCTTCGTCGGTTTCAGAGGGTAGATTTCTCACTGTTGCTTTTTTGCCAGGTCTGCACGCCCTTGTGTTTTTTTTCTGCTTAAAGGTTGCAACCTGAGCTAGCTTCTTTTGCCCGTGTCCCTCAGTTTCAGAGGGTGGATTTCTCCGTGTTGCTTTTTCCCCAGGCCTCCACGCCCTTGTGTGTTTCTTTTGCTTAACGATTGCCACCTGAGCTAGCCTCTGTTGCCCATCTTCGTCCGTTTCAGAGGGTGGATTTCTCAGTGTTGCCTTTTCGCCAGCTCCCCACGCCCTTCTGTGTTTCTTTTGCTTAAAGATTGCCACCTGAAGCCAGCCTCTCTTGCCCATCTTCCTCAGTTTCAGAGGGTAGATATTTCAGGGTTGCTTTTTCCCCAGGTCTCCACGCCTTTGGGTTTTGTTTTTGCTTAACGATTGCCACCTGAGCTAGCCCCTCTTGCCCATCTTCCTGAGTTTCAGAGGGTCGATATCTCCGTGTTGCTGTTTCCCCAGGTCTCCACGCCCTTGTGTGTTTCTTTTGCTTAACGTTTGCCACCTGAAGCCAGCCTCTCTTGCCCATCTTCCTCAGTTTCAGAGGGTAGATATTTCAGGGTTGCTTTTTCCCCAGGTCTCCACGCCTTTGTGTTTTGTTTTTGCTTAACGAGTGCCACCTGAGCTAGCCTCTCTTGCCCATGTTCCTCAGTTTCAGAGGGTAGATATTTCAGGGTTGCTTTGTCCCCAGGGCTCCACGCCTTTGTGCTTTGTTTTTGCTTAAGGATTGCCACCTGAGGTAGCCTCTCTTGCCCATCTTCCTCAGTTTCAGAGGGTGGATTTCTCCGTGTTGCTTTTTCCCCAGGTCTCCACGCCCTTGTGTGTTTCTTTTGCTTAAAGATTGCCACCTGAGCTAGCCTCTGTTGCCCATCTTCGTCCGTTTCAGAGGGTGGATTTCTCAGTGTTGCCTTTTCGCCAGCTCCCCACGCCCTTGTGTGTTTCTTTTGCTTAAAGATTGTCACCTGAGCTAGGCACTGTTGCCCTGCTTCCTCAGTTTCAGAGGGTACCTTTTTCAGGGTTGCTTTTTCACCGGGTCTCCTCGCCATTGTATTTTTTTATCTTATTTTTTTTGCTTAAAGATTGCCACCTGAGCTAGCCTCTGTTGCGCTTCTTTCTCAGTTCTAGAGGGTAGATTTCTCCGTGTTGCTTTTTCCCCAGGTCTCCACGCACTTCCTTTTATTTTTCCTTAAAAATTGCCAGCTGAGCTAGCCTCTGTTGTCCATCTTCGTCGGTTTCAGAGGGTAGATTTCTCACTGTTGCTTTTTTGCCAGGTCAGCACGCCCTTGTGTTTTTTTTCTGCTTAAAGGTTGCAACCTGAGCTAGCTTCTTTTGATCATGTCCCTCAGTTTCAGAGGGTGGATTTCTCCGTGTTGCTTTTTCGCCAGGCCTCCACGCCCTTGTGTGTTTCTTTTGCTTAACGATTGCCACCTGAGCTAGCCTCTGTTGCCCATCTTCGTCCGTTTCAGAGGGTGGATTTCTCAGTGTTGCCTTTTCGCCAGCTCCCCACGCCCTTCTGTGTTTCTTTTGCTTAAAGATTGCCACCTGAAGCCAGCCTCTCTTGCCCATCTTCCTCAGTTTCAGAGGGTAGATATTTCAGGGTTGCTTTTTCCCCAGGTCTCCACGCCTTTGGGTTTTGTTTTTGCTTAACGATTGCCACCTGAGCTAGCCTCTCTTGCCCATCTTCCTGAGTTTCAGAGGGTCGATATCTCCGTGTTGCTGTTTCCTCAGGTCTCCACGCCCTTGTGTGTTTCTTTTGCTTAACGTTTGCCACCTGAAGCCAGCCTCTCTTGCCCATCTTCCTCAGTTTCAGAGGGTGGATTTCTCAGTGTTGCTTTTTCCCCAGGTCTCCACGCCCTTGTGTGTTTCTTTTGCTTAAAGATTGCCACCTGAGCTAGCCTCTGTTGCCCATCTTCGTCCGTTTCAGAGGGTGGATTTCTCAGTGTTGCCTTTTCGCCAGCTCCCCACGCCCTTGTGTGTTTCTTTTGCTTAAAGATTGTCACCTGAGCTAGGCACTGTTGCCCTGCTTCCTCAGTTTCAGAGGGTACCTTTTTCAGGGTTGCTTTTTCACCGGGTCTCCTCGCCATTGTATTTTTTTATCTTATTTTTTTTGCTTAAAGATTGCCACCTGAGCTAGCCTCTGTTGCGCTTCTTTCTCAGTTCTAGAGGGTAGATTTCTCCGTGTTGCTTTTTCCCCAGGTCTCCACGCACTTCCTTTTATTTTTCCTTAAAAATTGCCAGCTGAGCTAGCCTCTGTTGTCCATCTTCGTCGGTTTCAGAGGGTAGATTTCTCACTGTTGCTTTTTTGCCAGGTCAGCACGCCCTTGTGTTTTTTTTCTGCTTAAAGGTTGCAACCTGAGCTAGCTTCTTTTGCCCATGTCCCTCAGTTTCAGAGGGTGGATTTCTCCGTGTTGCTTTTTCGCCAGGCCTCCACGCCCTTGTGTGTTTCTTTTGCTTAACGATTGCCACCTGAGCTAGCCTCTGTTGCCCATCTTCCTCCGTTTCAGAGGGTGGATTTCTCAGTGTTGCCTTTTCCCCAGCTCCCCACGCCCTTGTGTGTTTCTTTTGCTTAAAGATTGCCACCTGAAGCCAGCCTCTCCTGCCCATCTTCCTCAGTTTCAGAGGGTAGATATTTCAGGGTTGCTTTTTCCCCAGGTCTCAACGCCTTTGGGTTTTGTTTTTGCTTAACGATTGCCACCTGAGCTAGCCTCTCTTGCCCATCTTCCTGAGTTTCAGAGGGTCGATATCTCCGTGTTGCTGTTTCCCCAGTTCTCCACGCCCTTGTGTGTTTCTTTTGCTTAACGTTTGCCACCTGAAGCCAGCCTCTCTTGCCCATCTTCCTCAGTTTCAGAGGGTAGATATTTCAGGGTTGCTTTTTCCCCAGGTCTCCACGCCTTTGTGTTTTGTTTTTGCTTAACGATTGCCACCTGAGCTAGCCTCTCTTGCCCATGTTCCTCAGTTTCAGAGGGTAGATATTTCAGGGTTGCTTTGTCCCCAGGGCTCCACGCCTTTGTGCTTTGTTTTTGCTTAAGAATTGCCACCTGAGGTAGCCTCTCTTGCCCATCTTCCTCAGTTTCAGAGGGTGGATTTCTCCGTGTTGCTTTTTCCCCAGGTCTCCACGCCCTTGTGTGTTTCTTTTGCTTAAAGATTGCCACCTGAGCTAGCCTCTGTTGCCCATCTTCGTCCGTTTCAGAGGGTGGATTTCTCAGTGTTGCCTTTTCGCCAGCTCCCCACGCCCTTGTGTGTTTCTTTTGCTTAAAGATTGTCACCTGAGCTAGGCACTGTTGCCCTGCTTCCTCAGTTTCAGAGGGTACCTTTTTCAGAGTTGCTTTTTCACCGGGTCTCCTCGCCATTGTATTTTTTTATCTTATTTTTTTTGCTTAAAGATTGCCACCTGAGCTAGCCTCTGTTGCGCTTCTTTCTCAGTTCTAGAGGGTAGATTTCTCCGTGTTGCTTTTTCCCCAGGTCTCCACGCACTTCCTTTTATTTTTCCTTAAAAATTGCCACCTGAGCTAGCCTCTGTTGTCCATCTTCGTCGGTTTCAGAGAGTAGATTTCTCACTGTTGCTTTTTTGCCAGGTCTCCACGCCCTTGTGTTTTTTTTCTGCTTAAAGGTTGCAACCTGAGCTAGCTTCTTTTGCCCATGTCCCTCACTTTCAGAGGGTGGATTTCTCCGTGTTGCTTTTTCCCCAGGCCTCCACGCCCTTGTGTGTTTCTTTTGCTTAAAGATTGCCACCTGAAGCCAGCCTCTCTTGCCCATCTTCCTCAGTTTCAGAGGGTAGATATTTCAGGGTTGCTTTTTCCCCAGGTCTCCACGCCTCTGTGTTTTGTTTTTGCTTAACGATTGCCACCTGAGCTAGCCTCTCTTGCCCATGTTCCTCAGTTTCAGAGGGTAGATATTTCAGGGTTGCTTTGTCCCCAGGGCTCCACGCCTTTGTGCTGTGTTTTTGCTTAAGGATTGCCACCTGAGGTAGCCTCTCTTGCCCATCTTCCTCAGTTTCAGAGGGTGGATTTCTCCGTGTTGCTTTTTCCCCAGGTCTCCACGCCCTTGTGTGTTTCTTTTGCTTAAAGATTGCCACCTGAGCTAGCCTCTGTTGCCCATCTTCGTCCGTTTCAGAGGGTGGATTTCTCAGTGTTGCCTTTTCCCCAGCTCCCCACGCCCTTGTGTGTTTCTTTTGCTTAAAGATTGTCACCTGAGCTAGGCACTGTTGCCCTGCTTCCTCAGTTTCAGAGGGTACCTTTTTCAGGGTTGCTTTTTCACCGGGTCTCCTCGCCATTGTATTTTTTTATCTTATTTTTTTTGCTTAAAGATTGCCACCTGAGCTAGCCTCTGTTGCGCTTCTTTCTCAGTTCTAGAGGGTAGATTTCTCCGTGTTGCTTTTTCCCCAGGTCTCCACGCACTTCCTTTTATTTTTCCTTAAAAATTGCCACCTGATCTAGCCTCTGTTGTCCATCTTCGTCGGTTTCAGAGGGTAGATTTCTCACTGTTGCTTTTTTGCCAGGTCTGCACGCCCTTGTGTTTTTTTTCTGCTTAAAGGTTGCAACCTGAGCTAGCTTCTTTTGCCCATGTCCCTCAGTTTCAGAGGGTGGATTTCTCCGTGTTGCTTTTTCCCCAGGCCTCCACGCCCTTGTGTGTTTCTTTTGCTTAAAGATTGCCCCCTGAAGCCAGCCTCTCTTGCCCATCTTCCTCAGTTTCAGAGGGTAGATATTTCACGGTTGCTTTTTCCCCAGGTCTCCACGCCTTTGTGTTTTGTTTTTGCTTAACGATTGCCACCTGAGCTAGCCTCTCTTGCCCATCTTCCTCAGTTTCAGAGGGTAGATATTTCAGGGTTGCTTTGTCCCCAGGGCTCCACGCCTTTGGGTTTTGTTTTTGCTTAACGATTGCCACCTGAGCTAGCCTCTCTTGCCCATCTTCCTGAGTTTCAGAGGGTCGATATCTCCGTGTTGCTGTTTCCCCAGGTCTCCATGCCCTTGTGTGTTTCTTTTGCTTAACGTTTGCCACCTGAAGCCAGCCTCTCTTGCCCATCTTCCTCAGTTTCAGAGGGTAGATATTTCAGGGTTGCTTTTTCCCCAGGTCTCCACGCCTTTGTGTTTTGTTTTTGCTTAACGAGTGCCACCTGAGCTAGCCTCTCTTGCCCATGTTCCTCAGTTTCAGAGGGTAGATATTTCAGGGTTGCTTTGTCCCCAGGGCTCCACGCCTTTGTGCTTTGTTTTTGCTTAAGGATTGCCACCTGAGGTAGCCTCTCTTGCCCATCTTCCTCAGTTTCAGAGGGTGGATTTCTCCGTGTTGCTTTTTCCCCAGGTCTCCACGCCCTTGTGTGTTTCTTTTGCTTAAAGATTGCCACCTGAGCTAGCCTCTGTTGCCCATCTTCGTCCGTTTCAGAGGGTGGATTTCTCAGTGTTGCCTTTTCGCCAGCTCCCCACGCCCTTGTGTGTTTCTTTTGCTTAAAGATTGTCACCTGAGCTAGGCACTGTTGCCCTGCTTCCTCAGTTTCAGAGGGTACCTTTTTCAGGGTTGCTTTTTCACCGGGTCTCCTCGCCATTGTATTTTTTTATCTTATTTTTTTTGCTTAAAGATTGCCACCTGAGCTAGCCTCTGTTGCGCTTCTTTCTCAGTTCTAGAGGGTAGATTTCTCCGTGTTGCTTTTTCCCCAGGTCTCCACGCACTTCCTTTTATTTTTCCTTAAAAATTGCCACCTGAGCTAGCCTCTGTTGTCCATCTTCGTCGGTTTCAGAGGGTAGATTTCTCACTGTTGCTTTTTTGCCAGGTCTGCACGCCCTTGTGTTTTTTTTCTGCTTAAAGGTTGCAACCTGAGCTAGCTTCTTTTGCCCATGTCCCTCAGTTTCAGAGGGTGGATTTCTCCGTGTTGCTTTTTCCCCAGGCCTCCACGCCCTTGTGTGTTTCTTTTGCTTAACGATTGCCACCTGAGCTAGCCTCTGTTGCCCATCTTCGTCCGTTTCAGAGGGTGGATTTCTCAGTGTTGCCTTTTCCCCAGCTCCCCACGCCCTTGTGTGTTTCTTTTGCTTAAAGATTGCCACCTGAAGCCAGCCTCTCCTGCCCATCTTCCTCAGTTTCAGAGGGTAGATATTTCAGGGTTGCTTTTTCCCCAGGTCTCCACGCCTTTGGGTTTTGTTTTTGCTTAACGATTGCCACCTGAGCTAGCCTCTCTTGCCCATCTTCCTGAGTTTCAGAGGGTCGATATCTCCGTGTTGCTGTTTCCCCAGGTCTCCACGCCCTTGTGTGTTTCTTTTGCTTAACGTTTGCCACCTGAAGCCAGCCTCTCTTGCCCATCTTCCACAGTTTCAGAGGGTAGATATTTCAGGGTTGCTTTTTCCCCAGGTCTCCACGCCTTTGTGTTTTGTTTTTGCTTAACGATTGCCACCTGAGCTAGCCTCTCTTGCCCATGTTCCTCAGTTTCAGAGGGTAGATATTTCAGGGTTGCTTTGTCCCCAGGGCTCCACGCCTTTGTGCTTTGTTTTTGCTTAAGGATTGCCACCTGAGGTAGCCTCTCTTGCCCATCTTCCTCAGTTTCAGAGGGTGGATTTCTCCGTGTTGCTTTTTCCCCAGGTCTCCACGCCCTTGTGTGTTTCTTTTGCTTAAAGATTGCCACCTGAGCTAGCCTCTGTTGCCCATCTTCATCCGTTTCAGAGGGTGGATTTCTCAGTGTTGCCTTTTCGCCAGCTCCCCACGCCCTTGTGTGTTTCTTTTGCTTAAAGATTGTCACCTGAGCTAGGCACTGTTGCCCTGCTTCCTCAGTTTCAGAGGGTACCTTTTTCAGGGTTGCTTTTTCACCGGGTCTCCTCGCCATTGTATTTTTTTATCTTATTTTTTTTGCTTAAAGATTGCCACCTGAGCTAGCCTCTGTTGCGCTTCTTTCTCAGTTCTAGAGGGTAGATTTCTCCGTGTTGCTTTTTCCCCAGGTCTCCACGCACTTCCTTTTATTTTTCCTTAAAAATTGCCACCTGAGCTAGCCTCTGTTGTCCATCTTCGTCGGTTTCAGAGGGTAGATTTCTCACTGTTGCTTTTTTGCCAGGTCTGCACGCCCTTGTGTTTTTTTTCTGCTTAAAGGTTGCAACCTGAGCTAGCTTCTTTTGCCCATGTCCCTCAGTTTCAGAGGGTGGATTTCTCCGTGTTGCTTTTTCCCCAGGCCTCCACGCCCTTGTGTGTTTCTTTTGCTTAAAGATTGCCCCCTGAAGCCAGCCTCTCTTGCCCATCTTCCTCAGTTTCAGAGGGTAGATATTTCAGGGTTGCTTTTTCCCCAGGTCTCCACGCCTCTGTGTTTTGTTTTTGCTTAACGATTGCCACCTGAGCTAGCCTCTCTTGCCCATGTTCCTCAGTTTCAGAGGGTAGATATTTCAGGGTTGCTTTGTCCCCAGGGCTCCACGCCTTTGTGCTTTGTTTTTGCTTAAGGATTGCCACCTGAGGTAGCCTCTCTTGCCCATCTTCCTCAGTTTCAGAGGGTGGATTTCTCCGTGTTGCTTTTTCCCCAGGTCTCCACGCCCTTGTGTGTTTCTTTTGCTTAAAGATTGCCACCTGAGCTAGCCTCTGTTGCCCATCTTCGTCCGTTTCAGAGGGTGGATTTCTCAGTGTTGCCTTTTCGCCAGCTCCCCACGCCCTTGTGTGTTTCTTTTGCTTAAAGATTGCCACCTGAAGCCAGCCTCTCTTGCCCATCTTCCTCAGTTTCAGAGGGTAGATATTTCAGGGTTGCTTTTTCCCCAGGTCTCCACGCCTTTGGGTTTTGTTTTTGCTTAACGATTGCCACCTGAGCTAGCCTCTCTTGCCCATCTTCCTGAGTTTCAGAGGGTCGATATCTCCGTGTTGCTGTTTCCCCAGGTCTCCACGCCCTTGTGTGTTTCTTTTGCTTAACGTTTGCCACCTGAAGCCAGCCTCTCTTGCCCATCTTCCTCAGTTTCAGAGGGTAGATATTTCAGGGTTGCTTTTTCCCCAGGTCTCCACGCCTTTGTGTTTTGTTTTTGCTTAACGAGTGCCACCTGAGCTAGCCTCTCTTGCCCATGTTCCTCAGTTTCAGAGGGTAGATATTTCAGGGTTGCTTTGTCCCCAGGGCTCCACGCCTTTGTGCTTTGTTTTTGCTTAAGGATTGCCACCTGAGGTAGCCTCTCTTGCCCATCTTCCTCAGTTTCAGAGGGTGGATTTCTCCGTGTTGCTTTTTCCCCAGGTCTCCACGCCCTTGTGTGTTTCTTTTGCTTAAAGATTGCCACCTGAGCTAGCCTCTGTTGCCCATCTTCGTCCGTTTCAGAGGGTGGATTTCTCAGTGTTGCCTTTTCGCCAGCTCCCCACGCCCTTGTGTGTTTCTTTTGCTTAAAGATTGTCACCTGAGCTAGGCACTGTTGCCCTGCTTCCTCAGTTTCAGAGGGTACCTTTTTCAGGGTTGCTTTTTGACCGGGTCTCCTCGCCATTGTATTTTTTTATCTTATTTTTTTTGCTTAAAGATTGCCACCTGAGCTAGCCTCTGTTGCGCTTCTTTCTCAGTTCTAGAGGGTAGATTTCTCCGTGTTGCTTTTTCCCCAGGTCTCCACGCACTTCCTTTTATTTTTCCTTAAAAATTGCCACCTGAGCTAGCCTCTGTTGTCCATCTTCGTCGGTTTCAGAGGGTAGATTTCTCACTGTTGCTTTTTTGCCAGGTCTGCACGCCCTTGTGTTTTTTTTCTGCTTAAAGGTTGCAACCTGAGCTAGCTTCTTTTGCCCATGTCCCTCAGTTTCAGAGGGTGGATTTCTCCGTGTTGCTTTTTCCCCAGGCCTCCACGCCCTTGTGTGTTTCTTTTGCTTAACGATTGCCACCTGAGCTAGCCTCTGTTGCCCATCTTCGTCCGTTTCAGAGGGTGGATTTCTCAGTGTTGCCTTTTCCCCAGCTCCCCACGCCCTTGTGTTGTTCTTTTGCTTAAAGATTGCCACCTGAAGCCAGCCTCTCCTGCCCATCTTCCTCAGTTTCAGAGGGTAGATATTTCAGGGTTGCTTTTTCCCCAGGTCTCCACGCCTTTGGGTTTTGTTTTTGCTTAACGATTGCCACCTGAGCTAGCCTCTCTTGCCCATCTTCCTGAGTTTCAGAGGGTCGATATCTCCGTGTTGCTGTTTCCCCAGGTCTCCACGCCCTTGTGTGTTTCTTTTGCTTAACGTTTGCCACCTGAAGCCAGCCTCTCTTGCCCATCTTCCACAGTTTCAGAGGGTAGATATTTCAGGGTTGCTTTTTCCCCAGGTCTCCACGCCTTTGTGTTTTGTTTTTGCTTAACGATTGCCACCTGAGCTAGCCTCTCTTGCCCATGTTCCTCAGTTTCAGAGGGTAGATATTTCAGGGTTGCTTTGTCCCCAGGGCTCCACGCCTTTGTGCTTTGTTTTTGCTTAAGGATTGCCACCTGAGGTAGCCTCTCTTGCCCATCTTCCTCAGTTTCAGAGGGTGGATTTCTCCGTGTTGCTTTTTCCCCAGGTCTCCACGCCCTTGTGTGTTTCTTTTGCTTAAAGATTGCCACCTGAGCTAGCCTCTGTTGCCCATCTTCATCCGTTTCAGAGGGTGGATTTCTCAGTGTTGCCTTTTCGCCAGCTCCCCACGCCCTTGTGTGTTTCTTTTGCTTAAAGATTGTCACCTGAGCTAGGCACTGTTGCCCTGCTTCCTCAGTTTCAGAGGGTACCTTTTTCAGGGTTGCTTTTTCACCGGGTCTCCTCGCCATTGTATTTTTTTATCTTATTTTTTTTGCTTAAAGATTGCCACCTGAGCTAGCCTCTGTTGCGCTTCTTTCTCAGTTCTAGAGGGTAGATTTCTCCGTGTTGCTTTTTCCCCAGGTCTCCACGCACTTCCTTTTATTTTTCCTTAAAAATTGCCACCTGAGCTAGCCTCTGTTGTCCATCTTCGTCGGTTTCAGAGGGTAGATTTCTCACTGTTGCTTTTTTGCCAGGTCTGCACGCCCTTGTGTTTTTTTTCTGCTTAAAGGTTGCAACCTGAGCTAGCTACTTTTGCCCATGTCCCTCAGTTTCAGAGGGTGGATTTCTCCGTGTTGCTTTTTCGCCAGGCCTCCACGCCCTTGTGTGTTTCTTTTGCTTAACGATTGCCACCTGAGCTAGCCTCTGTTGCCCATCTTCGTCCGTTTCAGAGGGTGGATTTCTCAGTGTTGCCTTTTCGCCAGCTCCCCACGCCCTTGTGTGTTTCTTTTGCTTAAAGATTGTCACCTGAGCTAGGCACTGTTGCCCTGCTTCCTCAGTTTCAGAGGGTACCTTTTTCAGGGTTGCTTTTTCACCGGGTCTCCTCGCCATTGTATTTTTTTATCTTATTTTTTTTGCTTAAAGATTGCCACCTGAGCTAGCCTCTGTTGCGCTTCTTTCTCAGTTCTAGAGGGTAGATTTCTCCGTGTTGCTTTTTCCCCAGGTCTCCACGCACTTCCTTTTATTTTTCCTTAAAAATTGCCACCTGAGCTAGCCTCTGTTGTCCATCTTCGTCGGTTTCAGAGGGTAGATTTCTCACTGTTGCTTTTTTGCCAGGTCTGCACGCCCTTGTGTTTTTTTTCTGCTTAAAGGTTGCAACCTGAGCTAGCTTCTTTTGCCCATGTCCCTCAGTTTCAGAGGGTGGATTTCTCCGTGTTGCTTTTTCCCCAGGCCTCCACGCCCTTGTGTGTTTCTTTTGCTTAACGATTGCCACCTGAGCTAGCCTCTGTTGCCCATCTTCGTCCGTTTCAGAGGGTGGATTTCTCAGTGTTGCCTTTTCCCCAGCTCCCCACGCCCTTGTGTGTTTCTTTTGCTTAAAGATTGCCACCTGAAGCCAGCCTCTCCTGCCCATCTTCCTCAGTTTCAGAGGGTAGATATTTCAGGGTTGCTTTTTCCCCAGGTCTCCACGCCTTTGGGTTTTGTTTTTGCTTAACGATTGCCACCTGAGCTAGCCTCTCTTGCCCATCTTCCTGAGTTTCAGAGGGTCGATATCTCCGTGTTGCTGTTTCCCCAGGTCTCCACGCCCTTGTGTGTTTCTTTTGCTTAACGTTTGCCACCTGAAGCCAGCCTCTCTTGCCCATCTTCCACAGTTTCAGAGGGTAGATATTTCAGGGTTGCTTTTTCCCCAGGTCTCCACGCCTTTGTGTTTTGTTTTTGCTTAACGATTGCCACCTGAGCTAGCCTCTCTTGCCCATGTTCCTCAGTTTCAGAGGGTAGATATTTCAGGGTTGCTTTGTCCCCAGGGCTCCACGCCTTTGTGCTTTGTTTTTGCTTAAGGATTGCCACCTGAGGTAGCCTCTCTTGCCCATCTTCCTCAGTTTCAGAGGGTGGATTTCTCCGTGTTGCTTTTTCCCCAGGTCTCCACGCCCTTGTGTGTTTCTTTTGCTTAAAGATTGCCACCTGAGCTAGCCTCTGTTGCCCATCTTCATCCGTTTCAGAGGGTGGATTTCTCAGTGTTGCCTTTTCGCCAGCTCCCCACGCCCTTGTGTGTTTCTTTTGCTTAAAGATTGTCACCTGAGCTAGGCACTGTTGCCCTGCTTCCTCAGTTTCAGAGGGTACCTTTTTCAGGGTTGCTTTTTCACCGGGTCTCCTCGCCATTGTATTTTTTTATCTTATTTTTTTTGCTTAAAGATTGCCACCTGAGCTAGCCTCTGTTGCGCTTCTTTCTCAGTTCTAGAGGGTAGATTTCTCCGTGTTGCTTTTTCCCCAGGTCTCCACGCACTTCCTTTTATTTTTCCTTAAAAATTGCCACCTGAGCTAGCCTCTGTTGTCCATCTTCGTCGGTTTCAGAGGGTAGATTTCTCACTGTTGCTTTTTTGCCAGGTCTGCACGCCCTTGTGTTTTTTTTCTGCTTAAAGGTTGCAACCTGAGCTAGCTACTTTTGCCCATGTCCCTCAGTTTCAGAGGGTGGATTTCTCCGTGTTGCTTTTTCGCCAGGCCTCCACGCCCTTGTGTGTTTCTTTTGCTTAACGATTGCCACCTGAGCTAGCCTCTGTTGCCCATCTTCGTCCGTTTCAGAGGGTGGATTTCTCAGTGTTGCCTTTTCGCCAGCTCCCCACGCCCTTGTGTGTTTCTTTTGCTTAAAGATTGTCACCTGAGCTAGGCACTGTTGCCCTGCTTCCTCAGTTTCAGAGGGTACCTTTTTCAGGGTTGCTTTTTCACCGGGTCTCCTCGCCATTGTATTTTTTTATCTTATTCTTTTTGCTTAAAGATTGCCACCTGAGCTAGCCTCTGTTGCGCTTCTTTCTCAGTTCTAGAGGGTAGATTTCTCCGTGTTGCTTTTTCCCCAGGTCTCCACGCACTTCCTTTTATTTTTCCTTAAAAATTGCCACCTGAGCTAGCCTCTGTTGTCCATCTTCGTCGGTTTCAGAGGGTAGATTTCTCACTGTTGCTTTTTTGCCAGGTCTGCACGCCCTTGTGTTTTTTTTCTGCTTAAAGGTTGCAACCTGAGCTAGCTTCTTTTGCCCATGTCCCTCAGTTTCAGAGGGTGGATTTCTCCGTGTTGCTTTTTCCCCAGGCCTCCACGCCCTTGTGTGTTTCTTTTGCTTAAGGATTGCCACCTGAGCTAGCCTCTGTTGCCCATCTTCGTCCGTTTCAGAGGGTGGATTTCTCAGTGTTGCCTTTTCCCCAGCTCCCCACGCCCTTGTGTGTTTCTTTTGCTTAAAGATTGCCACCTGAAGCCAGCCTCTCTTGCCCATCTTCCTCAGTTTCAGAGGGTAGATATTTCAGGGTTGCTTTTTCCCCAGGTCTCCACGGCTTTTGGTTTTGTTTTTGCTTAACGATTGCCACCTGAGCTAGCCTCTCTTGCCCATCTTCCTGAGTTTCAGAGGGTCGATATCTCCGTGTTGCTGTTTCCCCAGGTCTCCACGCCCTTGTGTGTTTCTTTTGCTTAACGTTTGCCACCTGAAGCCAGCCTCTCTTGCCCATCTTCCTCAGTTTCAGAGGGTAGATATTTCAGGGTTGCTTTTTCCCCAGGTCTCCACGCCTTTGTGTTTTGTTTTTGCTTAACGAGTGCCACCTGAGCTAGCCTCTCTTGCCCATGTTCCTCAGTTTCAGAGGGTAGATATTTCAGGGTTGCTTTGTCCCCAGGGCTCCACGCCTTTGTGCTTTGTTTTTGCTTAAGGATTGCCACCTGAGCTAGCCTCTCTTGCCCATCTTCCTCAGTTTCAGAGGGTGGATTTCTCCGTGTTGCTTTTTCCCCAGGTCTCCACGCCCTTGTGTGTTTCTTTTGCTTAAAGATTGCCACCTGAGCTAGCCTCTGTTGCCCATCTTCGTCCGTTTCAGAGGGTGGATTTCTCAGTGTTGCCTTTTCGCCAGCTCCCCACGCCCTTGTGTGTTTCTTTTGCTTAAAGATTGTCACCTGAGCTAGGCACTGTTGCCCTGCTTCCTCAGTTTCAGAGGGTACCTTTTTCAGGGTTGCTTTTTCACCGGGTCTCCTCGCCATTGTATTTTTTTATCTTATTTTTTTTGCTTAAAGATTGCCACCTGAGCTAGCCTCTGTTGCGCTTCTTTCTCAGTTCTAGAGGGTAGATTTCTCCGTGTTGCTTTTTCCCCAGGTCTCCACGCACTTCCTTTTATTTTTCCTTAAAAATTGCCACCTGAGCTAGCCTCTGTTGTCCATCTTCGTCGGTTTCAGAGGGTAGATTTCTCACTGTTGCTTTTTTGCCAGGTCTGCACGCCCTTGTGTTTTTTTTCTGCTTAAAGGTTGCAACCTGAGCTAGCTTCTTTTGCCCATGTCCCTCAGTTTCAGAGGGTGGATTTCTCCGTGTTGCTTTTTCCCCAGGCCTCCACGCCCTTGTGTGTTTCTTTTGCTTAACGATTGCCACCTGAGCTAGCCTCTGTTGCCCATCTTCGTCCGTTTCAGAGGGTGGATTTCTCAGTGTTGCCTTTTCGCCAGCTCCCCACGCCCTTGTGTGTTTCTTTTGCTTAAAGATTGCCACCTGAAGCCAGCCTCTCCTGCCCATCTTCCTCAGTTTCAGAGGGTAGATATTTCAGGGTTGCTTTTTCCCCAGGTCTCCACGCCTTTGGGTTTTGTTTTTGCTTAACGATTGCCACCTGAGCTAGCCTCTCTTGCCCATCTTCCTGAGTTTCAGAGGGTCGATATCTCCGTGTTGCTGTTTCCCCAGGTCTCCACGCCCTTGTGTGTTTCTTTTGCTTAACGTTTGCCACCTGAAGCCAGCCTCTCTTGCCCATCTTCCTCAGTTTCAGAGGGTAGATATTTCAGGGTTGCTTTTTCCCCAGGTCTCCACGCCTTTGTGTTTTGTTTTTGCTTAACGATTGCCACCTGAGCTAGCCTCTCTTGCCCATGTTCCTCAGTTTCAGAGGGTAGATATTTCAGGGTTGCTTTGTCCCCAGGGCTCCACGCCTTTGTGCTTTGTTTTTGCTTAAGGATTGCCACCTGAGGTAGCCTCTCTTGCCCATCTTCCTCAGTTTCAGAGGGTGGATTTCTCCGTGTTGCTTTTTCCCCAGGTCTCCACGCCCTTGTGTGTTTCTTTTGCTTAAAGATTGCCACCTGAGCTAGCCTCTGTTGCCCATCTTCATCCGTTTCAGAGGGTGGATTTCTCAGTGTTGCCTTTTCGCCAGCTCCCCACGCCCTTGTGTGTTTCTTTTGCTTAAAGATTGTCACCTGAGCTAGGCACTGTTGCCCTGCTTCCTCAGTTTCAGAGGGTACCTTTTTCAGGGTTGCTTTTTCACCGGGTCTCCTCGCCATTGTATTTTTTTATCTTATTTTTTTTGCTTAAAGATTGCCACCTGAGCTAGCCTCTGTTGTGCTTCTTTCTCAGTTCTAGAGGGTAGATTTCTCCGTGTTGCTTTTTCCCCAGGTCTCCACGCACTTCCTTTTATTTTTCCTTAAAAATTGCCACCTGAGCTAGCCTCTGTTGTCCATCTTCGTCGGTTTCAGAGGGTAGATTTCTCACTGTTGCTTTTTTGCCAGGTCTGCACGCCCTTGTGTTTTTTTTCTGCTTAAAGGTTGCAACCTGAGCTAGCTACTTTTGCCCATGTCCCTCAGTTTCAGAGGGTGGATTTCTCCGTGTTGCTTTTTCGCCAGGCCTCCACGCCCTTGTGTGTTTCTTTTGCTTAACGATTGCCACCTGAGCTAGCCTCTGTTGCCCATCTTCGTCCGTTTCAGAGGGTGGATTTCTCAGTGTTGCCTTTTCGCCAGCTTCCCACGCCCTTGTGTGTTTCTTTTGCTTAAAGATTGTCACCTGAGCTAGGCACTGTTGCCCTGCTTCCTCAGTTTCAGAGGGTACCTTTTTCAGGGTTGCTTTTTCACCGGGTCTCCTCGCCATTGTATTTTTTTATCTTATTTTTTTTGCTTAAAGATTGCCACCTGAGCTAGCCTCTGTTGCGCTTCTTTCTCAGTTCTAGAGGGTAGATTTCTCCGTGTTGCTTTTTCCCCAGGTCTCCACGCACTTCCTTTTATTTTTCCTTAAAAATTGCCACCTGAGCTAGCCTCTGTTGTCCATCTTCGTCGGTTTCAGAGGGTAGATTTCTCACTGTTGCTTTTTTGCCAGGTCTGCACGCCCTTGTGTTTTTTTTCTGCTTAAAGGTTGCAACCTGAGCTAGCTTCTTTTGCCCATGTCCCTCAGTTTCAGAGGGTGGATTTCTCCGTGTTGCTTTTTCCCCAGGCCTCCACGCCCTTGTGTGTTTCTTTTGCTTAAGGATTGCCACCTGAGCTAGCCTCTGTTGCCCATCTTCGTCCGTTTCAGAGGGTGGATTTCTCAGTGTTGCCTTTTCCCCAGCTCCCCACGCCCTTGTGTGTTTCTTTTGCTTAAAGATTGCCACCTGAAGCCAGCCTCTCTTGCCCATCTTCCTCAGTTTCAGAGGGTAGATATTTCAGGGTTGCTTTTTCCCCAGGTCTCCACGCCTTTGTGTTTTGTTTTTGCTTAACGAGTGCCACCTGAGCTAGCCTCTCTTGCCCATGTTCCTCAGTTTCAGAGGGTAGATATTTCAGGGTTGCTTTGTCCCCAGGGCTCCACGCCTTTGTGCTTTGTTTTTGCTTAAGGATTGCCACCTGAGGTAGCCTCTCTTGCCCATCTTCCTCAGTTTCAGAGGGTGGATTTCTCCGTGTTGCTTTTTCCCCAGGTCTCCACGCCCTTGTGTGTTTCTTTTGCTTAAAGATTGCCACCTGAGCTAGCCTCTGTTGCCCATCTTCGTCCGTTTCAGAGGGTGGATTTCTCAGTGTTGCCTTTTCGCCAGCTCCCCACGCCCTTGTGTGTTTCTTTTGCTTAAAGATTGTCACCTGAGCTAGGCACTGTTGCCCTGCTTCCTCAGTTTCAGAGGGTACCTTTTTCAGGGTTGCTTTTTGACCGGGTCTCCTCGCCATTGTATTTTTTTATCTTATTTTTTTTGCTTAAAGATTGCCACCTGAGCTAGCCTCTGTTGCGCTTCTTTCTCAGTTCTAGAGGGTAGATTTCTCCGTGTTGCTTTTTCCCCAGGTCTCCACGCACTTCCTTTTATTTTTCCTTAAAAATTGCCACCTGAGCTAGCCTCTGTTGTCCATCTTCGTCGGTTTCAGAGGGTAGATTTCTCACTGTTGCTTTTTTGCCAGGTCTGCACGCCCTTGTGTTTTTTTTCTGCTTAAAGGTTGCAACCTGAGCTAGCTTCTTTTGCCCATGTCCCTCAGTTTCAGAGGGTGGATTTCTCCGTGTTGCTTTTTCCCCAGGCCTCCACGCCCTTGTGTGTTTCTTTTGCTTAACGATTGCCACCTGAGCTAGCCTCTGTTGCCCATCTTCGTCCGTTTCAGAGGGTGGATTTCTCAGTGTTGCCTTTTCGCCAGCTCCCCACGCCCTTGTGTGTTTCTTTTGCTTAAAGATTGCCACCTGAAGCCAGCCTCTCCTGCCCATCTTCCTCAGTTTCAGAGGGTAGATATTTCAGGGTTGCTTTTTCCCCAGGTCTCCACGCCTTTGGGTTTTGTTTTTGCTTAACGATTGCCACCTGAGCTAGCCTCTCTTGCCCATCTTCCTGAGTTTCAGAGGGTCGATATCTCCGTGTTGCTGTTTCCCCAGGTCTCCACGCCCTTGTGTGTTTCTTTTGCTTAACGTTTGCCACCTGAAGCCAGCCTCTCTTGCCCATCTTCCTCAGTTTCAGAGGGTAGATATTTCAGGGTTGCTTTTTCCCCAGGTCTCCACGCCTTTGTGTTTTGTTTTTGCTTAACGAGTGCCACCTGAGCTAGCCTCTCTTGCCCATGTTCCTCAGTTTCAGAGGGTAGATATTTCAGGGTTGCTTTGTCCCCAGGGCTCCACGCCTTTGTGCTTTGTTTTTGCTTAAGGATTGCCACCTGAGCTAGCCTCTCTTGCCCATCTTCCTCAGTTTCAGAGGGTGGATTTCTCCGTGTTGCTTTTTCCCCAGGTCTCCACGCCCTTGTGTGTTTCTTTTGCTTAAAGATTGCCACCTGAGCTAGCCTCTGTTGCCCATCTTCGTCCGTTTCAGAGGGTGGATTTCTCAGTGTTGCCTTTTCGCCAGCTCCCCACGCCCTTGTGTGTTTCTTTTGCTTAAAGATTGTCACCTGAGCTAGGCACTGTTGCCCTGCTTCCTCAGTTTCAGAGGGTACCTTTTTCAGGGTTGCTTTTTCACCGGGTCTCCTCGCCATTGTATTTTTTTATCTTATTTTTTTTGCTTAAAGATTGCCACCTGAGCTAGCCTCTGTTGCGCTTCTTTCTCAGTTCTAGAGGGTAGATTTCTCCGTGTTGCTTTTTCCCCAGGTCTCCACGCACTTCCTTTTATTTTTCCTTAAAAATTGCCACCTGAGCTAGCCTCTGTTGTCCATCTTCGTCGGTTTCAGAGGGTAGATTTCTCACTGTTGCTTTTTTGCCAGGTCTGCACGCCCTTGTGTTTTTTTTCTGCTTAAAGGTTGCAACCTGAGCTAGCTTCTTTTGCCCATGTCCCTCAGTTTCAGAGGGTGGATTTCTCCGTGTTGCTTTTTCCCCAGGCCTCCACGCCCTTGTGTGTTTCTTTTGCTTAACGATTGCCACCTGAGCTAGCCTCTGTTGCCCATCTTCGTCCGTTTCAGAGGGTGGATTTCTCAGTGTTGCCTTTTCGCCAGCTCCCCACGCCCTTGTGTGTTTCTTTTGCTTAAAGATTGCCACCTGAAGCCAGCCTCTCCTGCCCATCTTCCTCAGTTTCAGAGGGTAGATATTTCAGGGTTGCTTTTTCCCCAGGTCTCCACGCCTTTGGGTTTTGTTTTTGCTTAACGATTGCCACCTGAGCTAGCCTCTCTTGCCCATCTTCCTGAGTTTCAGAGGGTCGATATCTCCGTGTTGCTGTTTCCCCAGGTCTCCACGCCCTTGTGTGTTTCTTTTGCTTAACGTTTGCCACCTGAAGCCAGCCTCTCTTGCCCATCTTCCTCAGTTTCAGAGGGTAGATATTTCAGGGTTGCTTTTTCCCCAGGTCTCCACGCCTTTGTGTTTTGTTTTTGCTTAACGAGTGCCACCTGAGCTAGCCTCTCTTGCCCATGTTCCTCAGTTTCAGAGGGTAGATATTTCAGGGTTGCTTTGTCCCCAGGGCTCCACGCCTTTGTGCTTTGTTTTTGCTTAAGGATTGCCACCTGAGCTAGCCTCTCTTGCCCATCTTCCTCAGTTTCAGAGGGTGGATTTCTCCGTGTTGCTTTTTCCCCAGGTCTCCACGCCCTTGTGTGTTTCTTTTGCTTAAAGATTGCCACCTGAGCTAGCCTCTGTTGCCCATCTTCGTCCGTTTCAGAGGGTGGATTTCTCAGTGTTGCCTTTTCGCCAGCTCCCCACGCCCTTGTGTGTTTCTTTTGCTTAAAGATTGTCACCTGAGCTAGGCACTGTTGCCCTGCTTCCTCAGTTTCAGAGGGTACCTTTTTCAGGGTTGCTTTTTCACCGGGTCTCCTCGCCATTGTATTTTTTTATCTTATTTTTTTTGCTTAAAGATTGCCACCTGAGCTAGCCTCTGTTGCGCTTCTTTCTCAGTTCTAGAGGGTAGATTTCTCCGTGTTGCTTTTTCCCCAGGTCTCCACGCACTTCCTTTTATTTTTCCTTAAAAATTGCCACCTGAGCTAGCCTCTGTTGTCCATCTTCGTCGGTTTCAGAGGGTAGATTTCTCACTGTTGCTTTTTTGCCAGGTCTGCACGCCCTTGTGTTTTTTTTCTGCTTAAAGGTTGCAACCTGAGCTAGCTTCTTTTGCCCATGTCCCTCAGTTTCAGAGGGTGGATTTCTCCGTGTTGCTTTTTCCCCAGGCCTCCACGCCCTTGTGTGTTTCTTTTGCTTAAGGATTGCCACCTGAGCTAGCCTCTGTTGCCCATCTTCGTCCTTTTCAGAGTGTGGAATTCTCAGTGTTGCCTTTTCCCCAGCTCCCCACGCCCTTGTGTGTTTCTTTTGCTTAAAGATTGCCACCTGAAGCCAGCCTCTCTTGCCCATCTTCCTCAGTTTCAGAGGGTAGATATTTCAGGGTTGCTTTTTCCCCAGGTCTCCACGCCTTTGGGTTTTGTTTTTGCTTAACGATTGCCACCTGAGCTAGCCTCTCTTGCCCATCTTCCTGAGTTTCAGAGGGTCGATATCTCCGTGTTGCTGTTTCCCCAGGTCTCCACGCCCTTGTGTGTTTCTTTTGCTTAATGTTTGCCACCTGAAGCCAGCCTCTCTTGCCCATCTTCCTCAGTTTCAGAGGGTAGATATTTCAGGGTTGCTTTTTCCCCAGGTCTCCACGCCTTTGTGTTTTGTTTTTGCTTAACGAGTGCCACCTGAGCTAGCCTCTCTTGCCCATGTTCCTCAGTTTCAGAGGGTAGATATTTCAGGGTTGCTTTGTCCCCAGGGCTCCACGCCTTTGTGCTTTGTTTTTGCTTAAGGATTGCCACCTGAGGTAGCCTCTCTTGCCCATCTTCCTCAGTT
Organism: Equus asinus; assembly: GCF_041296235.1. Taxonomy (NCBI): domain Eukaryota; kingdom Metazoa; phylum Chordata; class Mammalia; order Perissodactyla; family Equidae; genus Equus; species Equus asinus. The sequence continues at coordinate 749,592 of NC_091802.1, forward strand.
TCAGAGGGTGGATTTCTCCGTGTTGCTTTTTCCCCAGGTCTCCACGCCCTTGTGTGTTTCTTTTGCTTAAAGATTGCCACCTGAGCTAGCCTCTGTTGCCCATCTTCGTCCGTTTCAGAGGGTGGATTTCTCAGTGTTGCCTTTTCGCCAGCTCCCCACGCCCTTGTGTGTTTCTTTTGCTTAAAGATTGTCACCTGAGCTAGGCACTGTTGCCCTGCTTCCTCAGTTTCAGAGGGTACCTTTTTCAGGGTTGCTTTTTCACCGGGTCTCCTCGCCATTGTATTTTTTTATCTTATTTTTTTTGCTTAAAGATTGCCACCTGAGCTAGCCTCTGTTGCGCTTCTTTCTCAGTTCTAGAGGGTAGATTTCTCCGTGTTGCTTTTTCCCCAGGTCTCCACGCACTTCCTTTTATTTTTCCTTAAAAATTGCCACCTGAGCTAGCCTCTGTTGTCCATCTTCGTCGGTTTCAGAGGGTAGATTTCTCACTGTTGCTTTTTTGCCAGGTCTGCACGCCCTTGTGTTTTTTTTCTGCTTAAAGGTTGCAACCTGAGCTAGCTTCTTTTGCCCATGTCCCTCAGTTTCAGAGGGTGGATTTCTCCGTGTTGCTTTTTCCCCAGGCCTCCACGCCCTTGTGTGTTTCTTTTGCTTAACGATTGCCACCTGAGCTAGCCTCTGTTGCCCATCTTCGTCCGTTTCAGAGGGTGGATTTCTCAGTGTTGCCTTTTCCCCAGCTCCCCACGCCCTTGTGTGTTTCTTTTGCTTAAAGATTGCCACCTGAAGCCAGCCTCTCCTGCCCATCTTCCTCAGTTTCAGAGGGTAGATATTTCAGGGTTGCTTTTTCCCCAGGTCTCCACGCCTTTGGGTTTTGTTTTTGCTTAACGATTGCCACCTGAGCTAGCCTCTCTTGCCCATCTTCCTGAGTTTCAGAGGGTCGATATCTCCGTGTTGCTGTTTCCCCAGGTCTCCACGCCCTTGTGTGTTTCTTTTGCTTAACGTTTGCCACCTGAAGCCAGCCTCTCTTGCCCATCTTCCTCAGTTTCAGAGGGTAGATATTTCAGGGTTGCTTTTTCCCCAGGTCTCCACGCCTTTGTGTTTTGTTTTTGCTTAACGAGTGCCACCTGAGCTAGCCTCTCTTGCCCATGTTCCTCAGTTTCAGAGGGTAGATATTTCAGGGTTGCTTTGTCCCCAGGGCTCCACGCCTTTGTGCTTTGTTTTTGCTTAAGGATTGCCACCTGAGGTAGCCTCTCTTGCCCATCTTCCTCAGTTTCAGAGGGTGGATTTCTCCGTGTTGCTTTTTCCCCAGGTCTCCACGCCCTTGTGTGTTTCTTTTGCTTAAAGATTGCCACCTGAGCTAGCCTCTGTTGCCCATCTTCGTCCGTTTCAGAGGGTGGATTTCTCAGTGTTGCCTTTTCGCCAGCTCCCCACGCCCTTGTGTGTTTCTTTTGCTTAAAGATTGTCACCTGAGCTAGGCACTGTTGCCCTGCTTCCTCAGTTTCAGAGGGTACCTTTTTCAGGGTTGCTTTTTGACCGGGTCTCCTCGCCATTGTATTTTTTTATCTTATTTTTTTTGCTTAAACATTGCCACCTGAGCTAGCCTCTGTTGCGCTTCTTTCTCAGTTCTAGAGGGTAGATTTCTCCGTGTTGCTTTTTCCCCAGGTCTCCACGCACTTCCTTTTATTTTTCCTTAAAAATTGCCACCTGAGCTAGCCTCTGTTGTCCATCTTCGTCGGTTTCAGAGGGTAGATTTCTCACTGTTGCTTTTTTGCCAGGTCTGCACGCCCTTGTGTTTTTTTTCTGCTTAAAGGTTGCAACCTGAGCTAGCTTCTTTTGCCCATGTCCCTCAGTTTCAGAGGGTGGATTTCTCCGTGTTGCTTTTTCCCCAGGCCTCCACGCCCTTGTGTGTTTCTTTTGCTTAACGATTGCCACCTGAGCTAGCCTCTGTTGCCCATCTTCGTCCGTTTCAGAGGGTGGATTTCTCAGTGTTGCCTTTTCCCCAGCTCCCCACGCCCTTGTGTGTTTCTTTTGCTTAAAGATTGCCACCTGAAGCCAGCCTCTCCTGCCCATCTTCCTCAGTTTCAGAGGGTAGATATTTCAGGGTTGCTTTTTCCCCAGGTCTCCACGCCTTTGGGTTTTGTTTTTGCTTAACGATTGCCACCTGAGCTAGCCTCTCTTGCCCATCTTCCTGAGTTTCAGAGGGTCGATATCTCCGTGTTGCTGTTTCCCCAGGTCTCCACGCCCTTGTGTGTTTCTTTTGCTTAACGTTTGCCACCTGAAGCCAGCCTCTCTTGCCCATCTTCCTCAGTTTCAGAGGGTAGATATTTCAGGGTTGCTTTTTCCCCAGGTCTCCACGCCTTTGTGTTTTGTTTTTGCTTAACGAGTGCCACCTGAGCTAGCCTCTCTTGCCCATGTTCCTCAGTTTCAGAGGGTAGATATTTCAGGGTTGCTTTGTCCCCAGGGCTCCACGCCTTTGTGCTTTGTTTTTGCTTAAGGATTGCCACCTGAGCTAGCCTCTCTTGCCCATCTTCCTCAGTTTCAGAGGGTGGATTTCTCCGTGTTGCTTTTTCCCCAGGTCTCCACGCCCTTGTGTGTTTCTTTTGCTTAAAGATTGCCACCTGAGCTAGCCTCTGTTGCCCATCTTCGTCCGTTTCAGAGGGTGGATTTCTCAGTGTTGCCTTTTCGCCAGCTCCCCACGCCCTTGTGTGTTTCTTTTGCTTAAAGATTGTCACCTGAGCTAGGCACTGTTGCCCTGCTTCCTCAGTTTCAGAGGGTACCTTTTTCAGGGTTGCTTTTTCACCGGGTCTCCTCGCCATTGTATTTTTTTATCTTATTTTTTTTGCTTAAAGATTGCCACCTGAGCTAGCCTCTGTTGCGCTTCTTTCTCAGTTCTAGAGGGTAGATTTCTCCGTGTTGCTTTTTCCCCAGGTCTCCACGCACTTCCTTTTATTTTTCCTTAAAAATTGCCACCTGAGCTAGCCTCTGTTGTCCATCTTCGTCGGTTTCAGAGGGTAGATTTCTCACTGTTGCTTTTTTGCCAGGTCTGCACGCCCTTGTGTTTTTTTTCTGCTTAAAGGTTGCAACCTGAGCTAGCTTCTTTTGCCCATGTCCCTCAGTTTCAGAGGGTGGATTTCTCCGTGTTGCGCTTTCGCCAGGCCTCCACGCCCTTGTGTGTTTCTTTTGCTTAATGATTGCCACCTGAGCTAGCCTCTGTTGCCCATCTTCGTCCTTTTCAGAGGGTGGATTTCTCAGTGTTGCCTTTTCCCCAGCTCCCCACGCCCTTGTGTGTTTCTTTTGCTTAAAGATTGCCACCTGAAGCCAGCCTCTCTTGCCCATCTTCCTCAGTTTCAGAGGGTAGATATTTCAGGGTTGCTTTTCCCCAGGTCTCCACGCCTTTGGGTTTTGTTTTTGCTTAACGATTGCCACCTGAGCTAGCCTCTCTTGCCCATCTTCCTGAGTTTCAGAGGGTCGATATCTCCGTGTTGCTGTTTCCCCAGGTCTCCACGCCCTTGTGTGTTTCTTTTGCTTAACGTTTGCCACCTGAAGCCAGCCTCTCTTGCCCATCTTCCTCAGTTTCAGAGGGTAGATATTTCAGGGTTGCTTTTTCCCCAGGTCTCCACGCCTCTGTGTTTTGTTATTGCTTAACGATTGCCACCTGAGCTAGCCTCTCTTGCCCATGTTCCTCAGTTTCAGAGGGTAGATATTTCAGGGTTGCTTTGTCCCCAGGGCTCCACGCCTTTGTGCTTTGTTTTTGCTTAAGGATTGCCACCTGAGCTAGCCTCTCTTGCCCATCTTCCTCAGTTTCAGAGGGTGGATTTCTCCGTGTTGCTTTTTCCCCAGGTCTCCACGCCCTTGTGTGTTTCTTTTGCTTAAAGATTGCCACCTGAGCTAGCCTCTGTTGCCCATCTTCGTCCGTTTCAGAGGGTGGATTTCTCAGTGTTGCCTTTTCCCCAGCTCCCCACGCCCTTGTGTGTTTCTTTTGCTTAAAGATTGTCACCTGAGCTAGGCACTGTTGCCCTGCTTCCTCAGTTTCAGAGGGTACCTTTTTCAGGGTTGCTTTTTCACCGGGTCTCCTCGCCATTGTATTTTTTTATTTTATTTTTTTTGCTTAAAGATTGCCACCTGAGCTAGCCTCTGTTGCGCTTCTTTCTCAGTTCTAGAGGGTAGATTTCTCCGTGTTGCTTTTTCCCCAGGTCTCCACGCACTTCCTTTTATTTTTCCTTAAAAATTGCCACCTGAGCTAGCCTCTGTTTTCCATCTTCGTCGGTTTCAGAGGGTAGATTTCTCACTGTTGCTTTTTTGCCAGGTCTGCACGCCCTTGTGTTTTTTTTCTGCTTAAATGTTGCAACCTGAGCTAGCTTCTTTTGCCCATGTCCCTCAGTTTCAGAGGGTGGATTTCTCCGTGTTGCTTTTTCCCCAGGCCTCCACGCCCTTGTGTGTTTCTTTTGCTTAAAGATTGCCCCCTGAAGCCAGCCTCTCTTGCCCATCTTCCTCAGTTTCAGAGGGTAGATATTTCAGGGTTGCTTTTTCCCCAGGTCTCCACGCCTTTGTGTTTTGTTTTTGCTTAACGATTGCCACCTGAGCTAGCCTCTCTTGCCCATGTTCCTCAGTTTCAGAGGGTAGATATTTCAGGGTTGCTTTGTCCCCAGGGCTCCACGCCTTTGTGCTTTGTTTTTGCTTAAGGATTGCCACCTGAGGTAGCCTCTCTTGCCCATCTTCCTCAGTTTCAGAGGGTGGATTTCTCCGTGTTGCTTTTTCCCCAGGTCTCCACGCCCTTGTGTGTTTCTTTTGCTTAAAGATTGCCACCTGAGCTAGCCTCTGTTGCCCATCTTCGTCCGTTTCAGAGGGTGGATTTCTCAGTGTTGCCTTTTCGCCAGCTCCCCACGCCCTTGTGTGTTTCTTTTGCTTAAAGATTGTCACCTGAGCTAGGCACTGTTGCCCTGCTTCCTCAGTTTCAGAGGGTACCTTTTTCAGGGTTGCTTTTTCACCGGGTCTCCTCGCCATTGTATTTTTTTATTTTATTTTTTTTGCTTAAAGATTGCCACCTGAGCTAGCCTCTGTTGCGCTTCTTTCTCAGTTCTAGAGGGTAGATTTCTCCGTGTTGCTTTTTCCCCAGGTCTCCACGCACTTCCTTTTATTTTTCCTTAAAAATTGCCACCTGAGCTAGCCTCTGTTGTCCATCTTCGTCGGTTTCAGAGGGTAGATTTCTCACTGTTGCTTTTTTGCCAGGTCTGCACGCCCTTGTGTTTTTTTTCTGCTTAAAGGTTGCAACCTGAGCTAGCTTCTTTTGCCCATGTCCCTCAGTTTCAGAGGGTGGATTTCTCCGTGTTGCTTTTTCGCCAGGCCTCCACGCCCTTGTGTGTTTCTTTTGCTTAACGATTGCCACCTGAGCTAGCCTCTGTTGCCCATCTTCGTCCGTTTCAGAGGGTGGATTTCTCAGTGTTGCCTTTTCCCCAGCTCCCCACGCCCTTGTGTGTTTCTTTTGCTTAAAGATTGTCACCTGAGCTAGGCACTGTTGCCCTGCTTCCTCAGTTTCAGAGGGTACCTTTTTCAGGGTTGCTTTTTCACCGGGTCTCCTCGCCATTGTATTTTTTTATCTTATTTTTTTTGCTTAAAGATTGCCACCTGAGCTAGCCTCTGTTGCGCTTCTTTCTCAGTTCTAGAGGGTAGATTTCTCCGTGTTGCTTTTTCCCCAGGTCTCCACGCACTTCCTTTTATTTTTCCTTAAAAATTGCCACCTGAGCTAGCCTCTGTTGTCCATCTTCTTGGTTTCAGAGGGTAGATTTCTCACTATTGCTTTTTTGCCAGGTCTGCACGCCCTTGTGTTTTTTTTCTGCTTAAAGGTTGCAACCTGAGCTAGCTTCTTTTGCCCATGTCCCTCAGTTTCAGAGGGTGGATTTCTCCGTGTTGCTTTTTCGCCAGGCCTCCACGCCCTTGTGTGTTTCTTTTGCTTAAAGATTGCCACCTGAAGCCAGCCTCTCCTGCCCATCTTCCTCAGTTTCAGAGGGTAGATATTTCAGGGTTGCTTTTTCCCCAGGTCTGCATGCCTTTGGGTTTTGTTTTTGCTTAACGATTGCCACCTGAGCTAGCCTCTCTTGCCCATCTTCCTGAGTTTCAGAGGGTCGATATCTCCGTGTTGCTGTTTCCCCAGGTCTCCACGCCCTTGTGTGTTTATTTTGCTTAACGTTTGCCACCTGAAGCCAGCCTCTCTTGCCCATCTTCCTCAGTTTCAGAGGGTAGATATTTCAGGGTTGCTTTTTCCCCAGGTCTCCACGCCTTTGTGTTTTGTTTTTGCTTAACGAGTGCCACCTGAGCTAGCCTCTCTTGCCCATGTTCCTCAGTTTCAGAGGGTAGATATTTCAGGGTTGCTTTGTCCCCAGGGCTCCACGCCTTTGTGCTTTGTTTTTGCTTAAGGATTGCCACCTGAGGTAGCCTCTCTTGCCCATCTTCCTCAGTTTCAGAGGGTGGATTTCTCCGTGTTGCTTTTTCCTCAGGTATCCACGCCCTTGTGTGTTTCTTTTGCTTAAAGATTGCCACCTGAGCTAGCCTCTGTTGCCCATCTTCGTCCGTTTCAGAGGGTGGATTTCTCACTGTTGCCTTTTCGCCTGCTGCCCACGCCCTTGTGTGTTTCTTTTGCTTAAAGATTGTCACCTGAGCTAGGCACTGTTGCCCTGCTTCCTCAGTTTCAGAGGGTACCTTTTTCAGGGTTGCTTTTTCACCGGGTCTCCTCGCCATTGTATTTTTTTATCTTATTTTTTTTGCTTAAAGATTGCCACCTGAGCTAGCCTCTGTTGCGCTTCTTTCTCAGTTCTAGAGGGTAGATTTCTCCGTGTTGCTTTTTCCCCAGGTCTCCACGCACTTCCTTTTATTTTTCCTTAAAAATTGCCACCTGAGCTAGCCTCTGTTGTCCATCTTCGTCGGTTTCAGAGGGTAGATTTCTCACTGTTGCTTTTTTGCCAGGTCTGCACGCCCTTGTGTTTTTTTTCTGCTTAAAGGTTGCAACCTGAGCTAGCTTCTTTTGCCCATGTCCCTCAGTTTCAGAGGGTGGATTTCTCCGTGTTGCTTTTTCCCCAGGCCTCCACGCCCTTGTGTGTTTCTTTTGCTTAATGATTGCCACCTGAGCTAGCCTCTGTTGCCCATCTTCGTCCGTTTCAGAGGGTGGATTTCTCAGTGTTGCCTTTTCCCCAGCTCCCCACGCCCTTGTGTGTTTCTTTTGCTTAAAGATTGCCACTTGAAGCCAGCCTCTCTTGCCCATCTTCCTCAGTTTCAGAGGGTAGATATTTCAGGGTTGCTTTTTCCCCAGGTCTCCACGCCTTTGGGTTTTGTTTTTGCTTAACGATTGCCACCTGAGCTAGCCTCTCTTGCCCATCTTCCTGAGTTTCAGAGGGTCGATATCTCCGTGTTGCTGTTTCCCCAGGCCTCCACGCCCTTGTGTGTTTCTTTTGCTTAACGTTTGCCACCTGAAGCCAGCCTCTCTTGCCCATCTTCCTCAGTTTCAGAGGGTAGATATTTCAGGGTTGCTTTTTCCCCAGGTCTCCACGCCTTTGTGTTTTGTTTTTGCTTAACGATTGCCACCTGAGCTAGCCTCTCTTGCAGATGTTCCTCAGTTTCAGAGGGTAGATATTTCAGGGTTGCTTTGTCCCCAGGGCTCCACGCCTTTGTGCTTTGTTTTTGCTTAAGGATTGCCACCTGAGGTAGCCTCTCTTGCCCATCTTCCTCAGTTTCAGAGGGTGGATTTCTCCGTGTTGCTTTTTCCCCAGGTCTCCACGCCCTTGTGTGTTTCTTTTGCTTAAAGATTGCCACCTGAGCTAGCCTCTGTTGCCCATCTTCGTCCGTTTCAGAGGGTGGATTTCTCAGTGTTGCCTTTTCGCCAGCTCCCCACGCCCTTGTGTGTTTCTTTTGCTTAAAGATTGTCACCTGAGCTAGGCACTGTTGCCCTGCTTCCTCAGTTTCAGAGGGTACCTTTTTCAGAGTTGCTTTTTCACCGGGTCTCCTCGCCATTGTATTTTTTTATCTTATTTTTTTTGCTTAAAGATTGCCACCTGAGCTAGCCTCTGTTGCGCTTCTTTCTCAGTTCTAGAGGGTAGATTTCTCCGTGTTGCTTTTTCCCCAGGTCTCCACGCACTTCCTTTTATTTTTCCTTAAAAATTGCCACCTGAGCTAGCCTCTGTTGTCCATCTTCGTCGGTTTCAGAGGGTAGATTTCTCACTGTTGCTTTTTTGCCAGGTCTGCACGCCCTTGTGTTTTTTTTCTGCTTAAAGGTTGCAACCTGAGCTAGCTTCTTTTGCCCATGTCCCTCAGTTTCAGAGGGTGGATTTCTCCGTGTTGCTTTTTCCCCAGGCCTCCACGCCCTTGTGTGTTTCTTTTGCTTAAAGATTGCCACCTGAAGCCAGCCTCTCTTGCCCATCTTCCTCAGTTTCAGAGGGTAGATATTTCAGGGTTGCTTTTTCCCCAGGTCTCCACGCCTCTGTGTTTTGTTTTTGCTTAACGATTGCCAACTGAGCTAGCCTCTCTTGCCCATGTTCCTCAGTTTCAGAGGGTAGATATTTCAGGGTTGCTTTGTCCCCAGGGCTCCACGCCTTTGTGCTTTGTTTTTGCTTAAGGATTGCCACCTGAGGTAGCCTCTCTTGCCCATCTTCCTCAGTTTCAGAGGGTGGATTTCTCCGTGTTGCTTTTTCCCCAGGTCTCCACGCCCTTGTGTGTTTCTTTTGCTTAAAGATTGCCACCTGAGCTAGCCTCTGTTGCCCATCTTCGTCCGTTTCAGAGGGTGGATTTCTCAGTGTTGCCTTTTCGCCAGCTCCCCACGCCCTTGTGTGTTTCTTTTGCTTAAAGATTGTCACCTGAGCTAGGCACTGTTGCCCTGCTTCCTCAGTTTCAGAGGGTACCTTTTTCAGGGTTGCTTTTTCACCGGGTCTCCTCGCCATTGTATTTTTTTATCTTATTTTTTTTGCTTAAAGATTGCCACCTGAGCTAGCCTCTGTTGCGCTTCTTTCTCAGTTCTAGAGGGTAGATTTCTCCGTGTTGCTTTTTCCCCAGGTCTCCACGCACTTCCTTTTATTTTTCCTTAAAAATTGCCACCTGAGCTAGCCTCTGTTGTCCATCTTCGTCGGTTTCAGAGGGTAGATTTCTCACTGTTGCTTTTTTGCCAGGTCTGCACGCCCTTGTGTTTTTTTTCTGCTTAAAGGTTGCAACCTGAGCTAGCTTCTTTTGCCCATGTCCCTCAGTTTCAGAGGGTGGATTTCTCCGTGTTGCTTTTTCCCCAGGCCTCCACGCCCTTGTGTGTTTCTTTTGCTTAATGATTGCCACCTGAGCTAGCCTCTGTTGCCCATCTTCGTCCGTTTCAGAGGGTGGATTTCTCAGTGTTGCCTTTTCCCCAGCTCCCCACGCCCTTGTGTGTTTCTTTTGCTTAAAGATTGCCACCTGAAGCCAGCCTCTCTTGCCCATCTTCCTCAGTTTCAGAGGGTAGATATTTCAGGGTTGCTTTTTCCCCAGGTCTCCACGCCTTTGGGTTTTGTTTTTGCTTAACGATTGCCACCTGAGCTAGCCTCTCTTGCCCATCTTCCTGAGTTTCAGAGGGTCGATATCTCCGTGTTGCTGTTTCCCCAGGCCTCCACGCCCTTGTGTGTTTCTTTTGCTTAACGTTTGCCACCTGAAGCCAGCCTCTCTTGCCCATCTTCCTCAGTTTCAGAGGGTAGATATTTCAGGGTTGCTTTTTCCCCAGGTCTCCACGCCTTTGTGTTTTGTTTTTGCTTAACGATTGCCACCTGAGCTAGCCTCTCTTGCAGATGTTCCTCAGTTTCAGAGGGTAGATATTTCAGGGTTGCTTTGTCCCCAGGGCTCCACGCCTTTGTGCTTTGTTTTTGCTTAAGGATTGCCACCTGAGGTAGCCTCTCTTGCCCATCTTCCTCAGTTTCAGAGGGTGGATTTCTCCGTGTTGCTTTTTCCCCAGGTCTCCACGCCCTTGTGTGTTTCTTTTGCTTAAAGATTGCCACCTGAGCTAGCCTCTGTTGCCCATCTTCGTCCGTTTCAGAGGGTGGATTTCTCAGTGTTGCCTTTTCGCCAGCTCCCCACGCCCTTGTGTGTTTCTTTTGCTTAAAGATTGTCACCTGAGCTAGGCACTGTTGCCCTGCTTCCTCAGTTTCAGAGGGTACCTTTTTCAGAGTTGCTTTTTCACCGGGTCTCCTCGCCATTGTATTTTTTTATCTTATTTTTTTTGCTTAAAGATTGCCACCTGAGCTAGCCTCTGTTGCGCTTCTTTCTCAGTTCTAGAGGGTAGATTTCTCCGTGTTGCTTTTTCCCCAGGTCTCCACGCACTTCCTTTTATTTTTCCTTAAAAATTGCCACCTGAGCTAGCCTCTGTTGTCCATCTTCGTCGGTTTCAGAGGGTAGATTTCTCACTGTTGCTTTTTTGCCAGGTCTGCACGCCCTTGTGTTTTTTTTCTGCTTAAAGGTTGCAACCTGAGCTAGCTTCTTTTGCCCATGTCCCTCAGTTTCAGAGGGTGGATTTCTCCGTGTTGCTTTTTCCCCAGGCCTCCACGCCCTTGTGTGTTTCTTTTGCTTAAAGATTGCCACCTGAAGCCAGCCTCTCTTGCCCATCTTCCTCAGTTTCAGAGGGTAGATATTTCAGGGTTGCTTTTTCCCCAGGTCTCCACGCCTCTGTGTTTTGTTTTTGCTTAACGATTGCCAACTGAGCTAGCCTCTCTTGCCCATGTTCCTCAGTTTCAGAGGGTAGATATTTCAGGGTTGCTTTGTCCCCAGGGCTCCACGCCTTTGTGCTTTGTTTTTGCTTAAGGATTGCCACCTGAGGTAGCCTCTCTTGCCCATCTTCCTCAGTTTCAGAGGGTGGATTTCTCCGTGTTGCTTTTTCCCCAGGTCTCCACGCCCTTGTGTGTTTCTTTTGCTTAAAGATTGCCACCTGAGCTAGCCTCTGTTGCCCATCTTCGTCCGTTTCAGAGGGTGGATTTCTCAGTGTTGCCTTTTCGCCAGCTCCCCACGCCCTTGTGTGTTTCTTTTGCTTAAAGATTGTCACCTGAGCTAGGCACTGTTGCCCTGCTTCCTCAGTTTCAGAGGGTACCTTTTTCAGGGTTGCTTTTTCACCGGGTCTCCTCGCCATTGTATTTTTTTATCTTATTTTTTTTGCTTAAAGATTGCCACCTGAGCTAGCCTCTGTTGCGCTTCTTTCTCAGTTCTAGAGGGTAGATTTCTCCGTGTTGCTTTTTCCCCAGGTCTCCACGCACTTCCTTTTATTTTTCCTTAAAAATTGCCACCTGAGCTAGCCTCTGTTGTCCATCTTCGTCGGTTTCAGAGGGTAGATTTCTCACTGTTGCTTTTTTGCCAGGTCTGCACGCCCTTGTGTTTTTTTTCTGCTTAAAGGTTGCAACCTGAGCTAGCTTCTTTTGCCCATGTCCCTCAGTTTCAGAGGGTGGATTTCTCCGTGTTGCTTTTTCCCCAGGCCTCCACGCCCTTGTGTGTTTCTTTTGCTTAATGATTGCCACCTGAGCTAGCCTCTGTTGCCCATCTTCGTCCGTTTCAGAGGGTGGATTTCTCAGTGTTGCCTTTTCCCCAGCTCCCCACGCCCTTGTGTGTTTCTTTTGCTTAAAGATTGCCACCTGAAGCCAGCCTCTCTTGCCCATCTTCCTCAGTTTCAGAGGGTAGATATTTCAGGGTTGCTTTTTCCCCAGGTCTCCACGCCTTTGGGTTTTGTTTTTGCTTAACGATTGCCACCTGAGCTAGCCTCTCTTGCCCATCTTCCTGAGTTTCAGAGGGTCGATATCTCCGTGTTGCTGTTTCCCCAGGCCTCCACGCCCTTGTGTGTTTCTTTTGCTTAACGTTTGCCACCTGAAGCCAGCCTCTCTTGCCCATCTTCCTCAGTTTCAGAGGGTAGATATTTCAGGGTTGCTTTTTCCCCAGGTCTCCACGCCTTTGTGTTTTGTTTTTGCTTAACGATTGCCACCTGAGCTAGCCTCTCTTGCAGATGTTCCTCAGTTTCAGAGGGTAGATATTTCAGGGTTGCTTTGTCCCCAGGGCTCCACGCCTTTGTGCTTTGTTTTTGCTTAAGGATTGCCACCTGAGGTAGCCTCTCTTGCCCATCTTCCTCAGTTTCAGAGGGTGGATTTCTCCGTGTTGCTTTTTCCCCAGGTCTCCACGCCCTTGTGTGTTTCTTTTGCTTAAAGATTGCCACCTGAGCTAGCCTCTGTTGCCCATCTTCGTCCGTTTCAGAGGGTGGATTTCTCAGTGTTGCCTTTTCGCCAGCTCCCCACGCCCTTGTGTGTTTCTTTTGCTTAAAGATTGTCACCTGAGCTAGGCACTGTTGCCCTGCTTCCTCAGTTTCAGAGGGTACCTTTTTCAGAGTTGCTTTTTCACCGGGTCTCCTCGCCATTGTATTTTTTTATCTTATTTTTTTTGCTTAAAGATTGCCACCTGAGCTAGCCTCTGTTGCGCTTCTTTCTCAGTTCTAGAGGGTAGATTTCTCCGTGTTGCTTTTTCCCCAGGTCTCCACGCACTTCCTTTTATTTTTCCTTAAAAATTGCCACCTGAGCTAGCCTCTGTTGTCCATCTTCGTCGGTTTCAGAGGGTAGATTTCTCACTGTTGCTTTTTTGCCAGGTCTGCACGCCCTTGTGTTTTTTTTCTGCTTAAAGGTTGCAACCTGAGCTAGCTTCTTTTGCCCATGTCCCTCAGTTTCAGAGGGTGGATTTCTCCGTGTTGCTTTTTCCCCAGGCCTCCACGCCCTTGTGTGTTTCTTTTGCTTAAAGATTGCCACCTGAAGCCAGCCTCTCTTGCCCATCTTCCTCAGTTTCAGAGGGTAGATATTTCAGGGTTGCTTTTTCCCCAGGTCTCCACGCCTCTGTGTTTTGTTTTTGCTTAACGATTGCCAACTGAGCTAGCCTCTCTTGCCCATGTTCCTCAGTTTCAGAGGGTAGATATTTCAGGGTTGCTTTGTCCCCAGGGCTCCACGCCTTTGTGCTTTGTTTTTGCTTAAGGATTGCCACCTGAGGTAGCCTCTCTTGCCCATCTTCCTCAGTTTCAGAGGGTGGATTTCTCCGTGTTGCTTTTTCCCCAGGTCTCCACGCCCTTGTGTGTTTCTTTTGCTTAAAGATTGCCACCTGAGCTAGCCTCTGTTGCCCATCTTCGTCCGTTTCAGAGGGTGGATTTCTCAGTGTTGCCTTTTCGCCAGCTCCCCACGCCCTTGTGTGTTTCTTTTGCTTAAAGATTGTCACCTGAGCTAGGCACTGTTGCCCTGCTTCCTCAGTTTCAGAGGGTACCTTTTTCAGGGTTGCTTTTTCACCGGGTCTCCTCGCCATTGTATTTTTTTATCTTATTTTTTTTGCTTAAAGATTGCCACCTGAGCTAGCCTCTGTTGCGCTTCTTTCTCAGTTCTAGAGGGTAGATTTCTCCGTGTTGCTTTTTCCCCAGGTCTCCACGCACTTCCTTTTATTTTTCCTTAAAAATTGCCACCTGAGCTAGCCTCTGTTGTCCATCTTCGTCGGTTTCAGAGGGTAGATTTCTCACTGTTGCTTTTTTGCCAGGTCTGCACGCCCTTGTGTTTTTTTTCTGCTTAAAGGTTGCAACCTGAGCTAGCTTCTTTTGCCCATGTCCCTCAGTTTCAGAGGGTGGATTTCTCCGTGTTGCTTTTTCCCCAGGCCTCCACGCCCTTGTGTGTTTCTTTTGCTTAATGATTGCCACCTGAGCTAGCCTCTGTTGCCCATCTTCGTCCGTTTCAGAGGGTGGATTTCTCAGTGTTGCCTTTTCCCCAGCTCCCCACGCCCTTGTGTGTTTCTTTTGCTTAAAGATTGCCACCTGAAGCCAGCCTCTCTTGCCCATCTTCCTCAGTTTCAGAGGGTAGATATTTCAGGGTTGCTTTTTCCCCAGGTCTCCACGCCTTTGGGTTTTGTTTTTGCTTAACGATTGCCACCTGAGCTAGCCTCTCTTGCCCATCTTCCTGAGTTTCAGAGGGTCGATATCTCCGTGTTGCTGTTTCCCCAGGCCTCCACGCCCTTGTGTGTTTCTTTTGCTTAACGTTTGCCACCTGAAGCCAGCCTCTCTTGCCCATCTTCCTCAGTTTCAGAGGGTAGATATTTCAGGGTTGCTTTTTCCCCAGGTCTCCACGCCTTTGTGTTTTGTTTTTGCTTAACGATTGCCACCTGAGCTAGCCTCTCTTGCAGATGTTCCTCAGTTTCAGAGGGTAGATATTTCAGGGTTGCTTTGTCCCCAGGGCTCCACGCCTTTGTGCTTTGTTTTTGCTTAAGGATTGCCACCTGAGGTAGCCTCTCTTGCCCATCTTCCTCAGTTTCAGAGGGTGGATTTCTCCGTGTTGCTTTTTCCCCAGGTCTCCACGCCCTTGTGTGTTTCTTTTGCTTAAAGATTGCCACCTGAGCTAGCCTCTGTTGCCCATCTTCGTCCGTTTCAGAGGGTGGATTTCTCAGTGTTGCCTTTTCGCCAGCTCCCCACGCCCTTGTGTGTTTCTTTTGCTTAAAGATTGTCACCTGAGCTAGGCACTGTTGCCCTGCTTCCTCAGTTTCAGAGGGTACCTTTTTCAGAGTTGCTTTTTCACCGGGTCTCCTCGCCATTGTATTTTTTTATCTTATTTTTTTTGCTTAAAGATTGCCACCTGAGCTAGCCTCTGTTGCGCTTCTTTCTCAGTTCTAGAGGGTAGATTTCTCCGTGTTGCTTTTTCCCCAGGTCTCCACGCACTTCCTTTTATTTTTCCTTAAAAATTGCCACCTGAGCTAGCCTCTGTTGTCCATCTTCGTCGGTTTCAGAGGGTAGATTTCTCACTGTTGCTTTTTTGCCAGGTCTGCACGCCCTTGTGTTTTTTTTCTGCTTAAAGGTTGCAACCTGAGCTAGCTTCTTTTGCCCATGTCCCTCAGTTTCAGAGGGTGGATTTCTCCGTGTTGCTTTTTCCCCAGGCCTCCACGCCCTTGTGTGTTTCTTTTGCTTAAAGATTGCCACCTGAAGCCAGCCTCTCTTGCCCATCTTCCTCAGTTTCAGAGGGTAGATATTTCAGGGTTGCTTTTTCCCCAGGTCTCCACGCCTCTGTGTTTTGTTTTTGCTTAACGATTGCCAACTGAGCTAGCCTCTCTTGCCCATGTTCCTCAGTTTCAGAGGGTAGATATTTCAGGGTTGCTTTGTCCCCAGGGCTCCACGCCTTTGTGCTTTGTTTTTGCTTAAGGATTGCCACCTGAGGTAGCCTCTCTTGCCCATCTTCCTCAGTTTCAGAGGGTGGATTTCTCCGTGTTGCTTTTTCCCCAGGTCTCCACGCCCTTGTGTGTTTCTTTTGCTTAAAGATTGCCACCTGAGCTAGCCTCTGTTGCCCATCTTCGTCCGTTTCAGAGGGTGGATTTCTCAGTGTTGCCTTTTCGCCAGCTCCCCACGCCCTTGTGTGTTTCTTTTGCTTAAAGATTGTCACCTGAGCTAGGCACTGTTGCCCTGCTTCCTCAGTTTCAGAGGGTACCTTTTTCAGGGTTGCTTTTTCACCGGGTCTCCTCGCCATTGTATTTTTTTATCTTATTTTTTTTGCTTAAAGATTGCCACCTGAGCTAGCCTCTGTTGCGCTTCTTTCTCAGTTCTAGAGGGTAGATTTCTCCGTGTTGCTTTTTCCCCAGGTCTCCACGCACTTCCTTTTATTTTTCCTTAAAAATTGCCACCTGAGCTAGCCTCTGTTGTCCATCTTCGTCGGTTTCAGAGGGTAGATTTCTCACTGTTGCTTTTTTGCCAGGTCTGCACGCCCTTGTGTTTTTTTTCTGCTTAAAGGTTGCAACCTGAGCTAGCTTCTTTTGCCCATGTCCCTCAGTTTCAGAGGGTGGATTTCTCCGTGTTGCTTTTTCCCCAGGCCTCCACGCCCTTGTGTGTTTCTTTTGCTTAATGATTGCCACCTGAGCTAGCCTCTGTTGCCCATCTTCGTCCGTTTCAGAGGGTGGATTTCTCAGTGTTGCCTTTTCCCCAGCTCCCCACGCCCTTGTGTGTTTCTTTTGCTTAAAGATTGCCACCTGAAGCCAGCCTCTCTTGCCCATCTTCCTCAGTTTCAGAGGGTAGATATTTCAGGGTTGCTTTTTCCCCAGGTCTCCACGCCTTTGGGTTTTGTTTTTGCTTAACGATTGCCACCTGAGCTAGCCTCTCTTGCCCATCTTCCTGAGTTTCAGAGGGTCGATATCTCCGTGTTGCTGTTTCCCCAGGCCTCCACGCCCTTGTGTGTTTCTTTTGCTTAACGTTTGCCACCTGAAGCCAGCCTCTCTTGCCCATCTTCCTCAGTTTCAGAGGGTAGATATTTCAGGGTTGCTTTTTCCCCAGGTCTCCACGCCTTTGTGTTTTGTTTTTGCTTAACGATTGCCACCTGAGCTAGCCTCTCTTGCAGATGTTCCTCAGTTTCAGAGGGTAGATATTTCAGGGTTGCTTTGTCCCCAGGGCTCCACGCCTTTGTGCTTTGTTTTTGCTTAAGGATTGCCACCTGAGGTAGCCTCTCTTGCCCATCTTCCTCAGTTTCAGAGGGTGGATTTCTCCGTGTTGCTTTTTCCCCAGGTCTCCACGCCCTTGTGTGTTTCTTTTGCTTAAAGATTGCCACCTGAGCTAGCCTCTGTTGCCCATCTTCGTCCGTTTCAGAGGGTGGATTTCTCAGTGTTGCCTTTTCGCCAGCTCCCCACGCCCTTGTGTGTTTCTTTTGCTTAAAGATTGTCACCTGAGCTAGGCACTGTTGCCCTGCTTCCTCAGTTTCAGAGGGTACCTTTTTCAGAGTTGCTTTTTCACCGGGTCTCCTCGCCATTGTATTTTTTTATCTTATTTTTTTTGCTTAAAGATTGCCACCTGAGCTAGCCTCTGTTGCGCTTCTTTCTCAGTTCTAGAGGGTAGATTTCTCCGTGTTGCTTTTTCCCCAGGTCTCCACGCACTTCCTTTTATTTTTCCTTAAAAATTGCCACCTGAGCTAGCCTCTGTTGTCCATCTTCGTCGGTTTCAGAGGGTAGATTTCTCACTGTTGCTTTTTTGCCAGGTCTGCACGCCCTTGTGTTTTTTTTCTGCTTAAAGGTTGCAACCTGAGCTAGCTTCTTTTGCCCATGTCCCTCAGTTTCAGAGGGTGGATTTCTCCGTGTTGCTTTTTCCCCAGGCCTCCACGCCCTTGTGTGTTTCTTTTGCTTAAAGATTGCCACCTGAAGCCAGCCTCTCTTGCCCATCTTCCTCAGTTTCAGAGGGTAGATATTTCAGGGTTGCTTTTTCCCCAGGTCTCCACGCCTCTGTGTTTTGTTTTTGCTTAACGATTGCCAACTGAGCTAGCCTCTCTTGCCCATGTTCCTCAGTTTCAGAGGGTAGATATTTCAGGGTTGCTTTGTCCCCAGGGCTCCACGCCTTTGTGCTTTGTTTTTGCTTAAGGATTGCCACCTGAGGTAGCCTCTCTTGCCCATCTTCCTCAGTTTCAGAGGGTGGATTTCTCCGTGTTGCTTTTTCCCCAGGTCTCCACGCCCTTGTGTGTTTCTTTTGCTTAAAGATTGCCACCTGAGCTAGCCTCTGTTGCCCATCTTCGTCCGTTTCAGAGGGTGGATTTCTCAGTGTTGCCTTTTCGCCAGCTCCCCACGCCCTTGTGTGTTTCTTTTGCTTAAAGATTGTCACCTGAGCTAGGCACTGTTGCCCTGCTTCCTCAGTTTCAGAGGGTACCTTTTTCAGGGTTGCTTTTTCACCGGGTCTCCTCGCCATTGTATTTTTTTATCTTATTTTTTTTGCTTAAAGATTGCCACCTGAGCTAGCCTCTGTTGCGCTTCTTTCTCAGTTCTAGAGGGTAGATTTCTCCGTGTTGCTTTTTCCCCAGGTCTCCACGCACTTCCTTTTATTTTTCCTTAAAAATTGCCACCTGAGCTAGCCTCTGTTGTCCATCTTCGTCGGTTTCAGAGGGTAGATTTCTCACTGTTGCTTTTTTGCCAGGTCTGCACGCCCTTGTGTTTTTTTTCTGCTTAAAGGTTGCAACCTGAGCTAGCTTCTTTTGCCCATGTCCCTCAGTTTCAGAGGGTGGATTTCTCCGTGTTGCTTTTTCGCCAGGCCTCCACGCCCTTGTGTGTTTCTTTTGCTTAACGATTGCCACCTGAGCTAGCCTCTGTTGCCCATCTTCGTCCGTTTCAGAGGGTGGATTTCTCAGTGTTGCCTTTTCCCCAGCTCCCCACGCCCTTGTGTGTTTCTTTTGCTTAAAGATTGCCACCTGAAGCCAGCCTCTCTTGCCCATCTTCCTCAGTTTCAGAGGGTAGATATTTCAGGGTTGCTTTTTCCCCAGGTCTCCACGCCTTTGGGTTTTGTTTTTGCTTAACGATTGCCACCTGAGCTAGCCTCTCTTGCCCATCTTCCTGAGTTTCAGAGGGTCGATATCTCCGTGTTGCTGTTTCCCCAGGTCTCCACGCCCTTGTGTGTTTCTTTTGCTTAACGTTTGCCACCTGAAGCCAGCCTCTCTTGCCCATCTTCCTCAGTTTCAGAGGGTAGATATTTCAGGGTTGCTTTTTCCCCAGGTCTCCACGCCTTTGTGTTTTGTTTTTGCTTAACGAGTGCCACCTGAGCTAGCCTCTCTTGCCCATGTTCCTCAGTTTCAGAGGGTAGATATTTCAGGGTTGCTTTGTCCCCAGGGCTCCACGCCTTTGTGCTTTGTTTTTGCTTAAGGATTGCCACCTGAGGTAGCCTCTCTTGCCCATCTTCCTCAGTTTCAGAGGGTGGATTTCTCCGTGTTGCTTTTTCCCCAGGTCTCCACGCCCTTGTGTGTTTCTTTTGCTTAAAGATTGCCACCTGAGCTAGCCTCTGTTGCCCATCTTCGTCCGTTTCAGAGGGTGGATTTCTCAGTGTTGCCTTTTCGCCAGCTCCCCACGCCCTTGTGTGTTTCTTTTGCTTAAAGATTGTCACCTGAGCTAGGCACTGTTGCCCTGCTTCCTCAGTTTCAGAGGGTACCTTTTTCAGGGTTGCTTTTTGACCGGGTCTCCTCGCCATTGTATTTTTTTATCTTATTTTTTTTGCTTAAAGATTGCCACCTGAGCTAGCCTCTGTTGCGCTTCTTTCTCAGTTCTAGAGGGTAGATTTCTCCGTGTTGCTTTTTCCCCAGGTCTCCACGCACTTCCTTTTATTTTTCCTTAAAAATTGCCACCTGAGCTAGCCTCTGTTTTCCATCTTCGTCGGTTTCAGAGGGTAGATTTCTCACTGTTGCTTTTTTGCCAGGTCTGCACGCCCTTGTGTTTTTTTTCTGCTTAAATGTTGCAACCTGAGCTAGCTTCTTTTGCCCATGTCCCTCAGTTTCAGAGGGTGGATTTCTCCGTGTTGCTTTTTCCCCAGGCCTCCACGCCCTTGTGTGTTTCTTTTGCTTAAAGATTGCCCCCTGAAGCCAGCCTCTCTTGCCCATCTTCCTCAGTTTCAGAGGGTAGATATTTCAGGGTTGCTTTTTCCCCAGGTCTCCACGCCTTTGTGTTTTGTTTTTGCTTAACGATTGCCACCTGAGCTAGCCTCTCTTGCCCATGTTCCTCAGTTTCAGAGGGTAGATATTTCAGGGTTGCTTTGTCCCCAGGGCTCCACGCCTTTGTGCTTTGTTTTTGCTTAAGGATTGCCACCTGAGGTAGCCTCTCTTGCCCATCTTCCTCAGTTTCAGAGGGTGGATTTCTCCGTGTTGCTTTTTCGCCAGGCCTCCACGCCCTTGTGTGTTTCTTTTGCTTAACGATTGCCACCTGAGCTAGCCTCTGTTGCCCATCTTCGTCCGTTTCAGAGGGTGGATTTCTCAGTGTTGCCTTTTCCCCAGCTCCCCACGCCCTTGTGTGTTTCTTTTGCTTAAAGATTGTCACCTGAGCTAGGCACTGTTGCCCTGCTTCCTCAGTTTCAGAGGGTACCTTTTTCAGGGTTGCTTTTTCACCGGGTCTCCTCGCCATTGTATTTTTTTATCTTATTTTTTTTGCTTAAAGATTGCCACCTGAGCTAGCCTCTGTTGCGCTTCTTTCTCAGTTCTAGAGGGTAGATTTCTCCGTGTTGCTTTTTCCCCAGGTCTCCACGCACTTCCTTTTATTTTTCCTTAAAAATTGCCACCTGAGCTAGCCTCTGTTGTCCATCTTCTTGGTTTCAGAGGGTAGATTTCTCACTATTGCTTTTTTGCCAGGTCTGCACGCCCTTGTGTTTTTTTTCTGCTTAAAGGTTGCAACCTGAGCTAGCTTCTTTTGCCCATGTCCCTCAGTTTCAGAGGGTGGATTTCTCCGTGTTGCTTTTTCGCCAGGCCTCCACGCCCTTGTGTGTTTCTTTTGCTTAAAGATTGCCACCTGAAGCCAGCCTCTCCTGCCCATCTTCCTCAGTTTCAGAGGGTAGATATTTCAGGGTTGCTTTTTCCCCAGGTCTGCATGCCTTTGGGTTTTGTTTTTGCTTAACGATTGCCACCTGAGCTAGCCTCTCTTGCCCATCTTCCTGAGTTTCAGAGGGTCGATATCTCCGTGTTGCTGTTTCCCCAGGTCTCCACGCCCTTGTGTGTTTATTTTGCTTAACGTTTGCCACCTGAAGCCAGCCTCTCTTGCCCATCTTCCTCAGTTTCAGAGGGTAGATATTTCAGGGTTGCTTTTTCCCCAGGTCTCCACGCCTTTGTGTTTTGTTTTTGCTTAACGAGTGCCACCTGAGCTAGCCTCTCTTGCCCATGTTCCTCAGTTTCAGAGGGTAGATATTTCAGGGTTGCTTTGTCCCCAGGGCTCCACGCCTTTGTGCTTTGTTTTTGCTTAAGGATTGCCACCTGAGGTAGCCTCTCTTGCCCATCTTCCTCAGTTTCAGAGGGTGGATTTCTCCGTGTTGCTTTTTCCTCAGGTATCCACGCCCTTGTGTGTTTCTTTTGCTTAAAGATTGCCACCTGAGCTAGCCTCTGTTGCCCATCTTCGTCCGTTTCAGAGGGTGGATTTCTCACTGTTGCCTTTTCGCCTGCTGCCCACGCCCTTGTGTGTTTCTTTTGCTTAAAGATTGTCACCTGAGCTAGGCACTGTTGCCCTGCTTCCTCAGTTTCAGAGGGTACCTTTTTCAGGGTTGCTTTTTCACCGGGTCTCCTCGCCATTGTATTTTTTTATCTTATTTTTTTTGCTTAAAGATTGCCACCTGAGCTAGCCTCTGTTGCGCTTCTTTCTCAGTTCTAGAGGGTAGATTTCTCCGTGTTGCTTTTTCCCCAGGTCTCCACGCACTTCCTTTTATTTTTCCTTAAAAATTGCCACCTGAGCTAGCCTCTGTTGTCCATCTTCGTCGGTTTCAGAGGGTAGATTTCTCACTGTTGCTTTTTTGCCAGGTCTGCACGCCCTTGTGTTTTTTTTCTGCTTAAAGGTTGCAACCTGAGCTAGCTTCTTTTGCCCATGTCCCTCAGTTTCAGAGGGTGGATTTCTCCGTGTTGCTTTTTCCCCAGGCCTCCACGCCCTTGTGTGTTTCTTTTGCTTAATGATTGCCACCTGAGCTAGCCTCTGTTGCCCATCTTCGTCCGTTTCAGAGGGTGGATTTCTCAGTGTTGCCTTTTCCCCAGCTCCCCACGCCCTTGTGTGTTTCTTTTGCTTAAAGATTGCCACCTGAAGCCAGCCTCTCTTGCCCATCTTCCTCAGTTTCAGAGGGTAGATATTTCAGGGTTGCTTTTTCCCCAGGTCTCCACGCCTTTGGGTTTTGTTTTTGCTTAACGATTGCCACCTGAGCTAGCCTCTCTTGCCCATCTTCCTGAGTTTCAGAGGGTCGATATCTCCGTGTTGCTGTTTCCCCAGGCCTCCACGCCCTTGTGTGTTTCTTTTGCTTAACGTTTGCCACCTGAAGCCAGCCTCTCTTGCCCATCTTCCTCAGTTTCAGAGGGTAGATATTTCAGGGTTGCTTTTTCCCCAGGTCTCCACGCCTTTGTGTTTTGTTTTTGCTTAACGATTGCCACCTGAGCTAGCCTCTCTTGCAGATGTTCCTCAGTTTCAGAGGGTAGATATTTCAGGGTTGCTTTGTCCCCAGGGCTCCACGCCTTTGTGCTTTGTTTTTGCTTAAGGATTGCCACCTGAGGTAGCCTCTCTTGCCCATCTTCCTCAGTTTCAGAGGGTGGATTTCTCCGTGTTGCTTTTTCCCCAGGTCTCCACGCCCTTGTGTGTTTCTTTTGCTTAAAGATTGCCACCTGAGCTAGCCTCTGTTGCCCATCTTCGTCCGTTTCAGAGGGTGGATTTCTCAGTGTTGCCTTTTCGCCAGCTCCCCACGCCCTTGTGTGTTTCTTTTGCTTAAAGATTGTCACCTGAGCTAGGCACTGTTGCCCTGCTTCCTCAGTTTCAGAGGGTACCTTTTTCAGAGTTGCTTTTTCACCGGGTCTCCTCGCCATTGTATTTTTTTATCTTATTTTTTTTGCTTAAAGATTGCCACCTGAGCTAGCCTCTGTTGCGCTTCTTTCTCAGTTCTAGAGGGTAGATTTCTCCGTGTTGCTTTTTCCCCAGGTCTCCACGCACTTCCTTTTATTTTTCCTTAAAAATTGCCACCTGAGCTAGCCTCTGTTGTCCATCTTCGTCGGTTTCAGAGGGTAGATTTCTCACTGTTGCTTTTTTGCCAGGTCTGCACGCCCTTGTGTTTTTTTTCTGCTTAAAGGTTGCAACCTGAGCTAGCTTCTTTTGCCCATGTCCCTCAGTTTCAGAGGGTGGATTTCTCCGTGTTGCTTTTTCCCCAGGCCTCCACGCCCTTGTGTGTTTCTTTTGCTTAAAGATTGCCACCTGAAGCCAGCCTCTCTTGCCCATCTTCCTCAGTTTCAGAGGGTAGATATTTCAGGGTTGCTTTTTCCCCAGGTCTCCACGCCTCTGTGTTTTGTTTTTGCTTAACGATTGCCAACTGAGCTAGCCTCTCTTGCCCATGTTCCTCAGTTTCAGAGGGTAGATATTTCAGGGTTGCTTTGTCCCCAGGGCTCCACGCCTTTGTGCTTTGTTTTTGCTTAAGGATTGCCACCTGAGGTAGCCTCTCTTGCCCATCTTCCTCAGTTTCAGAGGGTGGATTTCTCCGTGTTGCTTTTTCCCCAGGTCTCCACGCCCTTGTGTGTTTCTTTTGCTTAAAGATTGCCACCTGAGCTAGCCTCTGTTGCCCATCTTCGTCCGTTTCAGAGGGTGGATTTCTCAGTGTTGCCTTTTCGCCAGCTCCCCACGCCCTTGTGTGTTTCTTTTGCTTAAAGATTGTCACCTGAGCTAGGCACTGTTGCCCTGCTTCCTCAGTTTCAGAGGGTACCTTTTTCAGGGTTGCTTTTTGACCGGGTCTCCTCGCCATTGTATTTTTTTATCTTATTTTTTTTGCTTAAAGATTGCCACCTGAGCTAGCCTCTGTTGCGCTTCTTTCTCAGTTCTAGAGGGTAGATTTCTCCGTGTTGCTTTTTCCCCAGGTCTCCACGCACTTCCTTTTATTTTTCCTTAAAAATTGCCACCTGAGCTAGCCTCTGTTGTCCATCTTCGTCGGTTTCAGAGGGTAGATTTCTCACTGTTGCTTTTTTGCCAGGTCTGCACGCCCTTGTGTTTTTTTTCTGCTTAAAGGTTGCAACCTGAGCTAGCTTCTTTTGCCCATGTCCCTCAGTTTCAGAGGGTGGATTTCTCCGTGTTGCTTTTTCCCCAGGCCTCCACGCCCTTGTGTGTTTCTTTTGCTTAATGATTGCCACCTGAGCTAGCCTCTGTTGCCCATCTTCGTCCGTTTCAGAGGGTGGATTTCTCAGTGTTGCCTTTTCCCCAGCTCCCCACGCCCTTGTGTGTTTCTTTTGCTTAAAGATTGCCACCTGAAGCCAGCCTCTCTTGCCCATCTTCCTCAGTTTCAGAGGGTAGATATTTCAGGGTTGCTTTTTCCCCAGGTCTCCACGCCTTTGGGTTTTGTTTTTGCTTAACGATTGCCACCTGAGCTAGCCTCTCTTGCCCATCTTCCTGAGTTTCAGAGGGTCGATATCTCCGTGTTGCTGTTTCCCCAGGCCTCCACGCCCTTGTGTGTTTCTTTTGCTTAACGTTTGCCACCTGAAGCCAGCCTCTCTTGCCCATCTTCCTCAGTTTCAGAGGGTAGATATTTCAGGGTTGCTTTTTCCCCAGGTCTCCACGCCTTTGTGTTTTGTTTTTGCTTAACGATTGCCACCTGAGCTAGCCTCTCTTGCAGATGTTCCTCAGTTTCAGAGGGTAGATATTTCAGGGTTGCTTTGTCCCCAGGGCTCCACGCCTTTGTGCTTTGTTTTTGCTTAAGGATTGCCACCTGAGGTAGCCTCTCTTGCCCATCTTCCTCAGTTTCAGAGGGTGGATTTCTCCGTGTTGCTTTTTCCCCAGGTCTCCACGCCCTTGTGTGTTTCTTTTGCTTAAAGATTGCCACCTGAGCTAGCCTCTGTTGCCCATCTTCGTCCGTTTCAGAGGGTGGATTTCTCAGTGTTGCCTTTTCGCCAGCTCCCCACGCCCTTGTGTGTTTCTTTTGCTTAAAGATTGTCACCTGAGCTAGGCACTGTTGCCCTGCTTCCTCAGTTTCAGAGGGTACCTTTTTCAGAGTTGCTTTTTCACCGGGTCTCCTCGCCATTGTATTTTTTTATCTTATTTTTTTTGCTTAAAGATTGCCACCTGAGCTAGCCTCTGTTGCGCTTCTTTCTCAGTTCTAGAGGGTAGATTTCTCCGTGTTGCTTTTTCCCCAGGTCTCCACGCACTTCCTTTTATTTTTCCTTAAAAATTGCCACCTGAGCTAGCCTCTGTTGTCCATCTTCGTCGGTTTCAGAGGGTAGATTTCTCACTGTTGCTTTTTTGCCAGGTCTGCACGCCCTTGTGTTTTTTTTCTGCTTAAAGGTTGCAACCTGAGCTAGCTTCTTTTGCCCATGTCCCTCAGTTTCAGAGGGTGGATTTCTCCGTGTTGCTTTTTCCCCAGGCCTCCACGCCCTTGTGTGTTTCTTTTGCTTAAAGATTGCCACCTGAAGCCAGCCTCTCTTGCCCATCTTCCTCAGTTTCAGAGGGTAGATATTTCAGGGTTGCTTTTTCCCCAGGTCTCCACGCCTCTGTGTTTTGTTTTTGCTTAACGATTGCCAACTGAGCTAGCCTCTCTTGCCCATGTTCCTCAGTTTCAGAGGGTAGATATTTCAGGGTTGCTTTGTCCCCAGGGCTCCACGCCTTTGTGCTTTGTTTTTGCTTAAGGATTGCCACCTGAGGTAGCCTCTCTTGCCCATCTTCCTCAGTTTCAGAGGGTGGATTTCTCCGTGTTGCTTTTTCCCCAGGTCTCCACGCCCTTGTGTGTTTCTTTTGCTTAAAGATTGCCACCTGAGCTAGCCTCTGTTGCCCATCTTCGTCCGTTTCAGAGGGTGGATTTCTCAGTGTTGCCTTTTCGCCAGCTCCCCACGCCCTTGTGTGTTTCTTTTGCTTAAAGATTGTCACCTGAGCTAGGCACTGTTGCCCTGCTTCCTCAGTTTCAGAGGGTACCTTTTTCAGGGTTGCTTTTTCACCGGGTCTCCTCGCCATTGTATTTTTTTATCTTATTTTTTTTGCTTAAAGATTGCCACCTGAGCTAGCCTCTGTTGCGCTTCTTTCTCAGTTCTAGAGGGTAGATTTCTCCGTGTTGCTTTTTCCCCAGGTCTCCACGCACTTCCTTTTATTTTTCCTTAAAAATTGCCACCTGAGCTAGCCTCTGTTGTCCATCTTCGTCGGTTTCAGAGGGTAGATTTCTCACTGTTGCTTTTTTGCCAGGTCTGCACGCCCTTGTGTTTTTTTTCTGCTTAAAGGTTGCAACCTGAGCTAGCTTCTTTTGCCCATGTCCCTCAGTTTCAGAGGGTGGATTTCTCCGTGTTGCTTTTTCCCCAGGCCTCCACGCCCTTGTGTGTTTCTTTTGCTTAAAGATTGTCACCTGAGCTAGGCACTGTTGCCCTAGTTCCTCAGTTTCAGAGGGTACCTTTTTCAGGGTTGCTTTTTGACCGGGTCTCCTCGCCATTGTATTTTTTTATCTTATTTTTTTTGCTTAAAGATTGCCACCTGAGCTAGCCTCTGTTGCGCTTCTTTCTCAGTTCTAGAGGGTAGATTTCTCCGTGTTGCTTTTTCCCCAGGTCTCCACGCACTTCCTTTTATTTTTCCTTAAAAATTGCCACCTGAGCTAGCCTCTGTTGTCCATCTTCGTCGGTTTCAGAGGGTAGATTTCTCACTGTTGCTTTTTTGCCAGGTCTGCACGCCCTTGTGTTTTTTTCTGCTTAAAGGTTGCAACCTGAGCTAGCTACTTTTGCCCATGTCCCTCAGTTTCAGAGGGTGGATTTCTCCGTGTTGCTTTTTCGCCAGGCCTCCACGCCCTTGTGTGTTTCTTTTGCTTAAGGATTGCCACCTGAGCTAGCCTCTGTTGCCCATCTTCGTCCGTTTCAGAGGGTGGATTTCTCAGTGTTGCCTTTTCCCCAGCTCCCCACGCCCTTGTGTGTTTCTTTTGCTTAAAGATTGTCACCTGAGCTAGGCACTGTTGCCCTGCTTCCTCAGTTTCAGAGGGTACCTTTTTCAGGGTTGCTTTTTCACCGGGTCTCCTCGCCATTGTATTTTTTTATCTTATTTTTTTTGCTTAAAGATTGCCACCTGAGCTAGCCTCTGTTGCGCTTCTTTCTCAGTTCTAGAGGGTAGATTTCTCCGTGTTGCTTTTTCCCCAGGTCTCCACGCACTTCCTTTTATTTTTCCTTAAAAATTGCCACCTGAGCTAGCCTCTGTTGTCCATCTTCGTCGGTTTCAGAGGGTAGATTTCTCACTGTTGCTTTTTTGCCAGGTCTGCACGCCCTTGTGTTTTTTTTCTGCTTAAAGGTTGCAACCTGAGCTAGCTTCTTTTGCCCATGTCCCTCAGTTTCAGAGGGTGGATTTCTCCGTGTTGCTTTTTCCCCAGGCCTCCACGCCCTTGTGTGTTTCTTTTGCTTAAGGATTGCCACCTGAGCTAGCCTCTGTTGCCCATCTTCGTCCGTTTCAGAGGGTGGATTTCTCAGTGTTGCCTTTTCCCCAGCTCCCCACGCCCTTGTGTGTTTCTTTTGCTTAAAGATTGCCACCTGAAGCCAGCCTCTCTTGCCCATCTTCCTCAGTTTCAGAGGGTAGATATTTCAGGGTTGCTTTTTCCCCAGGTCTCCACGCCTTTGGGTTTTGTTTTTGCTTAACGATTGCCACCTGAGCTAGCCTCTCTTGCCCATCTTCCTGAGTTTCAGAGGGTCGATATCTCCGTGTTGCTGTTTCCCCAGGTCTCCACGCCCTTGTGTGTTTCTTTTGCTTAACGTTTGCCACCTGAAGCCAGCCTCTCTTGCCCATCTTCCTCAGTTTCAGAGGGTAGATATTTCAGGGTTGCTTTTTCCCCAGGTCTCCACGCCTTTGTGTTTTGTTTTTGCTTAACGAGTGCCACCTGAGCTAGCCTCTCTTGCCCATGTTCCTCAGTTTCAGAGGGTAGATATTTCAGGGTTGCTTTGTCCCCAGGGCTCCACGCCTTTGTGCTTTGTTTTTGCTTAAGGATTGCCACCTGAGCTAGCCTCTCTTGCCCATCTTCCTCAGTTTCAGAGGGTGGATTTCTCCGTGTTGCTTTTTCCCCAGGTCTCCACGCCCTTGTGTGTTTCTTTTGCTTAAAGATTGCCACCTGAGCTAGCCTCTGTTGCCCATCTTCGTCCGTTTCAGAGGGTGGATTTCTCAGTGTTGCCTTTTCGCCTGCTGCCCACGCCCTTGTGTGTTTCTTTTGCTTAAAGATTGTCACCTGAGCTACGCACTGTTGCCCTGCTTCCTCAGTTTCAGAGGGTACCTTTTTCAGGGTTGCTTTTTGACCGGGTCTCCTCGCCATTGTATTTTTTTATCTTATTTTTTTTGCTTAAAGATTGCCACCTGAGCTAGCCTCTGTTGCGCTTCTTTCTCAGTTCTAGAGGGTAGATTTCTCCGTGTTGCTTTTTCCCCAGGTCTCCACGCACTTCCTTTTATTTTTCCTTAAAAATTGCCACCTGAGCTAGCCTCTGTTTTCCATCTTCGTCGGTTTCAGAGGGTAGATTTCTCACTGTTGCTTTTTTGCCAGGTCTGCACGCCCTTGTGTTTTTTTTCTGCTTAAAGGTTGCAACCTGAGCTAGCTTCTTTTGCCCATGTCCCTCAGTTTCAGAGGGTGGATTTCTCCGTGTTGCTTTTTCCCCAGGCCTCCACGCCCTTGTGTGTTTCTTTTGCTTAAAGATTGCCCCCTGAAGCCAGCCTCTCTTGCCCATCTTCCTCAGTTTCAGAGGGTAGATACTTCAGGGTTGCTTTTTCCCCAGGTCTCCACGCCTTTGTGTTTTGTTTTTGCTTAACGATTGCCACCTGAGCTAGCCTCTCTTGCCCATGTTCCTCAGTTTCAGAGGGTAGATATTTCAGGGTTGCTTTGTCCCCAGGGCTCCACGCCTTTGTGCTTTGTTTTTGCTTAAGGATTGCCACCTGAGGTAGCCTCTCTTGCCCATCTTCCTCAGTTTCAGAGGGTGGATTTCTCCGTGTTGCTTTTTCCCCAGGTCTCCACGCCCTTGTGTGTTTCTTTTGCTTAAAGATTGCCACCTGAGCTAGCCTCTGTTGCCCATCTTCGTCCGTTTCAGAGGGTGGATTTCTCAGTGTTGCCTTTTCGCCAGCTCCCCACGCCCTTGTGTGTTTCTTTTGCTTAAAGATTGTCACCTGAGCTAGGCACTGTTGCCCTGCTTCCTCAGTTTCAGAGGGTACCTTTTTCAGGGTTGCTTTTTCACCGGGTCTCCTCGCCATTGTATTTTTTTATCTTATTTTTTTTTGCTTAAAGATTGCCACCTGAGCTAGCCTCTGTTGCGCTTCTTTCTCAGTTCTAGAGGGTAGATTTCTCCGTGTTGCTTTTTCCCCAGGTCTCCACGCACTTCCTTTTATTTTTCCTTAAAAATTGCCACCTGAGCTAGCCTCTGTTGTCCATCTTCGTCGGTTTCAGAGGGTAGATTTCTCACTGTTGCTTTTTTGCCAGGTCTGCACGCCCTTGTGTTTTTTTTCTGCTTAAAGGTTGCAACCTGAGCTAGCTTCTTTTGCCCATGTCCCTCAGTTTCAGAGGGTGGATTTCTCCGTGTTGCTTTTTCGCCAGGCCTCCACGCCCTTGTGTGTTTCTTTTGCTTAACGATTGCCACCTGAGCTAGCCTCTGTTGCCCATCTTCGTCCGTTTCAGAGGGTGGATTTCTCAGTGTTGCCTTTTCGCCTGCTGCCCACGCCCTTGTGTGTTTCTTTTGCTTAAAGATTGTCACCTGAGCTAGGCACTGTTGCCCTGCTTCCTCAGTTTCAGAGGGTACCTTTTTCAGGGTTGCTTTTTCACCGGGTCTCCTCGCCATTGTATTTTTTTATCTTATTTTTTTTGCTTAAAGATTGCCACCTGAGCTAGCCTCTGTTGCGCTTCTTTCTCAGTTCTAGAGGGTAGATTTCTCCGTGTTGCTTTTTCCCCAGGTCTCCACGCACTTCCTTTTATTTTTCCTTAAAAATTGCCACCTGAGCTAGCCTCTGTTGTCCATCTTCGTCGGTTTCAGAGGGTAGATTTCTCACTGTTGCTTTTTTGCCAGGTCTGCACGCCCTTGTGTTTTATTTCTGCTTAAAGGTTGCAACCTGAGCTAGCTTCTTTTGCCCATGTCCCTCAGTTTCAGAGGGTGGATTTCTCCG
Source organism: Equus asinus (assembly GCF_041296235.1). Lineage (NCBI taxonomy): Eukaryota > Metazoa > Chordata > Mammalia > Perissodactyla > Equidae > Equus > Equus asinus. The sequence goes on from NC_091802.1 coordinate 779,121, forward strand.
TGTTGCTTTTTCGCCAGGCCTCCACGCCCTTGTGTGTTTCTTTTGCTTAAAGATTGCCACCTGAAGCCAGCCTCTCTTGCCCATCTTCCTCAGTTTCAGAGGGTAGATATTTCAGGGTTGCTTTTTCCCCAGGTCTCCACGCCTCTGTGTTTTGTTTTTGCTTAACGCTTGCCACCTGAGCTAGCCTCTCTTGCCCATGTTCCTCAGTTTCAGAGGGTAGATATTTCAGGGTTGCTTTGTCCCCAGGGCTCCACGCCTTTGTGCTTTGTTTTTGCTTAAGGATTGCCACCTGAGCTAGCCTCTGTTGCCCATCTTCGTCCGTTTCAGAGGGTGGATTTCTCAGTGTTGCCTTTTCCCCAGCTCCCCACGCCCTTGTGTGTTTCTTTTGCTTAAAGATTGCCACCTGAAGCCAGCCTCTCTTGCCCATCTTCCTCAGTTTCAGAGGGTAGATATTTCAGGGTTGCTTTTTCCCCAGGTCTCCACGCCTTTGGGTTTTGTTTTTGCTTAACGATTGCCACCTGAGCTAGCCTCTCTTGCCCATCTTCCTGAGTTTCAGAGGGTCGATATCTCCGTGTTGCTGTTTCCCCAGGTCTCCACGCCCTTGTGTGTTTCTTTTGCTTAACGTTTGCCACCTGAAGCCAGCCTCTCTTGCCCATCTTCCTCAGTTTCAGAGGGTAGATATTTCAGGGTTGCTTTTTCCCCAGGTCTCCACGCCTTTGTGTTTTGTTTTTGCTTAACGAGTGCCACCTGAGCTAGCCTCTCTTGCCCATGTTCCTCAGTTTCAGAGGGTAGATATTTCAGGGTTGCTTTGTCCCCAGGGCTCCACGCCTTTGTGCTTTGTTTTTGCTTAAGGATTGCCACCTGAGGTAGCCTCTCTTGCCCATCTTCCTCAGTTTCAGAGGGTGGATTTCTCCGTGTTGCTTTTTCCCCAGGTCTCCACGCCCTTGTGTGTTTCTTTTGCTTAAAGATTGCCACCTGAGCTAGCCTCTGTTGCCCATCTTCGTCCGTTTCAGAGGGTGGATTTCTCAGTGTTGCCTTTTCGCCAGCTCCCCACGCCCTTGTGTGTTTCTTTTGCTTAAAGATTGTCACCTGAGCTAGGCACTGTTGCCCTGCTTCCTCAGTTTCAGAGGGTACCTTTTTCAGGGTTGCTTTTTGACCGGGTCTCCTCGCCATTGTATTTTTTTATCTTATTTTTTTTGCTTAAAGATTGCCACCTGAGCTAGCCTCTGTTGCGCTTCTTTCTCAGTTCTAGAGGGTAGATTTCTCCGTGTTGCTTTTTCCCCAGGTCTCCACGCACTTCCTTTTATTTTTCCTTAAAAATTGCCACCTGAGCTAGCCTCTGTTGTCCATCTTCGTCGGTTTCAGAGGGTAGATTTCTCACTGTTGCTTTTTTGCCAGGTCTGCACGCCCTTGTGTTTTTTTTCTGCTTAAAGGTTGCAACCTGAGCTAGCTTCTTTTGCCCATGTCCCTCAGTTTCAGAGGGTGGATTTCTCCGTGTTGCTTTTTCGCCAGGCCTCCACGCCCTTGTGTGTTTCTTTTGCTTAACGATTGCCACCTGAGCTAGCCTCTGTTGCCCATCTTCGTCCGTTTCAGAGGGTGGATTTCTCAGTGTTGCCTTTTCCCCAGCTCCCCACGCCCTTGTGTGTTTCTTTTGCTTAAAGATTGCCACCTGAAGCCAGCCTCTCTTGCCCATCTTCCTCAGTTTCAGAGGGTAGATATTTCAGGGTTGCTTTTTCCCCAGGTCTCCACGCCTTTGGGTTTTGTTTTTGCTTAACGATTGCCACCTGAGCTAGCCTCTCTTGCACATCTTCCTGAGTTTCAGAGGGTCGATATCTCCGTGTTGCTATTTCCCCAGGTCTCCACGCCCTTGTGTGTTTCTTTTGCTTAACGTTTGCCACCTGAAGCCAGCCTCTCTTGCCCATCTTCCTCAGTTTCAGGGGGTAGATATTTCAGGGTTGCTTTTTCCCCAGGTCTCCACGCCTTTGGGTTTTGTTTTTGCTTAACGAGTGCCACCTGAGCTAGCCTCTCTTGCCCATGTTCCTCAGTTTCAGAGGGTAGATATTTCAGGGTTGCTTTGTCCCCAGGGCTCCACGCCTTTGTGCTTTGTTTTTGCTTAAGGATTGCCACCTGAGCTAGCCTCTCTTGCCCATCTTCCTCAGTTTCAGAGGGTGGATTTCTCCGTGTTGCTTTTTCCCCAGGTCTCCACGCCCTTGTGTGTTTCTTTTGCTTAAAGATTGCCACCTGAGCTAGCCTCTGTTGCCCATCTTCGTCCGTTTCAGAGGGTGGATTTCTCAGTGTTGCCTTTTCGCCAGCTCCCCACGCCCTTGTGTGTTTCTTTTGCTTAAAGATTGTCACCTGAGCTAGGCACTGTTGCCCTGCTTCCTCAGTTTCAGAGGGTACCTTTTTCAGGGTTGCTTTTTCACCGGGTCTCCTCGCCATTGTATTTTTTTATCTTATTTTTTTTGCTTAAAGATTGCCACCTGAGCTAGCCTCTGTTGCGCTTCTTTCTCAGTTCTAGAGGGTAGATTTCTCCGGGTTGCTTTTTCCCCAGGTCTCCACGCACTTCCTTTTATTTTTCCTTAAAAATTGCCACCTGAGCTAGCCTCTGTTGTCCATCTTCGTCGGTTTCAGAGGGTAGATTTCTCACTGTTGCTTTTTTGCCAGGTCTGCACGCCCTTGTGTTTTTTTTCTGCTTAAAGGTTGCAACCTGAGCTAGCTTCTTTTGCCCATGTCCCTCAGTTTCAGAGGGTGGATTTCTCCGTGTTGCTTTTTCGCCAGGCCTCCACGCCCTTGTGTGTTTCTTTTGCTTAACGATTGCCACCTGAGCTAGCCTCTGTTGCCCATCTTCGTCCGTTTCAGAGGGTGGATTTCTCAGTGTTGCCTTTTCCCCAGCTCCCCACGCCCTTGTGTGTTTCTTTTGCTTAAAGATTGCCACCTGAAGCCAGCCTCTCTTGCCCATCTTCCTCAGTTTCAGAGGGTAGATATTTCAGGGTTGCTTTTTCCCCAGGTCTCCACGCCTTTGGGTTTTGTTTTTGCTTAACGATTGCCACCTGAGCTAGCCTCTCTTGCCCATCTTCCTGAGTTTCAGAGGGTCGATATCTCCGTGTTGCTGTTTCCCCAGGTCTCCACGCCCTTGTGTGTTTCTTTTGCTTAACGTTTGCCACCTGAAGCCAGCCTCTCTTGCCCATCTTCCTCAGTTTCAGAGGGTAGATATTTCAGGGTTGCTTTTTCCCCAGGTCTCCACGCCTTTGTGTTTTGTTTTTGCTTAACGAGTGCCACCTGAGCTAGCCTCTCTTGCCCATGTTCCTCAGTTTCAGAGGGTAGATATTTCAGGGTTGCTTTGTCCCCAGGGCTCCACGCCTTTGTGCTTTGTTTTTGCTTAAGGATTGCCACCTGAGCTAGCCTCTCTTGCCCATCTTCCTCAGTTTCAGAGGGTGGATTTCTCCGTGTTGCTTTTTCCCCAGGTCTCCACGCCCTTGTGTGTTTCTTTTGCTTAAAGATTGCCACCTGAGCTAGCCTCTGTTGCCCATCTTCGTCCGTTTCAGAGGGTGGATTTCTCAGTGTTGCCTTTTCGCCTGCTGCCCACGCCCTTGTGTGTTTCTTTTGCTTAAAGATTGTCACCTGAGCTAGGCACTGTTGCCCTGCTTCCTCAGTTTCAGAGGGTACCTTTTTCAGGGTTGCTTTTTGACCGGGTCTCCTCGCCATTGTATTTTTTTATCTTATTTTTTTTGCTTAAAGATTGCCACCTGAGCTAGCCTCTGTTGCGCTTCTTTCTCAGTTCTAGAGGGTAGATTTCTCCGTGTTGCTTTTTCCCCAGGTCTCCACGCACTTCCTTTTATTTTTCCTTAAAAATTGCCACCTGAGCTAGCCTCTGTTTTCCATCTTCGTCGGTTTCAGAGGGTAGATTTCTCACTGTTGCTTTTTTGCCAGGTCTGCACGCCCTTGTGTTTTTTTTCTGCTTAAAGGTTGCAACCTGAGCTAGCTTCTTTTGCCCATGTCCCTCAGTTTCAGAGGGTGGATTTCTCCGTGTTGCTTTTTCCCCAGGCCTCCACGCCCTTGTGTGTTTCTTTTGCTTAAAGATTGCCCCCTGAAGCCAGCCTCTCTTGCCCATCTTCCTCAGTTTCAGAGGGTAGATACTTCAGGGTTGCTTTTTCCCCAGGTCTCCACGCCTTTGTGTTTTGTTTTTGCTTAACGATTGCCACCTGAGCTAGCCTCTCTTGCCCATGTTCCTCAGTTTCAGAGGGTAGATATTTCAGGGTTGCTTTGTCCCCAGGGCTCCACGCCTTTGTGCTTTGTTTTTGCTTAAGGATTGCCACCTGAGGTAGCCTCTCTTGCCCATCTTCCTCAGTTTCAGAGGGTGGATTTCTCCGTGTTGCTTTTTCCCCAGGTCTCCACGCCCTTGTGTGTTTCTTTTGCTTAAAGATTGCCACCTGAGCTAGCCTCTGTTGCCCATCTTCGTCCGTTTCAGAGGGTGGATTTCTCAGTGTTGCCTTTTCGCCAGCTCCCCACGCCCTTGTGTGTTTCTTTTGCTTAAAGATTGTCACCTGAGCTAGGCACTGTTGCCCTGCTTCCTCAGTTTCAGAGGGTACCTTTTTCAGGGTTGCTTTTTCACCGGGTCTCCTCGCCATTGTATTTTTTTATCTTATTTTTTTTGCTTAAAGATTGCCACCTGAGCTAGCCTCTGTTGCGCTTCTTTCTCAGTTCTAGAGGGTAGATTTCTCCGTGTTGCTTTTTCCCCAGGTCTCCACGCACTTCCTTTTATTTTTCCTTAAAAATTGCCACCTGAGCTAGCCTCTGTTGTCCATCTTCGTCGGTTTCAGAGGGTAGATTTCTCACTGTTGCTTTTTTGCCAGGTCTGCACGCCCTTGTGTTTTTTTTCTGCTTAAAGGTTGCAACCTGAGCTAGCTTCTTTTGCCCATGTCCCTCAGTTTCAGAGGGTGGATTTCTCCGTGTTGCTTTTTCGCCAGGCCTCCACGCCCTTGTGTGTTTCTTTTGCTTAACGATTGCCACCTGAGCTAGCCTCTGTTGCCCATCTTCGTCCGTTTCAGAGGGTGGATTTCTCAGTGTTGCCTTTTCGCCTGCTGCCCACGCCCTTGTGTGTTTCTTTTGCTTAAAGATTGTCACCTGAGCTAGGCACTGTTGCCCTGCTTCCTCAGTTTCAGAGGGTACCTTTTTCAGGGTTGCTTTTTCACCGGGTCTCCTCGCCATTGTATTTTTTTATCTTATTTTTTTTGCTTAAAGATTGCCACCTGAGCTAGCCTCTGTTGCGCTTCTTTCTCAGTTCTAGAGGGTAGATTTCTCCGTGTTGCTTTTTCCCCAGGTCTCCACGCACTTCCTTTTATTTTTCCTTAAAAATTGCCACCTGAGCTAGCCTCTGTTGTCCATCTTCGTCGGTTTCAGAGGGTAGATTTCTCACTGTTGCTTTTTTGCCAGGTCTGCACGCCCTTGTGTTTTTTTTCTGCTTAAAGGTTGCAACCTGAGCTAGCTTCTTTTGCCCATGTCCCTCAGTTTCAGAGGGTGGATTTCTCCGTGTTGCTTTTTCGCCAGGCCTCCACGCCCTTGTGTGTTTCTTTTGCTTAACGATTGCCACCTGAGCTAGCCTCTGTTGCCCATCTTCGTCCGTTTCAGAGGGTGGATTTCTCAGTGTTGCCTTTTCCCCAGCTCCCCACGCCCTTGTGTGTTTCTTTTGCTTAAAGATTGCCACCTGAAGCCAGCCTCTCTTGCCCATCTTCCTCAGTTTCAGAGGGTAGATATTTCAGGGTTGCTTTTTCCCCAGGTCTCCACGCCTTTGGGTTTTGTTTTTGCTTAACGATTGCCACCTGAGCTAGCCTCTCTTGCCCATCTTCCTGAGTTTCAGAGGGTCGATATCTCCGTGTTGCTGTTTCCCCAGGTCTCCACGCCCTTGTGTGTTTCTTTTGCTTAACGTTTGCCACCTGAAGCCAGCCTCTCTTGCCCATCTTCCTCAGTTTCAGAGGGTAGATATTTCAGGGTTGCTTTTTCCCCAGGTCTCCACGCCTTTGTGTTTTGTTTTTGCTTAACGAGTGCCACCTGAGCTAGCCTCTCTTGCCCATGTTCCTCAGTTTCAGAGGGTAGATATTTCAGGGTTGCTTTGTCCCCAGGGCTCCACGCCTTTGTGCTTTGTTTTTGCTTAAGGATTGCCACCTGAGGTAGCCTCTCTTGCCCATCTTCCTCAGTTTCAGAGGGTGGATTTCTCCGTGTTGCTTTTTCCCCAGGTCTCCACGCCCTTGTGTGTTTCTTTTGCTTAAAGATTGCCACCTGAGCTAGCCTCTGTTGCCCATCTTCGTCCGTTTCAGAGGGTGGATTTCTCAGTGTTGCCTTTTCCCCAGCTCCCCACGCCCTTGTGTGTTTCTTTTGCTTAAAGATTGCCACCTGAAGCCAGCCTCTCTTGCCCATCTTCCTCAGTTTCAGAGGGTAGATATTTCAGGGTTGCTTTTTCCCCAGGTCTCCACGCCTTTGGGTTTTGTTTTTGCTTAACGATTGCCACCTGAGCTAGCCTCTCTTGCCCATCTTCCTGAGTTTCAGAGGGTCGATATCTCCGTGTTGCTATTTCCCCAGGTCTCCACGCCCTTGTGTGTTTCTTTTGCTTAACGTTTGCCACCTGAAGCCAGCCTCTCTTGCCCATCTTCCTCAGTTTCAGAGGGTAGATATTTCAGGGTTGCTTTTTCCCCAGGTCTCCACGCCTTTGGGTTTTGTTTTTGCTTAACGAGTGCCACCTGAGCTAGCCTCTCTTGCCCATGTTCCTCAGTTTCAGAGGGTAGATATTTCAGGGTTGCTTTGTCCCCAGGGCTCCACGCCTTTGTGCTTTGTTTTTGCTTAAGGATTGCCACCTGAGGTAGCCTCTCTTGCCCATCTTCCTCAGTTTCAGAGGGTGGATTTCTCCGTGTTGCTTTTTCCCCAGGTCTCCACGCCCTTGTGTGTTTCTTTTGCTTAAAGATTGCCACCTGAGCTAGCCTCTGTTGCCCATCTTCGTCCGTTTCAGAGGGTGGATTTCTCAGTGTTGCCTTTTCGCCAGCTCCCCACGCCCTTGTGTGTTTCTTTTGCTTAAAGATTGTCACCTGAGCTAGGCACTGTTGCCCTGCTTCCTCAGTTTCAGAGGGTACCTTTTTCAGGGTTGCTTTTTCACCGGGTCTCCTCGCCATTGTATTTTTTTATCTTATTTTTTTTGCTTAAAGATTGCCACCTGAGCTAGCCTCTGTTGCGCTTCTTTCTCAGTTCTAGAGGGTAGATTTCTCCGTGTTGCTTTTTCCCCAGGTCTCCACGCACTTCCTTTTATTTTTCCTTAAAAATTGCCACCTGAGCTAGCCTCTGTTGTCCATCTTCGTCGGTTTCAGAGGGTAGATTTCTCACTGTTGCTTTTTTGCCAGGTCTGCACGCCCTTGTGTTTTTTTTCTGCTTAAAGGTTGCAACCTGAGCTAGCTTCTTTTGCCCATGTCCCTCAGTTTCAGAGGGTGGATTTCTCCGTGTTGCTTTTTCGCCAGGCCTCCACGCCCTTGTGTGTTTCTTTTGCTTAACGATTGCCACCTGAGCTAGCCTCTGTTGCCCATCTTCGTCCGTTTCAGAGGGTGGATTTCTCAGTGTTGCCTTTTCCCCAGCTCCCCACGCCCTTGTGTGTTTCTTTTGCTTAAAGATTGCCACCTGAAGCCAGCCTCTCTTGCCCATCTTCCTCAGTTTCAGAGGGTAGATATTTCAGGGTTGCTTTTTCCCCAGGTCTCCACGCCTTTGGGTTTTGTTTTTGCTTAACGATTGCCACCTGAGCTAGCCTCTCTTGCCCATCTTCCTGAGTTTCAGAGGGTCGATATCTCCGTGTTGCTGTTTCCCCAGGTCTCCACGCCCTTGTGTGTTTCTTTTGCTTAACGTTTGCCACCTGAAGCCAGCCTCTCTTGCCCATCTTCCTCAGTTTCAGAGGGTAGATATTTCAGGGTTGCTTTTTCCCCAGGTCTCCACGCCTTTGGGTTTTGTTTTTGCTTAACGAGTGCCACCTGAGCTAGCCTCTCTTGCCCATGTTCCTCAGTTTCAGAGGGTAGATATTTCAGGGTTGCTTTGTCCCCAGGGCTCCACGCCTTTGTGCTTTGTTTTTGCTTAAGGATTGCCACCTGAGGTAGCCTCTCTTGCCCATCTTCCTCAGTTTCAGAGGGTGGATTTCTCCGTGTTGCTTTTTCCCCAGGTCTCCACGCCCTTGTGTGTTTCTTTTGCTTAAAGATTGCCACCTGAGCTAGCCTCTGTTGCCCATCTTCGTCCGTTTCAGAGGGTGGATTTCTCAGTGTTGCCTTTTCGCCAGCTCCCCACGCCCTTGTGTGTTTCTTTTGCTTAAAGATTGTCACCTGAGCTAGGCACTGTTGCCCTGCTTCCTCAGTTTCAGAGGGTACCTTTTTCAGGGTTGCTTTTTGACCGGGTCTCCTCGCCATTGTATTTTTTTATCTTATTTTTTTTGCTTAAAGATTGCCACCTGAGCTAGCCTCTGTTGCGCTTCTTTCTCAGTTCTAGAGGGTAGATTTCTCCGTGTTGCTTTTTCCCCAGGTCTCCACGCACTTCCTTTTATTTTTCCTTAAAAATTGCCACCTGAGCTAGCCTCTGTTGTCCATCTTCGTCGGTTTCAGAGGGTAGATTTCTCACTGTTGCTTTTTTGCCAGGTCTGCACGCCCTTGTGTTTTTTTTCTGCTTAAAGGTTGCAACCTGAGCTAGCTTCTTTTGCCCATGTCCCTCAGTTTCAGAGGGTGGATTTCTCCGTGTTGCTTTTTCGCCAGGCCTCCACGCCCTTGTGTGTTTCTTTTGCTTAACGATTGCCACCTGAGCTAGCCTCTGTTGCCCATCTTCGTCCGTTTCAGAGGGTGGATTTCTCAGTGTTGCCTTTTCGCCTGCTGCCCACGCCCTTGTGTGTTTCTTTTGCTTAAAGATTGTCACCTGAGCTAGGCACTGTTGCCCTGCTTCCTCAGTTTCAGAGGGTACCTTTTTCAGGGTTGCTTTTTCACCGGGTCTCCTCGCCATTGTATTTTTTTATCTTATTTTTTTTGCTTAAAGATTGCCACCTGAGCTAGCCTCTGTTGCGCTTCTTTCTCAGTTCTAGAGGGTAGATTTCTCCGTGTTGCTTTTTCCCCAGGTCTCCACGCACTTCCTTTTATTTTTCCTTAAAAATTGCCACCTGAGATAGCCTCTGTTGTCCATCTTCGTCGGTTTCAGAGGGTAGATTTCTCACTGTTGCTTTTTTGCCAGGTCAGCACGCCCTTGTGTTTTTTTTCTGCTTAAAGGTTGCAACCTGAGCTAGCTTCTTTTGCCCATGTCCCTCAGTTTCAGAGGGTGGATTTCTCCGTGTTGCTTTTTCCCCAGGCCTCCACGCCCTTATGTGTTTCTTTTGCTTAACGATTGCCACCTGAGCTAGCCTCTGTTGCCCATCTTCGTCCGTTTCAGAGGGTGGATTTCTCAGTGTTGCCTTTTCCCCAGCTCCCCACGCCCTTGTGTGTTTCTTTTGCTTAAAGATTGCCACCTGAAGCCAGCCTCTCTTGCCCATCTTCCTCAGTTTCAGAGGGTAGATATTTCAGGGTTGCTTTTTCCCCAGGTCTCCACGCCTTTGGGTTTTGTTTTTGCTTAACGATTGCCACCTGAGCTAGCCTCTCTTGCCCATCTTCCTGAGTTTCAGAGGGTCGATATCTCCGTGTTGCTGTTTCCCCAGGTCTCCACGCCCTTGTGTGTTTCTTTTGCTTAACGTTTGCCACCTGAAGCCAGCCTCTCTTGCCCATCTTCCTCAGTTTCAGAGGGTAGATATTTCAGGGTTGCTTTTTCCCCAGGTCTCCACGCCTTTGTGTTTTGTTTTTGCTTAACGAGTGCCACCTGAGCTAGCCTCTCTTGCCCATGTTCCTCAGTTTCAGAGGGTAGATATTTCAGGGTTGCTTTGTCCCCAGGGCTCCACGCCTTTGTGCTTTGTTTTTGCTTAAGGATTGCCACCTGAGGTAGCCTCTCTTGCCCATCTTCCTCAGTTTCAGAGGGTGGATTTCTCCGTGTTGCTTTTTCCCCAGGTCTCCACGCCCTTGTGTGTTTCTTTTGCTTAAAGATTGCCACCTGAGCTAGCCTCTGTTGCCCATCTTCGTCCGTTTCAGAGGGTGGATTTCTCAGTGTTGCCTTTTCGCCAGCTCCCCACGCCCTTGTGTGTTTCTTTTGCTTAAAGATTGTCACCTGAGCTAGGCACTGTTGCCCTGCTTCCTCAGTTTCAGAGGGTACCTTTTTCAGGGTTGCTTTTTGACCGGGTCTCCTCGCCATTGTATTTTTTTATTTTATTTTTTTTGCTTAAAGTTTGCCACCTGAGCTAGCCTCTGTTGCGCTTCTTTCTCAGTTCTAGAGGGTAGATTTCTCCGTGTTGCTTTTTCCCCAGGTCTCCACGCACTTCCTTTTATTTTTCCTTAAAAATTGCCACCTGAGCTAGCCTCTATTGTCCAACTTCGTCGGTTTCAGAGGGTAGATTTCTCACTGTTGCTTTTTTGCCACGTCTGCAGGCCCTTGTGTTTTTTTTCTGCTTAAAGGTTGCAACCTGAGCTAGCTTCTTTTGCCCATGTCCCTCAGTTTCAGAGGGTGGATTTCTCCGTGTTGCTTTTTCCCCAGGCCTCCACGCCCTTGTGTGTTTCTTTTGCTTAAAGATTGCCCCCTGAAGCCAGCCTCTCTTGCCCATCTTCCTCAGTTTCAGAGGGTAGATATTTCAGGGTTGCTTTTTCCCCAGGTCTCCACGCCTTTGTGTTTTGTTTTTGCTTAACGAGTGCCACCTGAGCTAGCCTCTCTTGCCCATGTTCCTCAGTTTCAGAGGGTAGATATTTCAGGGTTGCTTTGTCCCCAGGGCTCCACGCCTTTGTGCTTTGTTTTTGCTTAAGGATTGCCACCTGAGGTAGCCTCTCTTGCCCATCTTCCTCAGTTTCAGAGGGTGGATTTCTCCGTGTTGCTTTTTCCCCAGGTCTCCACGCCCTTGTGTGTTTCTTTTGCTTAAAGATTGCCACCTGAGCTAGCCTCTGTTGCCCATCTTCGTCCGTTTCAGAGGGTGGATTTCTCAGTGTTGCCTTTTCGCCAGCTCCCCACGCCCTTGTGTGTTTCTTTTGCTTAAAGATTGTCACCTGAGCTAGGCACTGTTGCCCTGCTTCCTCAGTTTCAGAGGGTACCTTTTTCAGGGTTGCTTTTTGACCGGGTCTCCTCGCCATTGTATTTTTTTATTTTATTTTTTTTGCTTAAAGTTTGCCACCTGAGCTAGCCTCTGTTGCGCTTCTTTCTCAGTTCTAGAGGGTAGATTTCTCCGTGTTGCTTTTTCCCCAGGTCTCCACGCACTTCCTTTTATTTTTCCTTAAAAATTGCCACCTGAGCTAGCCTCTATTGTCCAACTTCGTCGGTTTCAGAGGGTAGATTTCTCACTGTTGCTTTTTTGCCACGTCTGCAGGCCCTTGTGTTTTTTTTCTGCTTAAAGGTTGCAACCTGAGCTAGCTTCTTTTGCCCATGTCCCTCAGTTTCAGAGGGTGGATTTCTCCGTGTTGCTTTTTCCCCAGGCCTCCACGCCCTTGTGTGTTTCTTTTGCTTAAAGATTGCCCCCTGAAGCCAGCCTCTCTTGCCCATCTTCCTCAGTTTCAGAGGGTAGATATTTCAGGGTTGCTTTTTCCCCAGGTCTCCACGCCTTTGTGTTTTGTTTTTGCTTAACGATTGCCACCTGAGCTAGCCTCTCTTGCCCATGTTCCTCAGTTTCAGAGGGTAGATATTTCAGGGTTGCTTTGTCCCCAGGGCTCCACGCCTTTGTGCTTTGTTTTTGCTTAAGGATTGCCACCTGAGGTAGCCTCTCTTGCCCATCTTCCTCAGTTTCAGAGGGTGGATTTCTCCGTGTTGCTTTTTCCCCAGGTCTCCACGCCCTTGTGTGTTTCTTTTGCTTAAAGATTGCCACCTGAGCTAGCCTCTGTTGCCCATCTTCATCCGTTTCAGAGGGTGGATTTCTCAGTGTTGCCTTTTCGCCAGCTCCCCACGCCCTTGTGTGTTTCTTTTGCTTAAAGATTGTCACCTGAGCTAGGCACTGTTGCCCTGCTTCCTCAGTTTCAGAGGGTACATTTTTCAGGGTTGCTTTTTCACCGGGTCTCCTCGCCATTGTATTTTTTTATCTTATTTTTTTTGCTTAAAGATTGCCACCTGAGCTAGCCTCTGTTGCGCTTCTTTCTCAGTTCTAGAGGGTAGATTTCGACGTGTTGCTTTTTCCCCAGGTCTCCACGCACTTCCTTTTATTTTCCTTAAAAATTGCCACCTGAGCTAGCCTCTGTTGTCCATCTTCCTCGGTTTCAGAGGGTAGATTTCTCACTGTTGCTTTTTTGCCAGGTCAGCACGCCCTTGTGTTTTTTTTCTGCTTAAAGGTTGCAACCTGAGCTAGCTTCTTTTGCCCATGTCCCTCAGTTTCAGAGGGTGGATTTCTCCGTGTTGCTTTTTCCCCAGGCCTCCACGCCCTTGTGTGTTTCTTTTGCTTAACGATTGCCACCTGAGCTAGCCTCTGTTGCCCATCTTCGTCCGTTTCAGAGGGTGGATTTCTCAGTGTTGCCTTTTCGCCAGCTCCCCACGCCCTTGTGTGTTTCTTTTGCTTAAAGATTGTCACCTGAGCTAGGCACTGTTGCCCTGCTTCCTCAGTTTCAGAGGGTACCTTTTTCAGGGTTGCTTTTTCACCGGGTCTCCTCGCCATTGTATTTTTTTATCTTATTTTTTTTGCTTAAAGATTGCCACCTGAGCTAGCCTCTGTTGCGCTTCTTTCTCAGTTCTAGAGGGTAGATTTCTCCGTGTTGCTTTTTCCCCAGGTCTCCACGCACTTCCTTTTATTTTTCCTTAAAAATTGCCACCTGAGCTAGCCTCTGTTGTCCATCTTCGTCGGTTTCAGAGGGTAGATTTCTCACTGTTGCTTTTTTGCCAAGTCTGCACGCCCTTGTGTTTTTTTTCTGCTTAAAGGTTGCAACCTGAGCTAGCTTCTTTTGCCCATGTCCCTCAGTTTCAGAGGGTGGATTTCTCCGTGTTGCTTTTTCCCCAGGCCTCCACGCCCTTGTGTGTTTCTTTTGCTTAAGGATTGCCACCTGAGCTAGCCTCTTTTGCCCATCTTCGTCCGTTTCAGAGGGTGGATTTCTCAGTGTTGCCTTTTCCCCAGCTCCCCACGCCCTTGTGTGTTTCTTTTGCTTAAAGATTGCCACCTGAAGCCAGCCTCTCTTGCCCATCTTCCTCAGTTTCAGAGGGTAGATATTTCAGGTTTGCTTTTTCCCCAGGTCTCCACGCCTTTGGGTTTTGTTTTTGCTTAACGATTGCCACCTGAGCTAGCCTCTCTTGCCCATCTTCCTGAGTTTCAGAGGGTCGATATCTCCGTGTTGCTGTTTCCCCAGGTCTCCACGCCCTTGTGTGTTTCTTTTGCTTAACGTTTGCCACCTGAAGCCAGCCTCTCTTGCCCATCTTCCTCAGTTTCAGAGGGTAGATATTTCAGGGTTGCTTTTTCCCCAGGTCTCCACGCCTTTGTGTTTTGTTTTTGCTTAACGAGTGCCACCTGAGCTAGCCTCTCTTGCCCATGTTCCTCAGTTTCAGAGGGTAGATATTTCAGGGTTGCTTTGTCCCCAGGGCTCCACGCCTTTGTGCTTTGTTTTTGCTTAAGGATTGCCACCTGAGGTAGCCTCTCTTGCCCATCTTCCTCAGTTTCAGAGGGTGGATTTCTCCGTGTTGCTTTTTCCCCAGGTCTCCACGCCCTTGTGTGTTTCTTTTGCTTAAAGATTGCCACCTGAGCTAGCCTCTGTTGCCCATCTTCGTCCGTTTCAGAGGGTGGATTTCTCAGTGTTGCCTTTTCCCCAGCTCCCCACGCCCTTGTGTGTTTCTTTTGCTTAAAGATTGTCACCTGAGCTAGGCACTGTTGCCCTGCTTCCTCAGTTTCAGAGGGTACCTTTTTCAGGGTTGCTTTTTCACCGGGTCTCCTCGCCATTGTATTTTTTTATTTTATTTTTTTTGCTTAAAGATTGCCACCTGAGCTAGCCTCTGTTGCGCTTCTTTCTCAGTTCTAGAGGGTAGATTTCTCCGTGTTGCTTTTTCCCCAGGTCTCCACGCACTTCCTTTTATTTTTCCTTAAAAATTGCCACCTGAGCTAGCCTCTGTTGTCCATCTTCGTCGGTTTAAGAGGGTAGATTTCTCACTGTTGCTTTTTTGCCAGGTCTGCACGCCCTTGTGTTTTTTTTCTGCTTAAAGGTTGCAACCTGAGCTAGCTTCTTTTGCCCGTGTCCCTCAGTTTCAGAGGGTGGATTTCTCCGTGTTGCTTTTTCCCCAGGCCTCCACGCCCTTGTGTGTTTCTTTTGCTTAACGATTGCCACCTGAGCTAGCCTCTGTTGCCCATCTTCGTCCGTTTCAGAGGGTGGATTTCTCAGTGTTGCCTTTTCCCCAGCTCCCCACGCCCTTGTGTGTTTCTTTTGCTTAAAGATTGCCACCTGAAGCCAGCCTCTCTTGCCCATCTTCCTCAGTTTCAGAGGGTTGATATTTCAGGGTTGCTTTTTCCCCAGGTCTCCACGCCTTTGGGTTTTGTTTTTGCTTAACGATTGCCACCTGAGCTAGCCTCTCTTGCCCATCTTCCTGAGTTTCAGAGGGTCGATATCTCCGTGTTGCTGTTTCCTCAGGTCTCCACGCCCTTGTGTGTTTCTTTTGCTTAACGTTTGCCACCTGAAGCCAGCCTCTCTTGCCCATCTTCCTCAGTTTCAGAGGGTGGATTTCTCCGTGTTGCTTTTTCCCCAGGTCTCCACGCCCTTGTGTGTTTCTTTTGCTTAAAGATTGCCACCTGAGCTAGCCTCTGTTGCCCATCTTCGTCCGTTTCAGAGGGTGGATTTCTCAGTGTTGCCTTTTCGCCAGCTCCCCACGCCCTTGTGTGTTTCTTTTGCTTAAAGATTGTCACCTGAGCTAGGCACTGTTGCCCTGCTTCCTCAGTTTCAGAGGGTACCTTTTTCAGGGTTGCTTTTTCACCGGGTCTCCTCGCCATTGTATTTTTTTATCTTATTTTTTTTGCTTAAAGATTGCCACCTGAGCTAGCCTCTGTTGCGCTTCTTTCTCAGTTCTAGAGGGTAGATTTCTCCGTGTTGCTTTTTCCCCAGGTCTCCACGCACTTCCTTTTATTTTTCCTTAAAAATTGCCACCTGAGCTAGCCTCTGTTGTCCATCTTCGTCGGTTTCAGAGGGTAGATTTCTCACTGTTGCTTTTTTGCCAGGTCTGCACGCCCTTGTGTTTTTTTTCTGCTTAAAGGTTGCAACCTGAGCTAGCTTCTTTTGCCCATGTCCCTCAGTTTCAGAGGGTGGATTTCTCCGTGTTGCTTTTTCCCCAGGCCTCCACGCCCTTGTGTGTTTCTTTTGCTTAACGATTGCCACCTGAGCTAGCCTCTGTTGCCCATCTTCGTCCGTTTCAGAGGGTGGATTTCTCAGTGTTGCCTTTTCGCCAGCTCCCCACGCCCTTGTGTGTTTCTTTTGCTTAAAGATTGTCACCTGAGCTAGGCACTGTTGCCCTGCTTCCTCAGTTTCAGAGGGTACCTTTTTCAGGGTTGCTTTTTCACCGGGTCTCCTCGCCATTGTATTTTTTTATCTTATTTTTTTTGCTTAAAGATTGCCACCTGAGCTAGCCTCTGTTGCGCTTCTTTCTCAGTTCTAGAGGGTAGATTTCTCCGTGTTGCTTTTTCCCCAGGTCTCCACGCACTTCCTTTTATTTTTCCTTAAAAATTGCCACCTGAGCTAGCCTCTGTTGTCCATCTTCGTCGGTTTCAGAGGGTAGATTTCTCACTGTTGCTTTTTTGCCAGGTCTGCACGCCCTTGTGTTTTTTTTCTGCTTAAAGGTTGCAACCTGAGCTAGCTTCTTTTGCCCATGTCCCTCAGTTTCAGAGGGTGGATTTCTCCGTGTTGCTTTTTCGCCAGGCCTCCACGCCCTTGTGTGTTTCTTTTGCTTAACGATTGCCACCTGAGCTAGCCTCTGTTGCCCATCTTCGTCCGTTTCAGAGGGTGGATTTCTCAGTGTTGCCTTTTCCCCAGCTCCCCACGCCCTTGTGTGTTTCTTTTGCTTAAAGATTGCCACCTGAAGCCAGCCTCTCTTGCCCATCTTCCTCAGTTTCAGAGGGTAGATATTTCAGGGTTGCTTTTTCCCCAGGTCTCCACGCCTTTGGGTTTTGTTTTTGCTTAACGATTGCCACCTGAGCTAGCCTCTCTTGCCCATCTTCCTGAGTTTCAGAGGGTCGATATCTCCGTGTTGCTGTTTCCCCAGGTCTCCACGCCCTTGTGTGTTTCTTTTGCTTAACGTTTGCCACCTGAAGCCAGCCTCTCTTGCCCATCTTCCTCAGTTTCAGAGGGTAGATATTTCAGGGTTGCTTTTTCCCCAGGTCTCCACGCCTTTGGGTTTTGTTTTTGCTTAACGAGTGCCACCTGAGCTAGCCTCTCTTGCCCATGTTCCTCAGTTTCAGAGGGTAGATATTTCAGGGTTGCTTTGTCCCCAGGGCTCCACGCCTTTGTGCTTTGTTTTTGCTTAAGGATTGCCACCTGAGGTAGCCTCTCTTGCCCATCTTCCTCAGTTTCAGAGGGTGGATTTCTCCGTGTTGCTTTTTCCCCAGGTCTCCACGCCCTTGTGTGTTTCTTTTGCTTAAAGATTGCCACCTGAGCTAGCCTCTGTTGCCCATCTTCGTCCGTTTCAGAGGGTGGATTTCTCAGTGTTGCCTTTTCGCCAGCTCCCCACGCCCTTGTGTGTTTCTTTTGCTTAAAGATTGTCACCTGAGCTAGGCACTGTTGCCCTGCTTCCTCAGTTTCAGAGGGTACCTTTTTCAGGGTTGCTTTTTCACCGGGTCTCCTCGCCATTGTATTTTTTTATCTTATTTTTTTTGCTTAAAGATTGCCACCTGAGCTAGCCTCTGTTGCGCTTCTTTCTCAGTTCTAGAGGGTAGATTTCTCCGTGTTGCTTTTTCCCCAGGTCTCCACGCACTTCCTTTTATTTTTCCTTAAAAATTGCCACCTGAGCTAGCCTCTGTTGTCCATCTTCGTCGGTTTCAGAGGGTAGATTTCTCACTGTTGCTTTTTTGCCAGGTCTGCACGCCCTTGTGTTTTTTTTCTGCTTAAAGGTTGCAACCTGAGCTAGCTTCTTTTGCCCATGTCCCTCAGTTTCAGAGGGTGGATTTCTCCGTGTTGCTTTTTCGCCAGGCCTCCACGCCCTTGTGTGTTTCTTTTGCTTAACGATTGCCACCTGAGCTAGCCTCTGTTGCCCATCTTCGTCCGTTTCAGAGGGTGGATTTCTCAGTGTTGCCTTTTCGCCTGCTGCCCACGCCCTTGTGTGTTTCTTTTGCTTAAAGATTGTCACCTGAGCTAGGCACTGTTGCCCTGCTTCCTCAGTTTCAGAGGGTACCTTTTTCAGGGTTGCTTTTTCACCGGGTCTCCTCGCCATTGTATTTTTTTATCTTATTTTTTTTGCTTAAAGATTGCCACCTGAGCTAGCCTCTGTTGCGCTTCTTTCTCAGTTCTAGAGGGTAGATTTCGACGTGTTGCTTTTTCCCCAGGTCTCCACGCACTTCCTTTTATTTTTCCTTAAAAATTGCCACCTGAGCTAGCCTCTGTTGTCCATCTTCGTCGGTTTCAGAGGGTAGATTTCTCACTGTTGCTTTTTTGCCAGGTCAGCACGCCCTTGTGTTTTTTTTCTGCTTAAAGGTTGCAACCTGAGCTAGCTTCTTTTGCCCATGTCCCTCAGTTTCAGAGGGTGGATTTCTCCGTGTTGCTTTTTCCCCAGGCCTCCACGCCCTTATGTGTTTCTTTTGCTTAACGATTGCCACCTGAGCTAGCCTCTGTTGCCCATCTTCGTCCGTTTCAGAGGGTGGATTTCTCAGTGTTGCCTTTTCCCCAGCTCCCCACGCCCTTGTGTGTTTCTTTTGCTTAAAGATTGCCACCTGAAGCCAGCCTCTCTTGCCCATCTTCCTCAGTTTCAGAGGGTAGATATTTCAGGGTTGCTTTTTCCCCAGGTCTCCACGCCTTTGGGTTTTGTTTTTGCTTAACGATTGCCACCTGAGCTAGCCTCTCTTGCCCATCTTCCTGAGTTTCAGAGGGTCGATATCTCCGTGTTGCTGTTTCCCCAGGTCTCCACGCCCTTGTGTGTTTCTTTTGCTTAACGTTTGCCACCTGAAGCCAGCCTCTCTTGCCCATCTTCCTCAGTTTCAGAGGGTAGATATTTCAGGGTTGCTTTTTCCCCAGGTCTCCACGCCTTTGTGTTTTGTTTTTGCTTAACGAGTGCCACCTGAGCTAGCCTCTCTTGCCCATGTTCCTCAGTTTCAGAGGGTAGATATTTCAGGGTTGCTTTGTCCCCAGGGCTCCACGCCTTTGTGCTTTGTTTTTGCTTAAGGATTGCCA